>NW_027444986.1:606904-910356 GCF_048569485.1 Anomaloglossus baeobatrachus
CACCCACACCCACTACTGTTTCTTGCTCCAACTCATCGTGTTCCGCCTGCAATGCATCATGTTTGGTTTTGAGCAGAGACCGTTTTAGAAGGCAGAGAAGCGGTATGGTGACGCTAATAATGGCGTCATCGCCGCTCACCATCTTGGTGGAGTCCTCAAAGTTTTGGAGGATGGTACATAGGTCGGACATCCATCTCCACTCCTCAGGTGTTATGTGTGGAGTTTGACCCATTTCCCGACGGCTTAGGTGATGCAGGTACTCAACAACTGCCCTCTTCTGCTCACATATCCTGATCAACATGTGCAGAGTTGAATTCCAACGCGTGGGGACATCACACACCAGTCTGTGAGCCGGAAGATGCAAACGACGCTGAAAGCCGGCAAGGCCGGCTGAAGCAGTAGGTGACTTTCGAAAATGTGCAGACAGGCAGCGAACTTTTACCAGCAGATCAGACAGCTCTGGGTATGACTTTAGAAACCGCTGAACCACGAGGTTGAGCACATGGGCCATGCATGGAACATGTGTCAGCTGGCCTCGCCTCAAAGCCGCCACCAGGTTCCGGCCATTGTCACACACAACCTTTCCTGGCTTTAGGTTCAGAGGTGTTAGCCAGTGATCTGCATGCTGTTTTAGAGCTGTCCACACCTCTTCTGCATTGTGGGGTTTGTCACCTATGCAGATTAGCTGCAGCACAGTCTGTTGCCGCTTCGCCGAGGCAGTGCTGCAGTGCTTCCAGCTTGGGACTGGTGTGGAGGGTAAAGTGGATGAGGATGCGCAGGAGGAGGAGGAGGCTGAAGAGCATGACATTCCGGAGCTGTAGAGTGTGGGTGAAACCCTGACTGAGGTAGGGCCTGCAAACCTTGGTGTGGGAAGGACTTGTTCCGTTCCTCGCTCAAACTGGGTCCCAGCTGGGCTGGGCTGGGTCCCTACCCGGCTGGGTAGGGCGTTGTGGGGGGTTTGTCTATCTCCGTTTGAGGTGAGTTTGTTTAAGTTAGCCTTTCTTTGGCGTTTTTTGGAGCCCTGCGGGTTGGGGAGTTGGTATCGCCCAGTAAGGCGTTCCCCGGGGGCTTGGATTGGGGTGACATTATGTCAGTGGAAAACGGAGTTGAATTTTGGATTAGGAAATCGAAAACTGATCAGAGAGGTGTGGGTAGACTAGTCCGTTTGGGGATGGTTGTGGCATCTGATATGTGCCCGTTCAAGTGTCTCGGGAATTTTCAACAGATCCGTCCGAAGGTGGATGGCCCCTTATTATGTCACGAGGATGGGTCCTTTTTATCGAGATACCAATTTGTGAGTGTTTTTAGGGCATGTTTGAAGTCGTTGGGGTTAGATCCGAAGTCTTTCGGATTGGGGCAGCGACGGAGGCCTCTATATGCGGCCTACCGGAGGAGACAGTTAAGCAGATTGGTAGGTGGAAGTCGCAGCGCTTTAAGTCGTATGTACGTCCCCAGGTGGTTGTTGGCAATTGAGGGGAAAAGGGGGGGTATTAGGGTAGCAATGGGGGGGTGAGAGTGTGTGTTTTTTGTCAATTTGGTTTGGTGAGGCAATAAAATGGTGTCGTCTGTACATTTTGTATTGCAGAAGCACCCCCTCTTCCTTCCCTGGTCTGGATCCTTGGCCACTCTTATGTGTATTGGGGAGCCCGACGAGCGGACGCGAGATGGAACGGGAGACAGCTAGGTTTTCAGAAGGACCTGGCTCTCGTGCGATGGCTCGGTGTTCGGGGGTTAGGGTGGAACAGGGTGTTGCAGGAGGTGCATAGATACGCCCGGTTGGACAGACCTCCTGACATGTTAGTGTTGCATGCCGGGGGGAATGATTTGGGTGGGCGTCCTTTTCGAATCTTGATAAAGGACATCAAACATGATTTGTTACGGTTATGGGTGTCGTTTCCAGGTCTAACGATAGTCTGGTCGGAGATAGTAGCGAGAAAGAGTTGGCAGAAAGCGCGGTCAGTTGACAGGTTGAACAAGGCGCGGGCGAAGGTTAATAGGGCGATCTCGAAGTTTGTTAGTCGGAACGGGGGTATAGCAATACGGCATGTTGAGTTGGAAAGGACGGAAGAGGAATTTTGGTTGGCTGACGGGGTACACCTTAATGCGGTGGGAACTGACTTATGGGCTCTTGGCTTGCAGGGAGGTATTGAGAGGGCCCTTTGGTTGCGGGGGGTCTCAGGCACTTGAAGGGTTTCAAGGTGCCTTCGTTGTGGTGTTGTTTATTGGTGGGTCCTTGAAGTTGGTTTAAAATTGGTTCGGGGATTCATCCGGGTATGGATCCCCTCATTGGCAGAATTGATGGTCCCCTGGTGATTTTGGGGGGGAACCCCGACGGGGTATGTCGGGGCCCCTGGGGGTGGGGTTGGGGTTGACGGAGGATTAACCCTTACCATTTGGTGCTCCTGAGCCAGTGTGGGTAACGGCTGGGAGCAAGTTGAGGTTTTTTATTGCTCGGTTATGGGAATCACCAGGGTTTTGGTAGCTTCAAGGACCTTACCACATTGCAAATTTTATTGGTTATGTATTCTTGTTAATAAAATGGCTGCTATGGCCAAAATTATCCAAAGATAAATTTGTGTCTGTGTAATTACTTTTAAATAAGAAATGGGAATGGAGGTGTGGGGTATGAAAGGAAGACCGGAGTCAACAATTCCAGGGTCAAGCATGTTTATTTGCCTAAGCTTTGTTCCAGGGTAGAAAGGGTAAGAGTGCCTTTCAGAATTCGAAGTGGTCGGACTGTACGGGCCACCAAGAACTGCAGGAGAGCTTGAACATCTTCCCATGGATTTGCGACATCCTCCCTCATCAGTTACGTAGGTAAGCAGGTTCTCAGCATTGCAGCCCATTTGTTATCTTAAGTTAGTTAAGCGGGGTTAACTAACCTGTCAGTTCAGCCTCAGGTCTAAAGCAGAGGCCTGGACTCCACTCCTTACTCCTCACTCCACAACTCTCCTTAAAAACAACTGACTCCTTTTTCCTGCCCCGGGGTCTCCAGACCCCTAGGTGGGCGTTTCCTTCCGTCTGGTCCTGCCCACTGGTGTGCCTGTCTTTCCCTGGGGGAGGTGACTAGGGTTTTCTGGTTGGCTTTGTGTGACTTAGGTGAGGGAAGTTGTTATGCGGGGGCCTATGTGTGACTACCTGCAGTGTCAGGGCGTCACATATGTATGTGTGTATGTCTGCTAAAGGAATCCGCACCGTCATATTTACAAACACAAAATGTTGACTCTATGCACAGAAGAGAGTCATTCTATTTACATGATTTGTGTTTTTTTACCTTTTAAAACTATCATTAAATGTTAAGTTTTAGTTAGGGATTTATGCTTCTGTCTGTCTCTCTCCCAGTCTCTGTCATCTGTCTGTCTCTGTGTGTCTCTATCTCTATCCATGTCTGTCTGTCTCTCTATCTCTGTCTGTCTCTCTGTGTCTGTCTGTCTCTCTCTCTCTTTGTGGCTGTCTGTTTCTATGTCTGTCTGTCTCTTTTCCAGGCCTGTCTCTTTTCCAGGTCTGTCTCTTTTCCAGGTCTGTCTCTTTCCCTGTCTGTCTGTCTCTTCCCCTGTCTGTCTCTTCCCCTGTCTGTCTCTTCCCCTGTCTGTCTCTGTATTTCTTTGTCTGTCTCTGTCTTTCTCTTCCCCTGTCTGTCTCTTTCCCTGTCTCTCTCTGCCTGTCTCTCTTTGTCTCTCTCTGTCTGACTCATTCCCCGTTTGTCTCTTTCCCTGTCTATCTCTGTATTTCTTTGTCTGTCTCTATCTGTCTGTCTCTCTCTGTCTGTCTCTTCCCCTGTCTGTCTCTTTCCCTGTCGGTCTGCCTTTTCTCCTGCCTGTCTCTGTATGTTTGTCTCTGTCTGTTTCCCTATCTGCCTCTGTCTCTTTCTCTGTCTCTGTCTGTCTGCCTTTTTTCCCTGTCTATCTCTGTCTGTCTCTTTCCCTGTCTGCCTCTGTCTGTTTGTCTCTGTCTCTTTCCCTGTCTGTCTATGCCTATCTGTCTCTGTCTGTTTGTCTCTCAGTCTGTGTCTGTCTCTCTCTATCTGTCTCCCCACTGACATCATATTATCTCACACATAAGCTTCTTATACTATGAATGTCCTTTGTTCTTATAGCAACCAATCACAGCTGCTATTAATAACTTGCAGCTCCCACCTCCATTCAGTTTAATGGAGGCAGGTTTTTTGGAGAGTAACTGTAAAGCGCGGGGTTAAATATTCCTGTTAAAACATAGTCTACGACGTTCCCTGAGTCACATGAGGTGTCTGCAAAATTTTGTGTTTGTAAATATGACGGTGCGGATTCCTTTAGCAGACATACACACATACATATGTGACGCCCTGACACTGCAGGTAGTCACACATAGGCCCCCGCATAACAACTTCCCTCACCTAAGTCACACAAAGCCAACCAGAAAATCCTAGTCACCTCCCCCAGGGAAAGACAGGCACACCAGTGGGCAGGACCAGACGGAAGGAAACGCCCACCTAGGGGTCTGGAGACCCCGGGGCAGGAAAAAGGAGTCAGTTGTTTTTAAGGAGAGTTGTGGAGTGAGGAGTAAGGAGTGGAGTCCAGGCCTCTGCTTTAGACCTGAGGCTGAACTGACAGGTTAGTTAACCCCGCTTAACTAACTTAAGACAACAAATGGGCTGCAATGCTGAGAACCTGCTTACCTACGTAACTGATGAGGGAGGATGTCGCAAATCCATGGGAAGATGTTCAAGCTCTCCTGCAGTTCTTGGTGGTCCGTACAGTCCGACCACTTCGAATTCTGAAAGGCACTCTTACCCTTTCTACCCTGGAACGAAGCTTACGCAAATAAACATGCTTGACCCTGGAATTGTTGACTCCGGTCTTCCTTTCATACCCCACACCTCCATTCCCATTTCTTATTTAAAAGTAATTACACAGACACAAATTTATCTTTGGATAATTTTGGACATAGCAGCCATTTTATTAACAAGAATACATAACCAATAAAATTTGCAATGTGGTAAGGTCCTTGAAGCTACCAAAACCCTGGTGATTCCCATAACCGAGCAATAAAAAACCTCAACTTGCTCCCAGCCGTTACCCACACTGGCTCAGGAGCACCAAATGGTAAGGGTTAATCCTCCGTCAACCCCAACCACACCCCCAGGGGCCCCGACATACCCCGTCGGGGTTCCCCCCCAAAATCACCAGGGGACCATCAATTCTGCCAATGAGGGGATCCATACCCGGATGAATCCCCGAACCAATTTTAAACCAACTTCAAGGACCCACCAATAAACAACACCACAACGAAGGCACCTTGAAACCCTTCAAGTGCCTGAGACCCCCCGCAACCAAAGGGCCCTCTCAATACCTCCCTGCAAGCCAAGAGCCCATAAGTCAGTTCCCACCGCATTAAGGTGTACCCCGTCAGCCAACCAAAATTCCTCTTCCGTCCTTTCCAACTCAACATGCCGTATTGCTATACCCCCGTTCCGACTAACAAACTTCGAGATCGCCCTATTAACCTTCGCCCGCGCCTTGTTCAACCTGTCAACTGACCGCGCTTTCTGCCAACTCTTTCTCGCTACTATCTCCGACCAGACTATCGTTAGACCTGGAAACGACACCCATAACCGTAACAAATCATGTTTGATGTCCTTTATCAAGATTCGAAAAGGACGCCCACCCAAATCATTCCCCCCGGCATGCAACACTAAGATGTCAGGAGGTCTGTCCAACCGGGCGTATCTATGCACCTCCTGCAACACCCTGTTCCACCCTAACCCCCGAACACCGAGCCATCGCACGAGAGCCAGGTCCTTCTGAAAACCTAGCTGTCTCCCGTTCCATCTCGCGTCCGCTCGTCGGGCTCCCCAATACACATAAGAGTGGCCAAGGATCCAGACCAGGGAAGGAAGGGGGGGTGCTTCTGCAATACAAAATGTACAGACGACACCATTTTATTGCCTCACCAAACCAAATTGACAAAAAACACACACTCTCCCCCCCCCATTGCTACCCTAATACCCCCCCCTTTTCCCCTCAATTGCCAACAACCACCTGGGGACGTACATACGACTTAAAGCGCTGCGACTTCCACCTACCAATCTGCTTAACTGTCTCCTCCGGTAGGCCGCACATAGAGGCCTCCGTCGCTGCCCCAATCCGAAAGACTTCGGATCTAACCCCAACGACTTCAAACATGCCCTAAAAACACTCACAAATTGGTATCTCGATAAAAAGGACCCATCCTCGTGACATAATAAGGGGCCATCCACCTTCGGACGGATCTGTTGAAAATTCCCGAGACACTTGAACGGGCACATATCAGATGCCACAACCATCCCCAAACGGACTAGTCTACCCACACCTCTCTGATCAGTTTTCGATTTCCTAATCCAAAATTCAACTCCGTTTTCCACTGACAATGTCACCCCAATCCAAGCCCCCGGGGAACGCCTTACTGGGCGATACCAACTCCCCAACCCGCAGGGCTCCAAAAAACGCCAAAGAAAAGGCTAACTTAAACAAACTCACCTCAAACGGAGATAGACAAACCCCCCACAACGCCCTACCCAGCCCAGCCCAGCTGGGACCCAGTTTGAGCGAGGAACGGAACAAGTCCTTCCCACACCAAGGTTTGCAGGCCCTACCTCAGTCAGGGTTTCACCCACACTCTACAGCTCCGGAATGTCATGCTCTTCAGCCTCCTCCTCCTCCTGCGCATCCTCATCCACTTTACCCTCCACACCAGTCCCAAGCTGGAAGCACTGCAGCACTGCCTCGGCGAAGCGGCAACAGGCTGTGCTGCAGCTAATCTGCATAAGTGACAAATCCCACAATGCAGAAGAGGTGTGGACAGCTCTAAAACAGCATGCAGATCACTGGCTCACACCTCTGAACCTAAAGCCAGGAAAGGTTGTGTGTGACAATGGCCGGAACCTAGTGGCGGCTTTGAGGCGAGGCCAGCTGACACATGTTCCATGCATGGCCCATGTGCTCAACCTCGTGGTTCAGCGGTTTCTAAAGTCATACCCAGAGCTGTCTCATCTGCTGGTAAAAGTTCGCCGCCTGTCTGCACATTTTCGAAAGTCACCTACTGCTTCAGCCGGCCTTGCCGGCTTTCAGCGTCATTTGCATCTTCCGGCTCACAGACTGGTGTGTGATGTCCCCACGCGTTGGAATTCAACTCTGCACATGTTGATCAGGATATGTGAGCAGAAGAGGGCAGTTGTTGAGTACCTGCATCACCTAAGCCGTCGGGAAATGGGTCAAACTCCACACATAACACCTGAGGAGTGGAGATGGATGTCCGACCTATGTACCATCCTCCAAAACTTTGAGGACTCCACCAAGATGGTGAGCGGCGATGACGCCATTATTAGCGTCACCATACCGCTTCTCTGCCTTCTAAAACGGTCTCTGCTCAAAACCAAACATGATGCATTGCAGGCGGAACACGATGAGTTGGAGCAAGAAACAGTAGTGGGTGTGGGTGATAACACATAGCCCAGCCTCGTCTCATCACAACGTGCAGTGGAGGACTATGACGAGGAGGAAGATGAAGACATGGAGCAACTCTCCGGCCAAATTGAGGATATGACATGCATACCAGTCATATGCTCAGTTCAGCGTGGCTGGCCAGAGGACAGGGTAGATGAGGAGGAGGAGGAGAAGGAGGAGGACAGCATGTTCAGTCATCGTGTTGGTCTGGATACTGAAGTGATGGCTGTTAAGAGTCTGGCGCACATGGATGACTTTATGGTAAGCTGCCTGTCTCGTGACCCTCGCGTTAAGAACATCTTGGCCGACAATCATTACTGGTTGGTAACACTGTTAGACCCACGCTACAAGGAGAACTTTATGTCTCTTATTCCCGAGGCGGAGAGGTCAGCCAAAATGCAGCAGTTCCGGAAGGCCATAGTCACGGAAATAGGCAAAGCATTCCCTTCACAAAACGCTAGCGTCATAATTGTAACACTATTAGTTAAAAGAAAGGGATAAAATGTAAAAAAAAACAAAATAAGGCATGACTTTTTTTTAACATCACATTTATTTTTTTTAGATTTAACCAAAGAATGTGCACATTTGTTATAATAAACAAGTGAAAAATGTTGAAAATCAGTCATCCAAAGGTGTGTGAAAAAAATATATACATATATGGTACCAATAAAAATGTCACTTTGTCTTGCAAAGAATGCAGCCCCCCAAATTATTTTTTTCCTCTGTGCGGCCCATACACCCAGCCGAGTTTGAGACCCCCTGCCTTACACTATATAGATATTATGTTCATTCCCCATCTATCTTGCTCAGGAGAGCATCTCCCTCCCCCGGCACCAAGAGCAGCTCATACTGAATTGTTACATTGACTAGTAATGTGAAGCCCCACAGGTGTTGTGCAGCTGCATTACCTTCAGGGACTCCACGCTGCTGGATCTGGATCACAGGTAGGAGATCTTCTCTGTAGTCGTGACGCCACTCTCAGATTTGCGGTCAGTGGGGACCGCCACTGCAGGTTAAGGGCTGCCTGGGGCTGATGGTGGGTGCAGTCGGATGTAGTGGCCTCCTGAGAGTGAGGCAAGCCCCAGGGCCCTGTGTAGTTGTGTAGAACTACAAGGCGCAGAATGACTCCACACAAGCAGGATGTCTTTCAGGGTTTTTACTCACAGTTGATGGCAGGGTGAGTGACCCGGGCATAGCTGGGATGAACCAGGTGGGAACCAGGTGTCCTTCAGGCTGACTTGTGAGGGTGACTACTAACTCGCCTTCCTTAGCCCTTGTTGGTTTGGGGTAACCCCGACTTTTAGTCCCTATGGGGGTCACCCAGGGAAGATGCTGCAGCCTCTCTCCCCTTCGTTTGCCGTGTGCTTGTCGCCTGGACCAGGCCACTCCAGCTGCTTGCCTCCTGTGACCTATGGGCCCTAACTGTGGCTACGTGGCTGCGGCTTTTAGTTGTTGTGGTGTGGGCTTTGAGGGCCCCACACCGGCAGGTTTAGCAAAAGAAAGATGGATCTATCTCCGCTCCGGGATCTGCCGCCCGTTTGGGCCTGGTACTCTCTAGCAGTCTCCTTACTTCCCACTCCGTGCCCTCTCTTTAGCTGAAGATGGATTTCGGGTAGCACTCCTAGTTGACCGTTCTCCCCCGTCAATAGCCACTGCGCGGGCGCTGTTAGACAGCACAAGCCCCACAGGTCTGCTTCTCACTGAGCCCTATGGAGTTCTGCCCTAACCGACTCACTGCCCCTCCTCTCCTGTTCTTGCCTACGCCACTTAGTAACCAGACTCTCTTACCACACCCCTTGAGAGGAGATGGAGGCCGTGCTCATGCTTCGCCCCCTCCTGGGATCCCCAGGGGTCCTCTCATAGGTACATGTGTGAGACCTGATCACTATGCGCCTGTGTTCCACACCCCGGTCAGCCTTCCGGATTACCTGTATTGTACTGTCCCCAGCATGGGTGCAGTACTCAGTGGTGCCTGACCAGGTCAGGGGCGCCACATTCCCCCTTAGTTATCACCAGCACGTCCTCGGGCTGCAAGACAACATTTTAAATGCATAAAACATTAAAACATGGTAAAACATTTTAAGATCACCAGGTATCATACATCACCACCCTCCACCCACAAGTCCGTTAACCCACCCAAAACCCTTTCAGGAGGCAGGTCACCGGTTTCTTTTGGTAACCAGGTCTGGGCCATCCACTTCCCCAGACCTTTCCTCCAATCTGCCTCTCCCGTTGGCCGCGCCTTCAGCCACTTCTGGCAGGATGTAGAGGCGGCTTTCATGGGCTGGTGGTTTCAGGGTATACCTGGCCCGGTGGATCCGCGCCTTCAGCCTCTTCTGGCAGGATGTAGAGGCGGCCTCCACAGTTGGTGCTGACCAGGTACCCTCTTTGTGGTGGAGAGCCAGGCCCCATAAACAGGCATGCTCTCTGGTCGCAGGCGAGCCAAGGCCCTATATACGGACGGACTCCTCCTGGTCGCAGACGAGCCAAGCCCCTAAACAGGCTGGCTCTGGTGGTGGTGCCTCTGGTGTAACTATTTACACTGCGAGAGTTTGTGGCTATAACCAGTTCATAGCCTTAAGGTTTATGGTTTTCTCACAATAGTTTTTGTGGGCACATGCTTAAACTTGAGAACGTTGCAAAACAAACTTTTCAAAACTTGTAACTTCTGTGCTTTATGTGGATTCCTCTACTCCTCCATACCAGGGCTTTGGCCGGTAGGGCTGCGGCACCTGCTGCTTTCTTGCTCTTTGTCGTCGTCGGAGGTAGTCTCATCTGTAGGTTCCTTGTCTTTTCTTTCTTGATCTTCATCTGTTTCCTTTTCTGCATCTGTTTCTTTATCTTTAGGACATGGTGCAACATCCAGTGCATACCATCCTCTTTCTCCTTGATGCATAGTGAACTGTACTGAGTCTCCAATTTTCAAATTCCTTCCAGGGTGTCCTCTGGGCAAGTGGGCTCTCACATCCCTTCTATTAACGAAAATTCCTTCTTTCATGCCTCGTGCCACAATAAAGCCGTATCCGCTTTTCAAATTAAAGTCCTCCACAACTCCTCTACAAAGGGGTCCTCTAGCCTGTGCCTTGGCTCTTCTCAGGAACTTTTTCTCTTGTAGATCTCTGGCCGTAACTTCTCTCTGCTCTGGGAATGGCGATGCAGGGGACAGTGTTGTTCTATTACGACGCCGTGTCTTACGGGCTGGATCTTGCTTGGTTGCTGTTACTTCGCTGCCTGCAGGCCCCCAGGTAAGGTTGCTGGACAAATCTTCCTCAGCCGATGGGGTCAGGTCTTCTTCATCCCAGCGGGAATATGGTAGCATCTCCGGCTCTGGGCATGGATCCACTGCTGGTGGCTCCTGAGTCAGCTCCTTAGCTTCTTGCCCTCCTCTCCCCCTTAGTTCTTCGCTGCACTCTGCTTGTGGCAGCGCTGGGGATGAGTGTTCCTCAGCTGGCCCAGGCGGTGGACTCTTCGGCGTGGTTGCTGCCGGGATTGCCTTAGGAGTGTGCGGAGGGAGCATGTACTGGTCCACCATCTCCTGTGGGAACTTGGCCTCCAGGTCAGCCTTCAGCTGCCAGTATGCGGGGTCCTCCCCCAGCGTGGATTTCCTAGCAGGGAGCTCCTTAGCCTGGGGAGCGGTGTCTGCTCTGGCCCTACAGGCCGGGGTAAATGAGGGTACGTCTGTCTTTTCTTGGCGGACCGCGCCTGGCATGGCGGCGGCCTGGTCTTGGCGGGCCGCGCCTGGCATGGCGGCGGCCTGGTCTTGGCGGGCCGCGCCTGGCATGGCGGCGGCCTGGATCGGCGTTGCAGCCTCGCTGGGATCCGTGCAGGTGGAGCTGGGCGTCGCTGCGGTGATCGGGGCTTGGCGGGCCGCACCTGGCGTGGCTGCGGCCTGGTTCAGCATCTCACTGGCGGCGCGGACGAGCGTCGCGGCTGCGGTGGGATCTTGGCGGACTGGGCTCAGCAGGGTGGCAGCCTGGGTCAGCGTCACACCTGCGGCACGGATGAGTATCGCCGTGGCAGTCGGGCCTTTGCGGGCTAGGCGGGGCATCGCTGCGGCGGCCTGGATTTGGCGGGCCGCATCTAGCGTGGCTGCGGCCTCGCTCGGCGTCGCCGCGCCGGGCGCCTCTTCTGGGACCGCGGGCGTAGCTGCAGGGGTCGGAGCACTTGCGCTGGCCGGGGCATCTCTGGACTCACCCATCTGTGGCAGCATCGGGGTCTGAGTCGTCGCCGCTCGGTCTGGCAGGCGTCGCGCGACTCCCTCCTCGTAGGTCCGCACCGCCGCAGCCATCTCCAGGAGCTCCGTGCGTCCCTCACTGAGCTGTCGTACAATCCTAGCCTCCAGCTGGTCGCAGAAGATAGCGAGCTCCCGGCACCACCAGGCAGCAGAGCCTGGCTCTGGGTATCCGCGTCTGGACTCCATTTTCTCTAGCACACTGCTGGGTTCTCTTCTGCTCCGCCGTCTCTGGACGCTTCCGCTTTCTTCACCAGCGAGGTCCGAACTCTGCAGGGGATCTCTGGGTAGCCACACCTCTTCGTGGGCGGTAACTTCTTCCAGCGCGGGCTGCTGTTGTTTTTCAGCGCGCTTTTCATGGTGGCAATATGGCGGCGCTTCCAATTTTTCAAGCGGACCGCCCAGGCACATGGTCACCTGTCTGAACAGGTCTAGTCCTTATCCTGTTCGTGACGCCAGATGTGAAGCCCCACAGGTGTTGTGCAGCTGCATTACCTTCAGGGACTCCACGCTGCTGGATCTGGATCACAGGTAGGAGATCTTCTCTGTAGTCGTGACGCCACTCTCAGATTTGCGGTCAGTGGGGACCGCCACTGCAGGTTAAGGGCTGCCTGGGGCTGATGGTGGGTGCAGTCGGATGTAGTGGCCTCCTGAGAGTGAGGCAAGCCCCAGGGCCCTGTGTAGTTGTGTAGAACTACAAGGCGCAGAATGACTCCACACAAGCAGGATGTCTTTCAGGGTTTTTACTCACAGTTGATGGCAGGGTGAGTGACCCGGGCATAGCTGGGATGAACCAGGTGGGAACCAGGTGTCCTTCAGGCTGACTTGTGAGGGTGACTACTAACTCGCCTTCCTTAGCCCTTGTTGGTTTGGGGTAACCCCGACTTTTAGTCCCTATGGGGGTCACCCAGGGAAGATGCTGCAGCCTCTCTCCCCTTCGTTTGCCGTGTGCTTGTCGCCTGGACCAGGCCACTCCAGCTGCTTGCCTCCTGTGACCTATGGGCCCTAACTGTGGCTACGTGGCTGCGGCTTTTAGTTGTTGTGGTGTGGGCTTTGAGGGCCCCACACCGGCAGGTTTAGCAAAAGAAAGATGGATCTATCTCCGCTCCGGGATCTGCCGCCCGTTTGGGCCTGGTACTCTCTAGCAGTCTCCTTACTTCCCACTCCGTGCCCTCTCTTTAGCTGAAGATGGATTTCGGGTAGCACTCCTAGTTGACCGTTCTCCCCCGTCAATAGCCACTGCGCGGGCGCTGTTAGACAGCACAAGCCCCACAGGTCTGCTCCTCACTGAGCCCTATGGAGTTCTGCCCTAACCGACTCACTGCCCCTCCTCTCCTGTTCTTGCCTACGCCACTTAGTAACCAGACTCTCTTACCACACCCCTTGAGAGGAGATGGAGGCCGTGCTCATGCTTCGCCCCCTCCTGGGATCCCCAGGGGTCCTCTCATAGGTACATGTGTGAGACCTGATCACTATGCGCCTGTGTTCCACACCCCGGTCAGCCTTCCGGATTACCTGTATTGTACTGTCCCCAGCATGGGTGCAGTACTCAGTGGTGCCTGACCAGGTCAGGGGCGCCACAGTAACACTGCACACAGAAATGCACCTTAATATTCCACTGTTAACCCTTTCCTCCCAGCAGTAACACACAACTCCTCACCTTGATATCATGGTGATTTATGGTCAGAATGACTTCAATGCGATCAGTGATTTCTATTCTAGCTCTGCTCACATAGATTTTATATCCACACTCAACTATAGGCCGTTCTTCATATTTTGGGGGCTTTTAGTCAGATATACTAGTTTGTGCCTGTATAGTATTGGTGTAGATGGGAGTGTAGGGCATGGGTTACATGGCACTGTGGTGGGATACTGATGGGAGGTATTGGTGCTGTGTTTGATGCTTCTACTGGGTATTTTCCTACAAATACTGGAACAGCTCACTGCTTAGAATGATCCTTCCCAGCTCTATAATATATTATATATACCCCACAATGCAGGCTCACACACACATTTGTCTCAAGTGTGTTGTAGGGACACAGATACAGTCTTGGTCATGTGACTAAAGGCTACTTTACACACTGCGATATCGGTCCCGATATCGCTAGTGTGGGTACCCGCCCCCATCTGTTGCGCGACACGGGTAAATCGCTGCCCATGCCGCACAACACCGACCAGACCCGTCACACATACTTACCTGCCCGGCGACGTCGCTGTGACCGGCGAACCGCCTCCTTTCTATCTATCTAATACGATGACAACAGCTCTCCATACCTGCAGTCCACCACAAGGACCACCCTCTCTAATCCCTGAAAAATGAAATCATCCTCAGTGACGAAGAGAGGGGGCTAAGCGCCCCCATGGTCTCAGAGCATTAACTCTTCTAAGAGTCCTAAGAGTCCTGCTCACACTGATGGGGTGCAGCTGTGGGACCCTATTTTCAGAGATGATGTCCTCCACCCAACTCTCAAAAAGCTGAAAGGGTCTTCAGTAGAGATGGATAGTCGAGCTGGGCTATCAGACGGTCACCTCTGTAGCTGTAGTGTCATTTTTCCTATGGTCCAATGTGTAAATTAAACAAAAAAGTGCACGTTTGTTATGATGTCCAAGATGGGGACCAGGATGTGGACATAATAAAAAATTAGGGAACATGATAGGAGACATTTCTACAATACATATAATCATTCTTATCTATCTAATACGATGACAACAGCTCTCCATACCTGCAGTCCACCACAAGGACCACCCTCTCTAATCCCTGAAAAATGAAATCATCCTCAGTGACGAAGAGAGGGGGCCAAGCGCCCCCCATGGTACCAGAGCATTGACTCTTCTAAGAGTCCTAAGAGTCCTGCTCACACTGATGGGGTGAAGCTCTGGGACCCTATTTTCAGAGATGATGTCCTCCACCCGACTCTCAAAAAGCTGAAAGGGTCTTCAGTAGAGATGGATAGTCGAGCTGGGCTATCAGACGGTCACCTATGTAGCTGTAGTGTCATTTTTCCTATGGTCCAATGTGTAAATTAAACAAAAAAGTGCACGTTTGTTATGATGTCCAAGATGGGGACCAGGATGTGGACATAATAAGAAATTAGGGAACATGATAGGAGACATTTCTACAATACATATAATCATTCTTATCTATCTAATACGATGACAACAGCTCTCCATACCTGCAGTCCACCACAAGGACCACCCTCTCTAATCCCTGAAAAATGAAATCATCCTCAGTGACGAAGAGAGGGGGCTAAGTGCCCCCAATGGTCTCAGAGCATTGACTCTTCTAAGAGTCCTAAGAGTCCTGCTCACACTGATGGGGTGCAGCTGTGGGACCCTATTTTCAGAGATGATGTCCTCCACCCAACTCTCAAAAAGCTGAAAGGGTCTTCAGTAGAGATGGATAGTCGAGCTGGGCTATCAGACGGTCACCTCTGTAGCTGTAGTGTCATTTTTCCTATGGTCCAATGTGTAAATTAAACAAAAAAGTGCACGTTTGTTATGATGTCCAAGATGGGGACCAGGATGTGGACATAATAAAAAATTAGGGAACATGATAGGAGACATTTCTACAATACATATAATCATTCTTATCTATCTAATACGATGACAACAGCTCTCCATACCTGCAGTCCACCACAAGGACCACCCTCTCTAATCCCTGAAAAATGAAATCATCCTCAGTGACGAAGAGAGGGGGCTAAGCGCCCCCATGGTCTCAGAGCATTAACTCTTCTAAGAGTCCTAAGAGTCCTGCTCACACTGATGGGGTGCAGCTGTGGGACCCTATTTTCAGAGATGATGTCCTCCACCCAACTCTCAAAAAGCTGAAAGGGTCTTCAGTAGAGATGGATAGTCGAGCTAGGCTATCAGACGGTCACCTCTGTAGCTGTAGTGTCATTTTTCCTATGGTCCAATGTGTAAATTAAACAAAAAAGTGCACGTTTGTTATGATGTCCAAGATGGGGACCAGGATGTGGACATAATAAAAAATTAGGGAACATGATAGGAGACATTTCTACAATACATATAATCATTCTTATCTATCTAATACGATGACAACAGCTCTCCATACATGCAGTCCACCACAAGGACCACCCTCTCTAATCCCTGAAAAATGAAATCATCCTCAGTGACGAAGAGAGGGGGCCAAGCGCCCCCCATGGTACCAGAGCATTGACTCTTCTAAGAGTCCTAAGAGTCCTGCTCACACTGATGGGGTGAAGCTGTGGGACCCTATTTTCAGAGATGATGTCCTCCACCCGACTCTCAAAAAGCTGAAAGGGTCTTCAGTAGAGATGGATAGTCGAGCTGGGCTATCAGACGGTCACCTCTGTAGCTGTAGTGTCATTTTTCCTATGGTCCAATGTGTAAATTAAACAAAAAAGTGCACGTTTGTTATGATGTCCAAGATGGGGACCAGGATGTGGACATAATAAAAAATTAGGGAACATGATAGGAGACATTTCTACAATACATATAATCATTCTTATCTATCTAATACGATGACAACAGCTCTCCATACCTGCAGTTCACCACAAGGACCACCCTCTCTAATCCCTGAAAAATGAAATCATCCTCAGTGACGAAGAGAGGGGGCTAAGCGCCCCCATGGTCTCAGAGCATTAACTCTTCTAAGAGTCCTAAGAGTCCTGCTCACACTGATGGGGTGCAGCTGTGGGACCCTATTTTCAGAGATGATGTCCTCCACCCAACTCTCAAAAAGCTGAAAGGGTCTTCAGTAGAGATGGATAGTCGAGCTGGGCTATCAGACGGTCACCTCTGTAGCTGTAGTGTCATTTTTCCTATGGTCCAATGTGTAAATTAAACAAAAAAGTGCACGTTTGTTATGATGTCCAAGATGGGGACCAGGATGTGGACATAATAAAAAATTAGGGAACATGATAGGAGACATTTCTACAATACATATAATCATTCTTATCTATCTAATACGATGACAACAGCTCTCCATACCTGCAGTCCACCACAAGGACCACCCTCTCTAATCCCTGAAAAATGAAATCATCCTCAGTGACGAAGAGAGGGGGCCAAGCGCCCCCCATGGTACCAGAGCATTGACTCTTCTAAGAGTCCTAAGAGTCCTGCTCACACTGATGGGGTGAAGCTGTGGGACCCTATTTTCAGAGATGATGTCCTCCACCCAACTCTCAAAAAGCTGAAAGGGTCTTCAGTAGAGATGGATAGTCGAGCTGGGCTATCAGACGGTCACCTCTGTAGCTGTAGTGTCATTTTTCCTATGGTCCAATGTGTAAATTAAACAAAAAAGTGCACGTTTGTTATGATGTCCAAGATGGGGACCAGGATGTGGACATAATAAGAAATTAGGGAACATGATAGGAGACATTTCTACAATACATATAATCATTCTTATCTATCTAATACGATCACAACAGCTCTCCATACCTGCAGTCCACCACAAGGACCACTCTCTCTAATCCCTGAAAAATTAAATCATCCTCAGTGACGAAGAGAGGGGGCTAAGCGCCCCCATGGTCTCAGAGCATTGACTCTTCTAAGAGTCCTAAGATTCCTGCTCACACTGATGGGGTGCAGCTGTGGGACCCTATTTTCAGAGATGATGTCCTCCACCCAACTCTCAAAAAGCTGAAAGGGTCTTCAGTAGAGATGGATAGTCGAGCTGGGCTATCAGACGGTCACCTCTGTAGCTGTAGTGTCATTTTTCCTATGGTCCAATGTGTAAATTAAACAAAAAAGTGCACGTTTGTTATGATTTCCAAGATGGGGACCAGGATGTGGACATAATAAAAAAATAGGGAACATGATAGGAGACATTTCTACAATACATATAATCATTCCTATCTATCTAATACGATGACAACAGCTCTCCATACCTGCAGTCCACCACAAGGACCACCCTCTCTATTACCTGAAAAGTGAAATCATCCTCAGTGACGAAGAGAGGGGGCTAAGCGCCCCCCATGGTCTCAGAGCATTGACTCTTCTAAGAGTCCTAAGAGTCCTGCTCACACTGATAGGGTGCAGCTGTGGGACCCTATTTTCAGAGATGATGTTCTCTACCCAACTCTCAAAAAGCTGAAAGGGTCTTCAGTAGAGATGGATAGTCGAGCTGGGCTATCAGACGGTCACCTCTGTAGCTGTAGTGTCATTTTTCCTATGGTCCAATGTGTAAATTAAACAAAAAAGTGCACGTTTGTTATGATGTCCAAGATGGGGACCAGGATGTGGACATAATAAAAAAATAGGGAACATGATAGGAGACATTTCTACAATACATATAATCATTCTTATCTATTTAATACGATGACAACAGCTCTCCATACCTGCAGTCCACCACAAGGACCACCCTCTCTAATCCCTGAAAAATGAAATCATCCTCAGTGACGAAGAGTGGGGGCTAAGCGCCCCCCATGGTCTCAGAGCATTGACTCTTCTAAGAGTCCTAAGAGTCCTGCTCACACTGATGGGGTGCAGCTGTGGGACCCTATTTTCAGAGATGATGTCCTCCACCCAACTCTCAAAAAGCTGAAAGGGTCTTCAGTAGAGATGGATAGTCGAGCTGGGCTATCAGACGGTCACCTCTGTAGCTGTAGTGTCATTTTTCCTATGGTCCAATGTGTAAATTAAACAAAAAAGTGCACGTTTGTTATGATGTCCAAGATGGGGACCAGGATGTGGACATAATAAAAAATTAGGGAACATGATAGGAGACATTTCTACAATACATATAATCATTCTTATCTATCTAATACGATGACAACAGCTCTCCATACCTGCAGTCCACCACAAGGACCACCCTCTCTAATCCCTGAAAAATGAAATCATCCTCAGTGACGAAGAGAGGGGGCTAAGCGCCCCCATGGTCTCAGAGCATTAACTCTTCTAAGAGTCCTAAGAGTCCTGCTTACACTGATGGGTTGCAGCTGTGGGACCCTATTTTCAGAGATGATGTCCTCCACCCAACTCTCAAAAAGCTGAAAGGGTCTTCAGTAGAGATGGATAGTCGAGCTGGGCTATCAGACGGTCACCTCTGTAGCTGTAGTGTCATTTTTCCTATGGTCCAATGTGTAAATTAAACAAAAAAGTGCACGTTTGTTATGATGTCCAAGATGGGGACCAGGATGTGGACATAATAAAAAATTAGGGAACATGATAGGAGACATTTCTACAATACATATAATCATTCTTATCTATCTAATATGATGATAACAGCTCTCCATATCTGCAGTCCACCACAAGGACCACCCTCTCTAATCCCTGAAAAATGAAATCATCCTCAGTGATGAAGAGAGGGGGCTAAGTGCCCCCAATGGTCTCAGAGCATTGACTCTTCTAAGAGTCCTAAGAGTCCTGCTCACACTGATGGGGTGCAGCTGTGGGACCCTATTTTCAGAGATGATGTCCTCCACCCAACTCTCAAAAAGCTGAAAGGGTCTTCAGTAGAGATGGATAGTCGAGCTGGGCTATCAGACGGTCACCTCTGTAGCTGTAGTGTCATTTTTCCTATGGTCCAATGTGTAAATTAAACAAAAAAGTGCACGTTTGTTATGATGTTCAAGATGGGGACCAGGATGTGGACATAATAAAAAATTAGGGAACATGATAGGAGACATTTCTACAATACATATAATCATTCTTATCTATCTAATACGATCACAACAGCTCTCCATACCTGCAGTCCACCACAAGGACCACTCTCTCTAATCCCTGAAAAATGAAATCATCCTCAGTGACGAAGAGAGGGGGCTAAGCGCCCCCCATGGTCTCAGAGCATTGACTCTTCTAAGAGTCCTAAGATTCCTGCTCACACTGATGGGGTGCAGCTGTGGGACCCTATTTTCAGAGATGATGTCCTCCACCCAACTCTCAAAAAGCTGAAAGGGTCTTCAGTAGAGATGGATAGTCGAGCTGGGCTATCAGACGGTCACCTCTGTAGCTGTAGTGTCATTTTTCCTATGGTCCAATGTGTAAATTAAACAAAAAAGTGCACGTTTGTTATGATTTCCAAGATGGGGACCAGGATGTGGACATAATAAAAAAATAGGGAACATGATAGGAGACATTTCTACAATACATATAATCATTCTTATCTATCTAATACGATGACAACAGCTCTCCATACCTGCAGTCCACCACAAGGACCACCCTCTCTATTCCCTGAAAAGTGAAATCATCCTCAGTGACGAAGAGAGGGGGCTAAGCGCCCCCCATGGTCTCAGAGCATTGACTCTTCTAAGAGTCCTAAGAGTCCTGCTCACACTGATGGGGTGCAGCTGTGGGACCCTATTTTCAGAGATGATGTTCTCCACCCAACTCTCAAAAAGCTGAAAGGGTCTTCAGTAGAGATGGATAGTCGAGCTGGGCTATCAGACGGTCACCTCTGTAGCTGTAGTGTCATTTTTCCTATGGTCCAATGTGTAAATTAAACAAAAAAGTGCACGTTTGTTATGATGTCCAAGATGGGGACCAGGATGTGGACATAATAAAAAATTAGGGAACATGATAGGAGACATTTCTACAATACATATAATCATTCTTATCTATTTAATACGATGACAACAGCTCTCCATACCTGCAGTCCACCACAGGGACCACCCTCTCTAATCCCTGAAAAATGAAATCATCCTCAGTGACGAAGAGAGGGGGCTAAGCGCCCCCCATGGTCTCAGAGCATTGACTCTTCTAAGAGTCCTAAGAGTCCTGCTCACACTGATGGGGTGCAGCTGTGGGACCCTATTTTCAGAGATGATGTCCTCCACCCAACTCTCAAAAAGCTGAAAGGGTCTTCAGTAGAGATGGATAGTCGAGCTGGGCTATCAGACGGTCACCTCTGTAGCTGTAGTGTCATTTTTCCTATGGTCCAATGTGTAAATTAAACAAAAAAGTGCACGTTTGTTATGATGTCCAAGATGGGGACCAGGATGTGGACATAATAAAAAATTAGGGAACATGATAGGAGACATTTCTACAATACATATAATCATTCTTATCTATCTAATACGATGATAAAAGCTCTCCATATCTGCAGTCCACCACAAGGACCACCCTCTCTAATCCCTGAAAAATGAAATCATCCTCAGTGATGAAGAGAGGGGGCTAAGTGCCCCCAATGGTTTTAGAGCATTGACTCTTCTAAGAGTCCTAAGAGTCCTGCTCACACTGATGGGGTGCAGCTGTGGGACCCTATTTTCAGAGATGATGTCCTCCACCCAACTCTCAAAAAGCTGAAAGGGTCTTCAGTAGAGATGGATAGTCGAGCTGGGCTATCAGACGGTCACCTCTGTAGCTGTAGTGTCATTTTTCCTATGGTCCAATGTGTAAATTAAACAAAAAAGTGCACGTTTGTTATGATGTCCAAGATGGGGACCAGGATGTGGACATAATAAAAAATTAGGGAACATGATAGGAGACATTTCTACAATACATATAATCATTCTTATCTATCTAATACGATGACAACAGCTCTCCATACCTGCAGTCCACCACAAGGACCACCCTCTCTAATCCCTGAAAAATGAAATCATCCTCAGTGATGAAGAGAGGGGGCTAAGTGCCCCCAATGGTCTCAGAGCATTGACTCTTCTAAGAGTCCTAAGAGTCCTGCTCACACTGATGGGGTGCAGCTGTGGGACCCTATTTTCAGAGATGATGTCCTCCACCCAACTCTCAAAAAGCTGAAAGGGTCTTCAGTAGAGATGGATAGTCGAGCTGGGCTATCAGACGGTCACCTCTGTAGCTGTAGTGTCATTTTTCCTATGGTCCAATGTGTAAATTAAACAAAAAAGTGCACGTTTGTTATGATTTCCAAGATGGGGACCAGGATGTGGACATAATAAAAAAATAGAGAACATGATAGGAGACATTTCTACAATACATATAATCATTCTTATCTATCTAATACGATGACAACAGCTCTCCATACCTGCAGTCCACCACAAGGACCACCCTCTCTATTCCCTGAAAAGTGAAATCATCCTCAGTGACGAAGAGAGGGGGCTAAGCGCCCCCCATGGTCTCAGAGCATTGACTCTTCTAAGAGTCCTAAGAGTCCTGCTCACACTGATGGGGTGCAGCTGTGGGACCCTATTTTCAGAGATGATGTTCTCCACCCAACTCTCAAAAAGCTGAAAGGGTCTTCAGTAGAGATGGATAGTCGAGCTGGGCTATCAGACGGTCACCTCTGTAGCTGTAGTGTCATTTTTCCTATGGTCCAATGTGTAAATTAAACAAAAAAGTGCACGTTTGTTATGATGCTCAAGATGGGGACCAGGATGTGGACATAATAAAAAATTAGGGAACATGATAGGAGACATTTCTACAATACATATAATCATTCTTATCTATTTAATACGATGACAACAGCTCTCCATACCTGCAGTCCACCACAAGGACCACCCTCTCTAATCCCTGAAAAATGAAATCATCCTCAGTGACGAAGAGAGGGGGCTAAGCGCCCCCCATGGTCTCAGAGCATTGACTCTTCCAAGAGTCCTAAGAGTCCTGCTCACACTGATGGGGTGCAGCTGTGGGACCCTATTTTCAGTGATGATGTCCTCCACCCAACTCTCAAAAAGCTGAAAGGGTCTTCAGTAGAGATGGATAGTCGAGCTGGGCTATCAGACGGTCACCTCTGTAGCTGTAGTGTCATTTTTCCTATGGTCCAATGTGTAAATTAAACAAAAAAGTGCACGTTTGTTATGATGTCCAAGATGGGGACCAGGATGTGGACATAATAAAAAATTAGGGAACATGATAGGAGACATTTCTACAATACATATAATCATTCTTATCTATCTAATACGATGATAACAGCTCTCGATATCTGCAGTCCACCACAAGGACCACCCTCTCTAATCCCTGAAAAATGAAATCATCCTCAGTGATGAAGAGAGGGGGCTAAGTGCCCCCAATGGTCTCAGAGCATTGACTCTTCTAAGAGTCCTAAGAGTCCTGCTCACACTGATGGGGTGCAGCTGTGGGACCCTATTTTCAGAGATGATGTCCTCCACCCAACTCTCAAAAAGCTGAAAGGGTCTTCAGTAGAGATGGATAGTCGAGCTGGGCTATCAGACGGTCACCTCTGTAGCTGTAGTGTCATTTTTCCTATGGTCCAATGTGTAAATTAAACAAAAAAGTGCACGTTTGTTATGATGTCCAAGATGGGGACCAGGATGTGGACATAATAAAAAATTAGGGAACATGATAGGAGACATTTCTACAATACATATAATCATTCTTATCTATCTAATACGATGACAACAGCTCTCCATACCTGCAGTCCACCACAAGGACCACCCTCTCTAATCCCTGAAAAATGAAATCATCCTCAGTGACGAAGAGAGGGGGCTAAGCGCCCCCATGGTCTCAGAGCATTAACTCTTCTAAGAGTCCTAAGAGTCCTGCTCACACTGATGGGGTGCAGCTGTGGGACCCTATTTTCAGAGATGATGTCCTCCACCCAACTCTCAAAAAGCTGAAAGGGTCTTCAGTAGAGATGGATAGTCGAGCTGGGCTATCAGACGGTCACCTCTTTAGCTGTAGTGTCATTTTTCCTATGGTCCAATGTGTAAATTAAACAAAAAAGTGCACGTTTGTTATGATGTCCAAGATGGGGACCAGGATGTGGACATAATAAAAAATTAGGGAACATGATAGGAGACATTTCTACAATACATATAATCATTCTTATCTATCTAATACGATGACAACAGCTCTCCATACCTGCAGTCCACCACAAGGACCACCCTCTCTAATCCCTGAAAAATGAAATCATCCTCAGGGACGAAGAGAGGGGGCTAAGCGCCCCCCATGGTTTTAGAGCATTGACTCTTCTAAGAGTCCTAAGAGTCCTGCTTACACTGATGGGGTGCAGCTGTGGGACCCTATTTTAAGAGATGATGTCCTCCACCCAACTCTCAAAAAGCTGAAAGGGTCTTCAGTAGAGATGGATAGTCGAGCTGGGCTATCAGACGGTCACCTCTGTAGCTGTAGTGTCATTTTTCCTATGGTCCAATGTGTAAATTAAACAAAAAAGTGCACGTTTGTTATGATGTCCAAGATGGGGACCAGGATGTGGACATAATAAAAAATTAGGGAACATGATAGGAGACATTTCTACAATACATATAATCATTCTTATCTATCTAATACGATCACAACAGCTCTCCATACCTGCAGTCCACCACAAGGACCACTCTCTCTAATCCCTGAAAAATGAAATCATCCTCAGTGATGAAGAGAGGGGGCTAAGCGCCCCCCATGGTCTCAAAACATTGACTCTTCTAAGAGTCCTAAGAGTCCTGCTCACACTGATGGGGTGCAGCTGTGGGACCCTATTTTCAGAGATGATGTCCTCCACCCAACTCTCAAAAAGCTGAAAGGGTCTTCAGTAGAGATGGATAGTCGAGCTGGGCTACCAGACGGTCACCTCTGTAGCTGTAGTGTCATTTTTCCTATGGTCCAATGTGTAAATTAAACAAAAAAGTGCACGTTTGTTATGATTTCCAAGATGGGGACCAGGATGTGGACATAATAAAAAAATAGGGAACATGATAGGAGACATTTCTACAATACATATAATCATTCTTATCTATCTAATACGATGACAACAGCTCTCCATACCTGCAGTCCACCACAAGGACCACCCTCTCTATTCCCTGAAAAGTGAAATCATCCTCAGTGACGAAGAGAGGGGGCTAAGCGCCCCCCATGGTCTCAAAACATTGACTCTTCTAAGAGTCCTAAGAGTCCTGCTCACACTGATGGGGTGCAGCTGTGGGACCCTATTTTCAGAGATGATGTCCTCCACCCAACTCTCAAAAAGCTGAAAGGGTCTTCAGTAGAGATGGATAGTCGAGCTGGGCTATCAGACGGTCACCTCTGTAGCTGTAGTGTCATTTTTCCTATGGTCCAATGTGTAAATTAAACAAAAAAGTGCACGTTTGTTATGATGTCCAAGATGGGGACCAGGATGTGGACATAATAAAAAATTAGGGAACATGATAGGAGACATTTCTACAATACATATAATCATTCTTATCTATCTAATACGATGACAACAGCTCTCCATACCTGCAGTCCACCACAAGGACCACCCTCTCTAATCCCTGAAAAATGAAATCATCCTCAGTGACGAAGAGAGGGGGCTAAGCGCCCCCATGGTCTCAGAGCATTACCTCTTCTAAGAGTCCTAAGAGTCCTGCTCACACTGATGGGGTGCAGCTGTGGGACCCTATTTTCAGAGATGATGTCCTCCACCCAACTCTCAAAAAGCTGAAAGGGTCTTCAGTAGAGATGGATAGTCGAGCTGGGCTATCAGACGGTCACCTCTGTAGCTGTAGTGTCATTTTTCCTATGGTCCAATGTGTAAATTAAACAAAAAAGTGCACGTTTGTTATGATGTCCAAGATGGGGACCAGGATGTGGACATAATAAAAAATTAGGGAACATGATAGGAGACATTTCTAGAATACATATAATCATTCTTATCTATCTAATACGATGACAACAGCTCTCCATACCTGCAGTCCACCACAAGCACCACCCTCTCTAATCCCTGAAAAATGAAATCATCCTCAGGGACGAAGAGAGGTGGCTAAGCGCCCCCCATGGTTTTAGAGCATTGACTCTTCTAAGAGTCCTAAGAGTCCTGCTTACACTGATAGGGTGCAGCTGTGGGACCCTATTTTAAGAGATGATGTCCTCCACCCAACTCTCAAAAAGCTGAAAGGGTCTTCAGTAGAGATGGATAGTCGAGCTGGGCTATCAGACGGTCACCTCTGTAGCTGTAGTGTCATTTTTCCTATGGTCCAATGTGTAAATTAAACAAAAAAGTGCACGTTTGTTATGATGTCCAAGATGGGGACCAGGATGTGGACATAATAAAAAATTAGGGAACATGATAGGAGACATTTCTACAATACATATAATCATTCTTATCTATCTAATACGATGACAACAGCTCTCCATACCTGCAGTCCACCACAAGGACCACCCTCTCTAATCCCTGAAAAATGAAATCATCCTCAGTGACGAAGAGAGGGGGCTAAGCGCCCCCATGGTCTCAGAGCATTAACTCTTCTAAGAGTCCTAAGAGTCCTGCTCACACTGATGGGGTGCAGCTGTGGGACCCTATTTTCAGAGATGATGTCCTCCACCCAACTCTCAAAAAGCTGAAAGGGTCTTCAGTAGAGATGGATAGTCGAGCTGGGCTATCAGACGGTCACCTCTGTAGCTGTAGTGTCATTTTTCCTATGGTCCAATGTGTAAATTAAACAAAAAAGTGCACGTTTGTTATGATGTCCAAGATGGGGACCAGGATGTGGACATAATAAAAAATTAGGGAACATGATAGGAGACATTTCTACAATACATATAATCATTCTTATTTATCTAATACGATCACAACAGCTCTCCATACCTGCAGTCCACCACAAGGACCACTCTCTCTAATCCCTGAAAAATGAAATCATCCTCAGTGACGAAGAGAGGGAGCTAAGCGCCCCCCATGGTCTCAAAACATTGACTCTTCTAAGAGTCCTAAGAGTCCTGCTCACACTGATGGGGTGCAGCTGTGGGACCCTATTTTCAGAGATGATGTCCTCCACCCAACTCTCAAAAAGCTGAAAGGGTCTTCAGTAGAGATGGATAGTCGAGCTGGGCTATCAGACGGTCACCTCTGTAGCTGTAGTGTCATTTTTCCTATGGTCCAATGTGTAAATTAAACAAAAAAGTGCACGTTTGTTATGATGTCCAAGATGGGGACCAGGATGTGGACATAATAAAAAATTAGGGAACATGATAGGAGACATTTCTACAATACATATAATCATTCTTATCTATCTAATACGATGACAACAGCTCTCCATACCTGCAGTCCACCACAAGGACCACCCTCTCTAATCCCTGAAAAATGAAATCATCCTCAGGGACGAAGAGAGGGGGCTAAGCGCCCCCCATGGTTTTAGAGCATTGACTCTTCTAAGAGTCCTAAGAGTCCTGCTTACACTGATGGGGTGCAGCTGTGGGACCCTATTTTAAGAGATGATGTCCTCCACCCAACTCTCAAAAAGCTGAAAGGGTCTTCAGTAGAGATGGATAGTCGAGCTGGGCTATCAGACGGTCACCTCTGTAGCTGTAGTGTCATTTTTCCTATGGTCCAATGTGTAAATTAAACAAAAAAGTGCACGTTTGTTATGATGTCCAAGATGGGGACCAGGATGTGGACATAATAAAAAATTAGGGAACATGATAGGAGACATTTCTACAATACATATAATCATTCTTATCTATCTAATACGATGACAACAGCTCTCCATACCTGCAGTCCACCACAAGGACCACCCTCTCTAATCCCTGAAAAATGAAATCATCCTCAGTGACGAAGAGAGGGGGCTAAGCGCCCCCATGGTCTCAGAGCATTAACTCTTCTAAGAGTCCTAAGAGTCCTGCTCACACTGATGGGGTGCAGCTGTGGGACCCTATTTTCAGAGATGATGTCCTCCACCCAACTCTCAAAAAGCTGAAAGGGTCTTCAGTAGAGATGGATAGTCGAGCTGGGCTATCAGACGGTCACCTCTGTAGCTGTAGTGTCATTTTTCCTATGGTCCAATGTGTAAATTAAACAAAAAAGTGCACGTTTGTTATGATGTCCAAGATGGGGACCAGGATGTGGACATAATAAAAAATTAGGGAACATGATAGGAGACATTTCTACAATACATATAATCATTCTTATCTATCTAATACGATCACAACAGCTCTCCATACCTGCAGTCCACCACAAGGACCACTCTCTCTAATCCCTGAAAAATGAAATCATCCTCAGTGACGAAGAGAGGGAGCTAAGCGCCCCCCATGGTCTCAAAACATTGACTCTTCTAAGAGTCCTAAGAGTCCTGCTCACACTGATGGGGTGCAGCTGTGGGACCCTATTTTCAGAGATGATGTCCTCCACCCAACTCTCAAAAAGCTGAAAGGGTCTTCAGTAGAGATGGATAGTCGAGCTGGGCTACCAGACGGTCACCTCTGTAGCTGTAGTGTCATTTTTCCTATGGTCCAATGTGTAAATTAAACAAAAAAGTGCACGTTTGTTATGATTTCCAAGATGGGGACCAGGATGTGGACATAATAAAAAAATAGGGAACATGATGGGAGACATTTCTACAATACATATAATCATTCTTATCTATCTAATACGATGACAACAGCTCTCCATACCTGCAGTCCACCACAAGGACCACCCTCTCTATTCCCTGAAAAGTGAAATCATCCTCAGTGACGAAGAGAGGGGGCTAAGCGCCCCCCATGGTCTCAAAACATTGACTCTTCTAAGAGTCCTAAGAGTCCTGCTCACACTGATGGGGTGCAGCTGTGGGACCCTATTTTCAGAGATGATGTTCTCCACCCAACTCTCAAAAAGCTGAAAGGGTCTTCAGTAGAGATGGATAGTCGAGCTGGGCTATCAGACGGTCACCTCTGTAGCTGTAGTGTCATTTTTCCTATGGTCCAATGTGTAAATTAAACAAAAAAGTGCACGTTTGTTATGATGTCCAAGATGGGGACCAGGATGTGGACATAATAAAAAATTAGGGAACATGATAGGAGACATTTCTACAATACATATAATCATTCTTATCTATTTAATACGATGACAACAGCTCTCCATACCTGCAGTCCACCACAAGGACCACCCTCTCTAATCCCTGAAAAATGAAATCATCCTCAGTGACGAAGAGAGGGGGCTAAGCGCCCCCCATGGTCTGAGAGCATTGACTCTTCTAAGAGTCCTAAGAGTCCTGCTCACACTGATGGGGTGCAGCTGTGGGACCCTATTTTCAGAGATGATGTCCTCCACCCAACTCTCAAAAAGCTGAAAGGGTCTTCAGTAGAGATGGATTGTCGAGCTGGGCTATCAGACGGTCACCTCTGTAGCTGTAGTGTCATTTTTCCTATGGTCCAATGTGTAAATTAAACAAAAAAGTGCACGTTTGTTATGATGTCCAAGATGGGGACCAGGATGTGGACATAATAAAAAATTAGGGAACATGATAGGAGACATTTCTACATTACATATAATCATTCTTATCTATCTAATACGATGATAACAGCTCTCCATACCTGCAGTCCACCACAAGGACCACCCTCTCTAATCCCTGAAAAATGAAATCATCCTCAGTGACGAAGAGAGGGGGCTAAGTGCCCCCAATGGTCTCAGAGCATTGACTCTTCTAAGAGTCCTAAGAGTCCTGCTCACACTGATGGGGTGCAGCTGTGGGACCCTATTTTCAGAGATGATGTCCTCCACCCAACTCTCAAAAAGCTGAAAGGGTCTTCAGTAGAGATGGATAGTCGAGCTGGGCTATCAGACGGTCACCTCTGTAGCTGTAGTGTCATTTTTCCTATGGTCCAATGTGTAAATTAAACAAAAAAGTGCACGTTTGTTATGATGTCCAAGATGGGGACCAGGATGTGGACATAATAAAAAATTAGGGAACATGATAGGAGACATTTCTACAATACATATAATCATTCTTATCTATCTAATACGATGACAACAGCTCTCCATACCTGCAGTCCACCACAAGGACCACCCTCTCTAATCCCTGAAAAATGAAATCATCCTCAGGGACGAAGAGAGGGGGCTAAGCGCCCCCCATGGTTTTAGAGCATTGACTCTTCTTAGAGTCCTAAGAGTCCTGCTTACACTGATGGGGTGCAGCTGTGGGACCCTATTTTAAGAGATGATGTCCTCCACCCAACTCTCAAAAAGCTGAAAGGGTCTTCAGTAGAGATGGATAGTCGAGCTGGGCTATCAGACGGTCACCTCTGTAGCTGTAGTGTCATTTTTCCTATGGTCCAATGTGTAAATTAAACAAAAAAGTGCACGTTTGTTATGATGTCCAAGATGGGGACCAGGATGTGGACATAATAAAAAATTAGGGAACATGATAGGAGACATTTCTACAATACATATAATCATTCTTATCTATCTAATACGATGACAACAGCTCTCCATACCTGCAGTCCACCACAAGGACCACCCTCTCTAATCCCTGAAAAATGAAATCATCCTCAGTGACGAAGAGAGGGGGCTAAGCGCCCCCATGGTCTCAGAGCATTAACTCTTCTAAGAATCCTAAGAGTCCTGCTCACACTGATGGGGTGCAGCTGTGGGACCCTATTTTCAGAGATGATGTCCTCCACCCAACTCTCAAAAAGCTGAAAGGGTCTTCAGTAGAGATGGATAGTCGAGCTGGGCTATCAGACGGTCACCTCTGTAGCTGTAGTGTCATTTTTCCTATGGTCCAATGTGTAAATTAAACAAAAAAGTGCACGTTTGTTATGATGTCCAAGATGGGGACCAGGATGTGGACATAATAAAAAATTAGGGAACATGATAGGAGACATTTCTACAATACATATAATCATTCTTATCTATCTAATACGATCACAACAGCTCTCCATACCTGCAGTCCACCACAAGGACCACCCTCTCTATTCCCTGAAAAGTGAAATCATCCTCAGTGACGAAGAGAGGGGGCTAAGCGCCCCCCATGGTCTCAAAACATTGACTCTTCTAAGAGTCCTAAGAGTCCTGCTCACACTGATGGGGTGCAGCTGTGGGACCCTATTTTCAGAGATGATGTTCTCCACCCAACTCTCAAAAAGCTGAAAGGGTCTTCAGTAGAGATGGATAGTCGAGCTGGGCTATCAGACGGTCACCTCTGTAGCTGTAGTGTCATTTTTCCTATGGTCCAATGTGTAAATTAAACAAAAAAGTGCACGTTTGTTATGATGTCCAAGATGGGGACCAGGATGTGGACATAATAAAAAATTAGGGAACATGATAGGAGACATTTCTACAATACATATAATCATTCTTATCTATTTAATACGATGACAACAGCTCTCCATACCTGCAGTCCACCACAAGGACCACCCTCTCTAATCCCTGAAAAATGAAATCATCCTCAGTGACGAAGAGAGGGGGCTAAGCGCCCCCCATGGTCTCAGAGCATTGACTCTTCTAAGAGTCCTAAGAGTCCTGCTCACACTGATGGGGTGCAGCTGTGGGACCCTATTTTCAGAGATGATGTCCTCCACCCAACTCTCAAAAAGCTGAAAGGGTCTTCAGTAGAGATGGATTGTCGAGCTGGGCTATCAGACAGTCACCTCTGTAGCTGTAGTGTCATTTTTCCTATGGTCCAATGTGTAAATTAAACAAAAAAGTGCACGTTTGTTATGATGTCCAAGATGGGGACCAGGATGTGGACATAATAAAAAATTAGGGAACATGATAGGAGACATTTCTACAATACATATAATCATTCTTATCTATCTAATACGATGATAACAGCTCTCCATACCTGCAGTCCACCACAAGGACCACCCTCCCTAATCCCTGAAAAATGAAATCATCCTCAGTGACGAAGAGAGGGGGCTAAGTGCCCCCAATGGTCTCAGAGCATTGACTCTTCTAAGAGTCCTAAGAGTCCTGCTCACACTGATGGGGTGCAGCTGTGGGACCCTATTTTCAGAGATGATGTCCTCCACCCAACTCTCAAAAAGCTGAAAGGGTCTTCAGTAGAGATGGATAGTCGAGCTGGGCTATCAGACGGTCACCTCTGTAGCTGTAGTGTCATTTTTCCTATGGTCCAATGTGTAAATTAAACAAAAAAGTGCACGTTTGTTATGATGTCCAAGATGGGGACCAGGATGTGGACATAATAAAAAATTAGGGAACATGATAGGAGACATTTCTACAATACATATAATCATTCTTATCTATCTAATACGATGACAACAGCTCTCCATACCTGCAGTCCACCACAAGGACCACCCTCTCTAATCCCTGAAAAATGAAATCATCCTCAGTGACGAAGAGAGGGGGCTAAGCGCCCCCATGGTCTCAGAGCATTAACTCTTCTAAGAGTCCTAAGAGTCCTGCTCACACTGATGGGGTGCAGCTGTGGGACCCTATTTTCAGAGATGATGTCCTCCACCCAACTCTCAAAAAGCTGAAAGGGTCTTCAGTAGAGATGGATAGTCGAGCTGGGCTACCAGACGGTCACCTCTGTAGCTGTAGTGTCATTTTTCCTATGGTCCAATGTGTAAATTAAACAAAAAAGTGCACGTTTGTTATGATTTCCAAGATGGGGACCAGGATGTGGACATAATAAAAAAATAGGGAACATGATAGGAGACATTTCTACAATACATATAATCATTCTTATCTATCTAATACGATGACAACAGCTCTCCATACCTGCAGTCCACCACAAGGACCACCCTCTCTATTCCCTGAAAAGTGAAATCATCCTCAGTGACGAAGAGAGGGGGCTAAGCGCCCCCCATGGTCTCAAAACATTGACTCTTCTAAGAGTCCTAAGAGTCCTGCTCACACTGATGGGGTGCAGCTGTGGGACCCTATTTTCAGAGATGATGTTCTCCACCCAACTCTCAAAAAGCTCAAAGGGTCTTCAGTAGAGATGGATAGTCGAGCTGGGCTATCAGACGGTCACCTCTGTAGCTGTAGTGTCATTTTTCCTATGGTCCAATGTGTAAATTAAACAAAAAAGTGCACGTTTGTTATGATGTCCAAGATGGGGACCAGGATGTGGACATAATAAAAAATTAGGGAACATGATAGGAGACATTTCTACAATACATATAATCATTCTTATCTATTTAATACGATGACAACAGCTCTCCATACCTGCAGTCCACCACAAGGACCACCCTCTCTAATCCCTGAAAAATGAAATCATCCTCAGTGACGAAGAGAGGGGGCTAAGCGCCCCCCATGGTCTCAGAGCATTGACTCTTCTAAGAGTCCTAAGAGTCCTGCTCACACTGATGGGGTGCAGCTGTGGGACCCTATTTTCAGAGATGATGTCCTCCACCCAACTCTCAAAAAGCTGAAAGGGTCTTCAGTAGAGATGGATTGTCGAGCTGGGCTATCAGACGGTCACCTCTGTAGCTGTAGTGTCATTTTTCCTATGGTCCAATGTGTAAATTAAACAAAAAAGTGCACGTTTGTTATGATGTCCAAGATGGGGACCAGGATGTGGACATAATAAAAAATTAGGGAACATGATAGGAGACATTTCTACAATACATATAATCATTCTTATCTATCTAATACGATGATAACAGCTCTCCATACCTGCAGTCCACCACAAGGACCACCCTCCCTAATCCCTGAAAAATGAAATCATCCTCAGTGACGAAGAGAGGGGGCTAAGTGCCCCCAATGGTCTCAGAGCATTGACTCTTCTAAGAGTCCTAAGAGACCTGCTCACACTGATGGGGTGCAGCTGTGGGACCCTATTTTCAGAGATGATGTCCTCCACCCAACTCTCAAAAAGCTGAAAGGGTCTTCAGTAGAGATGGATAGTCGAGCTGGGCTATCAGACGGTCACCTCTGTAGCTGTAGTGTCATTTTTCCTATGGTCCAATGTGTAAATTAAACAAAAAAGTGCACGTATGTTATGATGTCCAAGATGGGGACCAGGATGTGGACATAATAAAAAATTAGGGAACATGATAGGAGACATTTCTACAATACATATAATCATTCTTATCTATCTAATACGATGACAACAGCTCTCCATACCTGCAGTCCACCACAAGGACCACCCTCTCTAATCCCTGAAAAATGAAATCATCCTCAGTGACGAAGAGAGGGGGCTAAGCGCCCCCATGGTCTCAGAGCATTAACTCTTCTAAGAGTCCTAAGAGTCCTGCTCACACTGATGGGGTGCAGCTGTGGGACCCTATTTTCAGAGATGATGTCCTCCACCCAACTCTCAAAAAGCTGAAAGGGTCTTCAGTAGAGATGGATAGTCGAGCTGGGCTATCAGACGGTCACCTCTGTAGCTGTAGTGTCATTTTTCCTATGGTCCAATGTGTAAATTAAACAAAAAAGTGCACGTTTGTTATGATGTCCAAGATGGGGACCAGGATGTGGACATAATAAAAAATTAGGGAACATGATAGGAGACATTTCTACAATACATATAATCATTCTTATCTATCTAATACGATGACAACAGCTCTACATACCTGCAGTCCACCACAAGGACCACCCTCTCTAATCCCTGAAAAATGAAATCATCCTCAGTGACGAAGAGAGGGGGCCAAGCGCCCCCCATGGTACCAGAGCATTGACTCTTCTAAGAGTCCTAAGAGTCCTGCTCACACTGATGGGGTGAAGCTGTGGGACCCTATTTTCAGAGATGATGTCCTCCACCCAACTCTCAAAAAGCTGAAAGGGTCTTCAGTAGAGATGGATAGTCGAGCTGGGCTATCAGACGGTCACCTCTGTAGCTGTAGTGTCATTTTTCCTATGGTCCAATGTGTAAATTAAACAAAAAAGTGCACGTTTGTTATGATGTCCAAGATGGGGACCAGGATGTGGACATAATAAAAAATTAGGGAACATGATAGGAGACATTTCTACAATACATATAATCATTCTTATCTATCTAATACGATGATAACAGCTCTCCATACCTGCAGTCCACCACAAGGACCACCCTCTCTAAACCCTGAAAAATGAAATCATCCTCAGTGACGAAGAGAGGGGGCTCAGTGCCCCCAATGGCCTCAGAGCATTGACTCTTCTAAGAGTCTTAAGAGTCCTGCTCACACTGATGGGGTGCAGCTGTGGGACCCTATTTTCAGAGATGATGTCCTCCACCCAACTCTCAAAATGCTGAAAGGGTCTTCAGTAGAGATGGATAGTCGAGCTGGGCTATCAGACGGTCACCTCTGTAGCTGTATTGTCATTTTTCCTATGGTCCAATGTGTAAATTAAACAAAAAAGTGCACGTTTGTTATGATGTCCAAGATGGGGACCAGGATGTGGACATAATAAAAAATTAGGGAACATGATAGGAGACATTTCTACAATACATATAATCATTCTTATCTATCTAATACGATGACAACAGCTCTCCATACCTGCAGTCCACCACAAGGACCACCCTCTCTAATCCCTGAAAAATGAAATCATCCTCAGTGACGAAGAGAGGGGGCCAAGCGCCCCCCATGGTACCAGAGCATTGACTCTTCTAAGAGTCCTAAGAGTCCTGCTCACACTGATGGGGTGAAGCTGTGGGACCCTATTTTCAGAGATGATGTCCTCCACCCAACTCTCAAAAAGCTGAAAGGGTCTTCAGTAGAGATGGATAGTCGAGCTGGGCTATCAGACGGTCACCTCTGTAGCTGTAGTGTCATTTTTCCTATGGTCCAATGTGTAAATTAAACAAAAAAGTGCACGTTTGTTATGATGTTCAAGATGGGGACCAGGATGTGGACATAATAAAAAATTAGGGAACATGATAAGAGACATTTCTACAATACATATAATCATTCTTATCTATCTAATACGATCACAACAGCTCTCCATACCTGCAGTCCACCACAAGGACCACTCTCTCTAATCCCTGAAAAATGAAATCATCCTCAGTGACGAAGAGAGGGGGCTAAGCGCCCCCCATGGTCTCAGAGCATTGACTCTTCTAAGAGTCCTAAGATTCCTGCTCACACTGATGGGGTGCAGCTGTGGGACCCTATTTTCAGAGATGATGTCCTCCACCCAACTCTCAAAAAGCTGAAAGGGTCTTCAGTAGAGATGGATAGTCGAGCTGGGCTATCAGACGGTCACCTCTGTAGCTGTAGTGTCATTTTTCCTATTGTCCAATTTGTAAATTAAACAAAAAAGTGCACGTTTGTTATGATTTCCAAGATGGGAACCAGGATGTGGACATAATAAAAAAATAGGGAACATGATAGGAGACATTTCTACAATACATATAATCATTCTTATCTATCTAATACGATGACAACAGCTCTCCATACCTGCAGTCCACCACAAGGACCACCCTCTCTATTCCCTGAAAAGTGAAATCATCCTCAGTGACGAGGAGAGGGGGCTAAGCGCCCCCCATGGTCTCAGAGCATTGACTCTTCTAAGAGTCCTAAGAGTCCTGCTCACACTGATGGGGTGCAGCTGTGGGACCCTATTTTCAGAGATGATGTTCTCCACCCAACTCTCAAAAAGCTGAAAGGGTCTTCAGTAGAGATGGATAGTCGAGCTGGGCTATCAGACGGTCACCTCTGTAGCTGTAGTGTCATTTTTCCTATGGTCCAATGTGTAAATTAAACAAAAAAGTGCACGTTTGTTATGATGTCAAAGATGGGGACCAGGATGTGGACATAATAAAAAATTAGGGAACATGATAGGAGACATTTCTACAATACATATAATCATTCTTATCTATTTAATACGATGACAACAGCTCTCCATACCTGCAGTCCACCACAAGGACCACCCTCTCTAATCCCTGAAAAATGAAATCATCCTCAGTGACGAAGAGAGGGGGCTAAGCGCCCCCCATGGTCTCAGAGCATTGACTCTTCTAAGAGTCCTAAGAGTCCTGCTCACACTGATGGGGTGCAGCTGTGGGACCCTATTTTCAGAGATGATGTCCTCCACCCAACTCTCAAAAAGCTGAAAGGGTCTTCAGTAGAGATGGATAGTCGAGCTGGGCTATCAGACGGTCACCTCTGTAGCTGTAGTGTCATTTTTCCTATGGTCCAATGTGTAAATTAAACAAAAAAGTGCACGTTTGTTATGATGTCCAAGATGGGGACCAGGATGTGGACATAATAAAAAATTAGGGAACATGATAGGAGACATTTCTACAATACATATAATCATTCTTATCTATCCAATACGATGACAACAGCTCTCCATACCTGCAGTCCACCACAAGGACCACCCTCTCTAATCCCTGAAAAATGAAATCATCCTCAGTGACGAAGAGAGGGGGCTAAGCGCCCCCCATGGTTTTAGAGCATTGACTCTTCTAAGAGTCCTAAGAGTCCTGCTTACACTGATGGGGTGCAGCTGTGGGACCCTATTTTAAGAGATGATGTCCTCCACCCAACTCTCAAAAAGCTGAAAGGGTCTTCAGTAGAGATGGATAGTCGAGCTGGGCTATCAGACGGTCACCTCTGTAGCTGTAGTGTCATTTTTCCTATGGTCCAATGTGTAAATTAAACAAAAAAGTGCACGTTTGTTATGATGTCCAAGATGGGGACCAGGATGTGGACATAATAAAAAATTAGGGAACATGATAGGAGACATTTCTACAATACATATAATCATTCTTATCTATCTAATACGATGACAACAGCTCTCCATACCTGCAGTCCACCACAAGGACCACCCTCTCTAATCCCTGAAAAATGAAATCATCCTCAGTGACGAAGAGAGGGGGCCAAGCGCCCCCCATGGTACCAGAGCATTGACTCTTCTAAGAGTCCTAAGAGTCCTGCTCACACTGATGGGGTGAAGCTGTGGGACCCTATTTTCAGAGATGATGTCCTCCACCCAACTCTCAAAAAGCTGAAAGGGTCTTCAGTAGAGATGGATAGTCGAGCTGGGCTATCAGACGGTCACCTCTGTAGCTGTAGTGTCATTTTTCCTATGGTCCAATGTGTAAATTAAACAAAAAAGTGCACGTTTGTTATGATGTCCAAGATGGGGACCAGGATGTGGACATAATAAGAAATTAGGGAACATGATAGGAGACATTTCTACAATACATATAATCATTCTTATCTATCTAATACGATGACAACAGCTCTCCATACCTGCAGTCCACCACAAGGACCACCCTCTCTAATCCCTGAAAAATGAAATCATCCTCAGGGACGAAGAGAGGGGGCTAAGCGCCCCCCATGGTTTTAGAGCATTGACTCTTCTAAGAGTCCTAAGAGTCCTGCTTACACTGATGGGGTGCAGCTGTGGGACCCTATTTTCAGAGATGATGTCCTCCACCCAACTCTCAAAAAGCTGAAAGGGTCTTCAGTAGAGATGGATAGTCGAGCTGGGCTATCAGACGGTCACCTCTGTAGCTGTAGTGTCATTTTTCCTATGGTCCAATGTGTAAATTAAACAAAAAAGTGCACGTTTGTTATGATGTTCAAGATGGGGACCAGGATGTGGACATAATAAAAAATTAGGGAACATGATAGGAGACATTTCTACAATACATATAATCATTCTTATCTATCTAATACGATCACAACAGCTCTCCATACCTGCAGTCCACCACAAGGACCACTCTCTCTAATCCCTGAAAAATGAAATCATCCTCAGTGACGAAGAGAGGGGGCTAAGCACCCCCCATGGTCTCAGAGCATTGACTCTTCTAAGAGTCCTAAGATTCCTGCTCACACTGATGGGGTGCAGCTGTGGGACCCTATTTTCAGAGATGATGTCCTCCACCCAACTCTCAAAAAGCTGAAAGGGTCTTCAGTAGAGATGGATAGTCGAGCTGGGCTATCAGACGGTCACCTCTGTAGCTGTAGTGTCATTTTTCCTATGGTCCAATGTGTAAATTAAACAAAAAAGTGCACGTTTGTTATGATGTCCAAGATGGGGACCAGGATGTGGACATAATAAAAAAATAGGGAACATGATAGGAGACATTTCTACAATACATATAATCATTCTTATCTATCTAATACGATGATAACAGCTCTCCATACCTGCAGTCCACCACAAGGACCACCCTCCCTAATCCCTGAAAAATGAAATCATCCTCAGTGACGAAGAGAGGGGGCTAAGTGCCCCCAATGGTCTCAGAGCATTGACTCTTCTAAGAGTCCTAAGAGTCCTGCTCACACTGATGGGGTGCAGCTGTGGGACCCTATTTTCAGAGATGATGTCCTCCACCCAACTCTCAAAAAGCTGAAAGGGTCTTCAGTAGAGATGGATAGTCGAGCTGGGCTATCAGACGGTCACCTCTGTAGCTGTAGTGTCATTTTTCCTATGGTCCAATGTGTAAATTAAACAAAAAAGTGCACGTTTGTTATGATGTCCAAGATGGGGACCAGGATGTGGACATAATAAAAAATTAGGGAACATGATAGGAGACATTTCTACAATACATATAATCATTCTTATCTATCTAATACGATGACAACAGCTCTCCATACCTGCAGTCCACCACAAGGACCACCCTCTCTAATCCCTGAAAAATGAAATCATCCTCAGTGACGAAGAGAGGGGGCTAAGCGCCCCCATGGTCTCAGAGCATTAACTCTTCTAAGAGTCCTAAGAGTCCTGCTCACACTGATGGGGTGCAGCTGTGGGACCCTATTTTCAGAGATGATGTCCTCCACCCAACTCTCAAAAAGCTGAAAGGGTCTTCAGTAGAGATGGATAGTCGAGCTGGGCTACCAGACGGTCACCTCTGTAGCTGTAGTGTCATTTTTCCTATGGTCCAATGTGTAAATTAAACAAAAAAGTGCACGTTTGTTATGATTTCCAAGATGGGGACCAGGATGTGGACATAATAAAAAAATAGGGAACATGATAGGAGACATTTCTACAATACATATAATCATTCTTATCTATCTAATACGATGACAACAGCTCTCCATACCTGCAGTCCACCACAAGGACCACCCTCTCTATTCCCTGAAAAGTGAAATCATCCTCAGTGACGAAGAGAGGGGGCTAAGCGCCCCCCATGGTCTCAAAACATTGACTCTTCTAAGAGTCCTAAGAGTCCTGCTCACACTGATGGGGTGCAGCTGTGGGACCCTATTTTCAGAGATGATGTTCTCCACCCAACTCTCAAAAAGCTCAAAGGGTCTTCAGTAGAGATGGATAGTCGAGCTGGGCTATCAGACGGTCACCTCTGTAGCTGTAGTGTCATTTTTCCTATGGTCCAATGTGTAAATTAAACAAAAAAGTGCACGTTTGTTATGATGTCCAAGATGGGGACCAGGATGTGGACATAATAAAAAATTAGGGAACATGATAGGAGACATTTCTACAATACATATAATCATTCTTATCTATTTAATACGAAGACAACAGCTCTCCATACCTGCAGTCCACCACAAGGACCACCCTCTCTAATCCCTGAAAAATGAAATCATCCTCAGTGACGAAGAGAGGGGGCTAAGCGCCCCCCATGGTCTCAGAGCATTGACTCTTCTAAGAGTCCTAAGAGTCCTGCTCACACTGATGGGGTGCAGCTGTGGGACCCTATTTTCAGAGATGATGTCCTCCACCCAACTCTCAAAAAGCTGAAAGGGTCTTCAGTAGAGATGGATTGTCGAGCTGGGCTATCAGACGGTCACCTCTGTAGCTGTAGTGTCATTTTTCCTATGGTCCAATGTGTAAATTAAACAAAAAAGTGCACGTTTGTTATGATGTCCAAGATGGGGACCAGGATGTGGACATAATAAAAAATTAGGGAACATGATAGGAGACATTTCTACAATACATATAATCATTCTTATCTATCTAATACGATGATAACAGCTCTCCATACCTGCAGTCCACCACAAGGACCACCCTCCCTAATCCCTGAAAAATGAAATCATCCTCAGTGACGAAGAGAGGGGGCTAAGTGCCCCCAATGGTCTCAGAGCATTGACTCTTCTAAGAGTCCTAAGAGACCTGCTCACACTGATGGGGTGCAGCTGTGGGACCCTATTTTCAGAGATGATGTCCTCCACCCAACTCTCAAAAAGCTGAAAGGGTCTTCAGTAGAGATGGATAGTCGAGCTGGGCTATCAGACGGTCACCTCTGTACCTGTAGTGTCATTTTTCCTATGGTCCAATGTGTAAATTAAACAAAAAAGTGCACGTATGTTATGATGTCCAAGATGGGGACCAGGATGTGGACATAATAAAAAATTAGGGAACATGATAGGAGACATTTCTACAATACATATAATCATTCTTATCTATCTAATACGATGACAACAGCTCTCCATACCTGCAGTCCACCACAAGGACCACCCTCTCTAATCCCTGAAAAATGAAATCATCCTCAGTGACGAAGAGAGGGGGCTAAGCGCCCCCATGGTCTCAGAGCATTAACTCTTCTAAGAGTCCTAAGAGTCCTGCTCACACTGATGGGGTGCAGCTGTGGGACCCTATTTTCAGAGATGATGTCCTCCACCCAACTCTCAAAAAGCTGAAAGGGTCTTCAGTAGAGATGGATAGTCGAGCTGGGCTATCAGACGGTCACCTCTGTAGCTGTAGTGTCATTTTTCCTATGGTCCAATGTGTAAATTAAACAAAAAAGTGCACGTTTGTTATGATGTCCAAGATGGGGACCAGGATGTGGACATAATAAAAAATTAGGGAACATGATAGGAGACATTTCTACAATACATATAATCATTCTTATCTATCTAATACGATGACAACAGCTCTACATACCTGCAGTCCACCACAAGGACCACCCTCTCTAATCCCTGAAAAATGAAATCATCCTCAGTGACGAAGAGAGGGGGCCAAGCGCCCCCCATGGTACCAGAGCATTGACTCTTCTAAGAGTCCTAAGAGTCCTGCTCACACTGATGGGGTGAAGCTGTGGGACCCTATTTTCAGAGATGATGTCCTCCACCCAACTCTCAAAAAGCTGAAAGGGTCTTCAGTAGAGATGGATAGTCGAGCTGGGCTATCAGACGGTCACCTCTGTAGCTGTAGTGTCATTTTTCCTATGGTCCAATGTGTAAATTAAACAAAAAAGTGCACGTTTGTTATGATGTCCAAGATGGGGACCAGGATGTGGACATAATAAAAAATTAGGGAACATGATAGGAGACATTTCTACAATACATATAATCATTCTTATCTATCTAATACGATGATAACAGCTCTCCATACCTGCAGTCCACCACAAGGACCACCCTCTCTAAACCCTGAAAAATGAAATCATCCTCAGTGACGAAGAGAGGGGGCTCAGTGCCCCCAATGGCCTCAGAGCATTGACTCTTCTAAGAGTCTTAAGAGTCCTGCTCACACTGATGGGGTGCAGCTGTGGGACCCTATTTTCAGAGATGATGTCCTCCACCCAACTCTCAAAATGCTGAAAGGGTCTTCAGTAGAGATGGATAGTCGAGCTGGGCTATCAGACGGTCACCTCTGTAGCTGTAGTGTCATTTTTCCTATGGTCCAATGTGTAAATTAAACAAAAAAGTGCACGTTTGTTATGATGTCCAAGATGGGGACCAGGATGTGGACATAATAAAAAATTAGGGAACATGATAGGAGACATTTCTACAATACATATAATCATTCTTATCTATCTAATACGATGACAACAGCTCTCCATACCTGCAGTCCACCACAAGGACCACCCTCTCTAATCCCTGAAAAATGAAATCATCCTCAGTGACGAAGAGAGGGGGCCAAGCGCCCCCCATGGTACCAGAGCATTGACTCTTCTAAGAGTCCTAAGAGTCCTGCTCACACTGATGGGGTGAAGCTGTGGGACCCTATTTTCAGAGATGATGTCCTCCACCCAACTCTCAAAAAGCTGAAAGGGTCTTCAGTAGAGATGGATAGTCGAGCTGGGCTATCAGACGGTCACCTCTGTAGCTGTAGTGTCATTTTTCCTATGGTCCAATGTGTAAATTAAACAAAAAAGTGCACGTTTGTTATGATGTTCAAGATGGGGACCAGGATGTGGACATAATAAAAAATTAGGGAACATGATAAGAGACATTTCTACAATACATATAATCATTCTTATCTATCTAATACGATCACAACAGCTCTCCATACCTGCAGTCCACCACAAGGACCACTCTCTCTAATCCCTGAAAAATGAAATCATCCTCAGTGACGAAGAGAGGGGGCTAAGCGCCCCCCATGGTCTCAGAGCATTGACTCTTCTAAGAGTCCTAAGATTCCTGCTCACACTGATGGGGTGCAGCTGTGGGACCCTATTTTCAGAGATGATGTCCTCCACCCAACTCTCAAAAAGATGAAAGGGTCTTCAGTAGAGATGGATAGTCGAGCTGGGCTATCAGACGGTCACCTCTGTAGCTGTAGTGTCATTTTTCCTATTGTCCAATTTGTAAATTAAACAAAAAAGTGCACGTTTGTTATGATTTCCAAGATGGGAACCAGGATGTGGACATAATAAAAAAATAGGGAACATGATAGGAGACATTTCTACAATACATATAATCATTCTTATCTATCTAATACGATGACAACAGCTCTCCATACCTGCAGTCCACCACAAGGACCACCCTCTCTATTCCCTGAAAAGTGAAATCATCCTCAGTGACGAGGAGAGGGGGCTAAGCGCCCCCCATGGTCTCAGAGCATTGACTCTTCTAAGAGTCCTAAGAGTCCTGCTCACACTGATGGGGTGCAGCTGTGGGACCCTATTTTCAGAGATGATGTTCTCCACCCAACTCTCAAAAAGCTGAAAGGGTCTTCAGTAGAGATGGATAGTCGAGCTGGGCTATCAGACGGTCACCTCTGTAGCTGTAGTGTCATTTTTCCTATGGTCCAATGTGTAAATTAAACAAAAAAGTGCACGTTTGTTATGATGTCAAAGATGGGGACCAGGATGTGGACATAATAAAAAATTAGGGAACATGATAGGAGACATTTCTACAATACATATAATCATTCTTATCTATTTAATACGATGACAACAGCTCTCCATACCTGCAGTCCACCACAAGGACCACCCTCTCTAATCCCTGAAAAATGAAATCATCCTCAGTGACGAAGAGAGGGGGCTAAGCGCTCCCCATGGTCTCAGAGCATTGACTCTTCTAAGAGTCCTAAGAGTCCTGCTCACACTGATGGGGTGCAGCTGTGGGACCCTATTTTCAGAGATGATGTCCTCCACCCAACTCTCAAAAAGCTGAAAGGGTCTTCAGTAGAGATGGATAGTCGAGCTGGGCTATCAGACGGTCACCTCTGTAGCTGTAGTGTCATTTTTCCTATGGTCCAATGTGTAAATTAAACAAAAAAGTGCACGTTTGTTATGATGTCCAAGATGGGGACCAGGATGTGGACATAATAAAAAATTAGGGAACATGATAGGAGACATTTCTACAATACATATAATCATTCTTATCTATCCAATACGATGACAACAGCTCTCCATACCTGCAGTCCACCACAAGGACCACCCTCTCTAATCCCTGAAAAATGAAATCATCCTCAGTGACGAAGAGAGGGGGCTAAGCGCCCCCCATGGTTTTAGAGCATTGACTCTTCTAAGAGTCCTAAGAGTCCTGCTTACACTGATGGGGTGCAGCTGTGGGACCCTATTTTAAGAGATGATGTCCTCCACCCAACTCTCAAAAAGCTGAAAGGGTCTTCAGTAGAGATGGATAGTCGAGCTGGGCTATCAGACGGTCACCTCTGTAGCTGTAGTGTCATTTTTCCTATGGTCCAATGTGTAAATTAAACAAAAAAGTGCACGTTTGTTATGATGTCCAAGATGGGGACCAGGATGTGGACATAATAAAAAATTAGGGAACATGATAGGAGACATTTCTACAATACATATAATCATTCTTATCTATCTAATACGATGACAACAGCTCTCCATACCTGCAGTCCACCACAAGGACCACCCTCTCTAATCCCTGAAAAATGAAATCATCCTCAGTGACGAAGAGAGGGGGCCAAGCGCCCCCCATGGTACCAGAGCATTGACTCTTCTAAGAGTCCTAAGAGTCCTGCTCACACTGATGGGGTGAAGCTGTGGGACCCTATTTTCAGAGATGATGTCCTCCACCCAACTCTCAAAAAGCTGAAAGGGTCTTCAGTAGAGATGGATAGTCGAGCTGGGCTATCAGACGGTCACCTCTGTAGCTGTAGTGTCATTTTTCCTATGGTCCAATGTGTAAATTAAACAAAAAAGTGCACGTTTGTTATGATGTCCAAGATGGGGACCAGGATGTGGACATAATAAGAAATTAGGGAACATGATAGGAGACATTTCTACAATACATATAATCATTCTTATCTATCTAATACGATGACAACAGCTCTCCATACCTGCAGTCCACCACAAGGACCACCCTCTCTAATCCCTGAAAAATGAAATCATCCTCAGGGACGAAGAGAGGGGGCTAAGCGCCCCCCATGGTTTTAGAGCATTGACTCTTCTAAGAGTCCTAAGAGTCCTGCTTACACTGATGGGGTGCAGCTGTGGGACCCTATTTTCAGAGATGATGTCCTCCACCCAACTCTCAAAAAGCTGAAAGGGTCTTCAGTAGAGATGGATAGTCGAGCTGGGCTATCAGACGGTCACCTCTGTAGCTGTAGTGTCATTTTTCCTATGGTCCAATGTGTAAATTAAACAAAAAAGTGCACGTTTGTTATGATGTTCAAGATGGGGACCAGGATGTGGACATAATAAAAAATTAGGGAACATGATAGGAGACATTTCTACAATACATATAATCATTCTTATCTATCTAATACGATCACAACAGCTCTCCATACCTGCAGTCCACCACAAGGACCACTCTCTCTAATCCCTGAAAAATGAAATCATCCTCAGTGACGAAGAGAGGGGGCTAAGCACCCCCCATGGTCTCAGAGCATTGACTCTTCTAAGAGTCCTAAGATTCCTGCTCACACTGATGGGGTGCAGCTGTGGGACCCTATTTTCAGAGATGATGTCCTCCACCCAACTCTCAAAAAGCTGAAAGGGTCTTCAGTAGAGATGGATAGTCGAGCTGGGCTATCAGACGGTCACCTCTGTAGCTGTAGTGTCATTTTTCCTATGGTCCAATGTGTAAATTAAACAAAAAAGTGCACGTTTGTTATGATGTCCAAGATGGGGACCAGGATGTGGACATAATAAAAAAATAGGGAACATGATAGGAGACATTTCTACAATACATATAATCATTCTTATCTATCTAATACGATGACAACAGCTCTCCATACCTGCAGTCCACCACAAGGACCACCCTCTCTAATCCCTGAAAAATGAAATCATCCTCAGTGACGAAGAGAGGGGGCCAAGCGCCCCCCATGGTACCAGAGCATTGACTCTTCTAAGAGTCCTAAGAGTCCTGCTCACACTGATGGGGTGAAGCTGTGGGACCCTATTTTCAGAGATGATGTCCTCCACCCAACTCTCAAAAAGCTGAAAGGGTCTTCAGTAGAGATGGATAGTCGAGCTGGGCTATCAGACGGTCACCTCTGTAGCTGTAGTGTCATTTTTCCTATGGTCCAATGTGTAAATTAAACAAAAAAGTGCACGTTTGTTATGATGTCCAAGATGGGGACCAGGATGTGGACATAATAAGAAATTAGGGAACATGATAGGAGACATTTCTACAATACATATAATCATTCTTATCTATCTAATACGATGACAACAGCTCTCCATACCTGCAGTCCACCACAAGGACCACCCTCTCTAATCCCTGAAAAATGAAATCATCCTCAGGGACGAAGAGAGGGGGCTAAGCGCCCCCCATGGTTTTAGAGCATTGACTCTTCTAAGAGTCCTAAGAGTCCTGCTTACACTGATGGGGTGCAGCTGTGGGACCCTATTTTCAGAGATGATGTCCTCCACCCAACTCTCAAAAAGCTGAAAGGGTCTTCAGTAGAGATGGATAGTCGAGCTGGGCTATCAGACGGTCACCTCTGTAGCTGTAGTGTCATTTTTCCTATGGTCCAATGTGTAAATTAAACAAAAAAGTGCACGTTTGTTATGATGTTCAAGATGGGGACCAGGATGTGGACATAATAAAAAATTAGGGAACATGATAGGAGACATTTCTACAATACATATAATCATTCTTATCTATCTAATACGATCACAACAGCTCTCCATACCTGCAGTCCACCACAAGGACCACTCTCTCTAATCCCTGAAAAATGAAATCATCCTCAGTGACGAAGAGAGGGGGCTAAGCACCCCCCATGGTCTCAGAGCATTGACTCTTCTAAGAGTCCTAAGATTCCTGCTCACACTGATGGGGTGCAGCTGTGGGACCCTATTTTCAGAGATGATGTCCTCCACCCAACTCTCAAAAAGCTGAAAGGGTCTTCAGTAGAGATGGATAGTCGAGCTGGGCTATCAGACGGTCACCTCTGTAGCTGTAGTGTCATTTTTCCTATGGTCCAATGTGTAAATTAAACAAAAAAGTGCACGTTTGTTATGATGTCCAAGATGGGGACCAGGATGTGGACATAATAAAAAAATAGGGAACATGATAGGAGACATTTCTACAATACATATAATCATTCTTATCTATCTAATACGATGACAACAGCTCTCCATACCTGCAGTCCACCACAAGGACCACCCTCTCTATTCCCTGAAAAGTGAAATCATCCTCAGTGACGAAGAGAGGGGGCTAAGCGCCCCCCATGGTCTCAGAGCATTGACTCTTCTAAGAGTCCTAAGAGTCCTGCTCACAGTGATGGGGTGCAGCTGTGGGACCCTATTTTCAGAGATGATGTTCTCCACCCAACTCTCAAAAAGCTGAAAGGGTCTTCAGTAGAGATGGATAGTCGAGCTGGGCTATCAGACGGTCACCTCTGTAGCTGTAGTGTCATTTTTCCTATGGTCCAATGTGTAAATTAAACAAAAAAGTGCACGTTTGTTATGATGTCCAAGATGGGGACCAGGATGTGGACATAATAAAAAATTAGGGAACATGATAGGAGACATTTCTACAATACATATAATCATTCTTATCTATCTAATACGATGATAACAGCTCTCCATATCTGCAGTCCACCACAAGGACCACCCTCTCTAATCCCTGAAAAATGAAATCATCCTCAGTGATGAAGAGAGGGGGCTAAGTGCCCCCAATGGTCTCAGAGCATTGACTCTTCCAAGAGTCCTAAGAGTCCTGCTCACACTGATGGGGTGCAGCTGTGGGACCCTATTTTCAGAGATGATGTCCTCCACCCAACTCTCAAAAAGCTGAAAGGGTCTTCAGTAGAGATGGATAGTCGAGCTGGGCTATCAGACGGTCACCTCTGTAGCTGTAGTGTCATTTTTCCTATGGTCCAATGTGTAAATTAAACAAAAAAGTGCACGTTTGTTATGATGTCCAAGATGGGGACCAGGATGTGGACATAATAAAAAATTAGGGAACATGATAGGAGACATTTCTACAATACATATAATCATTCTTATCTATCTAATACGATGACAACAGCTCTCCATACCTGCAGTCCACCACAAGGACCACCCTCTCTAATCCCTGAAAAATGAAATCATCCTCAGTGACGAAGAGAGGGGGCTAAGCGCCCCCATGGTCTCAGAGCATTAACTCTTCTAAGAGTCCTAAGAGTCCTGCTCACACTGATGGGGTGCAGCTGTGGGACCCTATTTTCAGAGATGATGTCCTCCACCCAACTCTCAAAAAGCTGAAAGGGTCTTCAGTAGAGATGGATAGTCGAGCTGGGCTATCAGACGGTCACCTCTGTAGCTGTAGTGTCATTTTTCCTATGGTCCAATGTGTAAATTAAACAAAAAAGTGCACGTTTGTTATGATGTCCAAGATGGGGACCAGGATGTGGACATAATAAAAAATTAGGGAACATGATAGGAGACATTTCTACAATACATATAATCATTCTTATCTATCTAATACGATGACAACAGCTCTCCATACCTGCAGTCCACCACAAGGACCACCCTCTCTAATCCCTGAAAAATGAAATCATCCTCAGTGACGAAGAGAGGGGGCCAAGCGCCCCCCATGGTACCAGAGCATTGACTCTTCTAAGAGTCCTAAGAGTCCTGCTCACACTGATGGGGTGAAGCTGTGGGACCCTATTTTCAGAGATGATGTCCTCCACCCAACTCTCAAAAAGCTGAAAGGGTCTTCAGTAGAGATGGATAGTCGAGCTGGGCTATCAGACGGTCACCTCTGTAGCTGTAGTGTCATTTTTCCTATGGTCCAATGTGTAAATTAAACAAAAAAGTGCACGTTTGTTATGATGTCCAAGATGGGGACCAGGATGTGGACATAATAAAAAATTAGGGAACATGATAGGAGACATTTCTACAATACATATAATCATTCTTATCTATCTAATACGATGACAACAGCTCTCCATACCTGCAGTCCACCACAAGGACCACCCTCTCTAATCCCTGAAAAATGAAATCATCCTCAGTGACGAAGAGAGGGGGCCAAGCGCCCCCCATGGTACCAGAGCATTGACTCTTCTAAGAGTCCTTAGAGTCCTGCTCACACTGATGGGGTGAAGCTGTGGGACCCTATTTTCAGAGATGATGTCCTCCACCCAACTCTCAAAAAGCTGAAAGGGTCTTCAGTAGAGATGGATAGTCGAGCTGGGCTATCAGACGGTCACCTCTGTAGCTGTAGTGTCATTTTTCCTATGGTCCAATGTGTAAATTAAACAAAAATGTGCACGTTTGTTATGATGTCCAAGATGGGGACCAGGATGTGGACATAATAAGAAATTAGGGAACATGATAGGAGACATTTCTACAATACATATAATCATTCTTATCTATCTAATACGATGACAACAGCTCTCCATACCTGCAGTCCACCACAAGGACCACCCTCTCTAATCCCTGAAAAATGAAATCATCCTCAGGGACGAAGAGAGGGGGCTAAGCGCCCCCCATGGTTTTAGAGCATTGACTCTTCTAAGAGTCCTAAGAGTCCTGCTTACACTGATGGGGTGCAGCTGTGGGACCCTATTTTCAGAGATGATGTCCTCCACCCAACTCTCAAAAAGCTGAAAGGGTCTTCAGTAGAGATGGATAGTCGAGCTGGGCTATCAGACGGTCACCTCTGTAGCTGTAGTGTCATTTTTCCTATGGTCCAATGTGTAAATTAAACAAAAAAGTGCACGTTTGTTATGATGTCCAAGATGGGGACCAGGATGTGGACATAATAAAAAATTAGGGAACATGATAGGAGACATTTCTACAATACATATAATCATTCTTATCCATCTAATACGATCACAACAGCTCTCCATACCTGCAGTCCACCACAAGGACCACTCTCTCTAATCCCTGAAAAATGAAATCATCCTCAGTGACGAAGAGAGGGGGCTAAGCGCCCCCCATGGTCTCAGAGCATTGACTCTTCTAAGAGTCCTAAGATTCCTGCTTACACTGATGGGGTGCAGCTGTGGGACCCTATTTTCAGAGATGATGTCCTCCACCCAACTCTCAAAAAGCTGAAAGGGTCTTCAGTAGAGATGGATAGTCGAGCTGGGCTATCAGACGGTCACCTCTGTAGCTGTAGTGTCATTTTTCCTATGGTCCAATGTGTAAATTAAACAAAAAAGTGCACGTTTGTTATGATGTCCAAGATGGGGACCAGGATGTGGACATAATAAAAAATTAGGGAACATGATAGGAGACATTTCTACAATACATATAATCATTCTTATCTATCTAATACGATCACAACAGCTCTCCATACCTGCAGTCCACCACAAGGACCACTCTCTCTAATCCCTGAAAAATGAAATCATCCTCAGTGACGAAGAGAGGGGGCTAAGCGCCCCCCATGGTCTCAGAGCATTGACTCTTCTAAGAGTCCTAAGATTCCTGCTCACACTGATGGGGTGCAGCTGTGGGACCCTATTTTCAGAGATGATGTCCTCCACCCAACTCTCAAAAAGCTGAAAGGGTCTTCAGTAGAGATGGATAGTCGAGCTGGGCTATCAGACGGTCACCTCTGTAGCTGTAGTGTCATTTTTCCTATGGTCCAATGTGTAAATTAAACAAAAAAGTGCACGTTTGTTATGATGTCCAAGATGGGGACCAGGATGTGGACATAATAAAAAAATAGGGAACATGATAGGAGACATTTCTACAATACATATAATCATTCTTATCTATCTAATACGATGACAACAGCTCTCCATACCTGCAGTCCACCACAAGGACCACCCTCTCTATTCCCTGAAAAGTGAAATCATCCTCAGTGACGAAGAGAGGGGGCTAAGCGCCCCCCATGGTCTCAGAGCATTGACTCTTCTAAGAGTCCTAAGAGTCCTGCTCACACTGATGGGGTGCAGCTGTGGGACCCTATTTTCAGAGATGATGTTCTCCACCCAACTCTCAAATAGCTGAAAGGGTCTTCAGTAGAGATGGATAGTCGAGCTGGGCTATCAGACGGTCACCTCTGTAGCTGTAGTGTCATTTTTCCTATGGTCCAATGTGTAAATTAAACAAAAAAGTGCACGTTTGTTATGATGTCCAAGATGGGGACCAGGATGTGGACATAATAAAAAATTAGGGAACATGATAGGAGACATTTCTACAATACATATAATCATTCTTATCTATTTAATACGATGACAACAGCTCTCCATACCTGCAGTCCACCACAAGGACCACCCTCTCTAATCCCTGAAAAATGAAATCATCCTCAGTGACGAAGAGAGGGGGCTAAGCGCCCCCCATGGTCTCAGAGCATTGACTCTTCTAAGAGTCCTAAGAGTCCTGCTCACACTGATGGGGTGCAGCTGTGGGACCCTATTTTCAGAGATGATGTCCTCCACCCAACTCTCAAAAAGCTGAAAGGGTCTTCAGTAGAGATGGATAGTCGAGCTGGGCTATCAGACGGTCACCTCTGTAGCTGTAGTGTCATTTTTCCTATGGTCCAATGTGTAAATTAAACAAAAAAGTGCACGTTTGTTATGATGTCCAAGATGGGGACCAGGATGTGGACATAATAAAAAATTAGGGAACATGATAGGAGACATTTCTACAATACATATAATCATTCTTATCTATCTAATACGATGACAACAGCTCTCCATACCGTATTTCATGGTCAATCCAGGTTTGTCAGTGATGGCACTGACATAATGTATGGCGTCTTTTTCGGGCGTTATCCTTTGCCTTTTCATTGTGAAAATCCAGTTGCCTATATCAAAGCAAATTCTACTACTTGTAAAGTATGCAGAAAATGAAATGTAGAACATATAACATCAACTGCTTAGGAACGCATCATAGGTTAGTACTTAAAAGGATATTGTCATGTTCTAGTCATAATGCAAGCTGGACATTTTTCATGTTACCCTGTAATCGCCGGCCTGTTCTAATGCTCACAAGCAAAGATATATGCTCAGCTGCTAAGGCTTCCCTCTGCCTTCTGAATGAAAATTGAATATGTCTGGCTCACTGTGTATATAGCAGGTGCTCAGAAAAAATAAGAGTCAATTCAAAAGAAATAGCTCTGGTACACTATAGTGATTAATAACGTAAGAAAAGAACTCTTGGAATGCTGAAAATTCTTTATTTGTGCAAAAGGATAATTCATCCAACGTTTCGACCTTGTTTTTAGGTCTTTATCAAGGATAAAGTTATCTAAGATCATAAAGGGTTACAAAACCATATAAACACGTAATTAGTACATAGTACAACATAACAGTACAATATATTGCTACTTGAGAGTACAATGGGTCAAATGACCATGAGGCACATACAAAAAATTTTTCCAAAGCCATAGTGAAAACATTTGTACTGAGGAAAGAAAATTTCCACATGACCTATCTGGAGAAACATTCTGGATCAAACAACCAAAAATAGTCAAGCAGGTAAATACACACCTATATGGATAACAGGATGATATGTGTTCAATTGTATAGCGTCATTGCCATTAAGGTACAAATGGAAAACTTGCAATCCTATATAGTGAAGGAAATGAACACATATCATATCAAAGAACACAGGAACATGGGTGTGAGAAAAACCTCAATGTTTATACTTTGTTCTTTATAATGGTGTGAACATGTATATGTCTCAGTACCTTATGCACTTGAGAATTCTAGTGAGTAGATGATGAAAGCCTATTCCAGAACTGGAATCGGTAAATAATTGTAGGTGGAATCTAAATGAAAAGATGGTACAAGTGTTATCATGACACGTGGGCTATAACACAATGGACCGTGTGACAAAGAAGAAAGGAGAGAAAGAAGAGGAAGAAAATGGAACTACCTGTAACATTACGTGATAGTCACTGGTAAGTATCACTTGACAATTCAGGTGAAAAAGGATTCCTTTATTAAAGGGTTCTCAGTCGCCTCAGGATCATGAAATACTAGGGTAAATGATATGAGAATGGGTAAGAAGCACCACTAAAGGAAATATGAAATGCAGGACATATATCTAAAAAACCCCTGAACTACATGATAGAAATAAAAAGAAGAAAAAAGAAAAAAAAGAAGAAAGAAGAACACATAGAATGCGGAAAGAGAATGGGTACAACTACCTGAGTTACTGCAGGGAGGCTCCTGGTTGGTATTGTGAGGGTTAGTGGAATTCCTTCACTGAAGGGTTCTCAGTTGCCTCAGGTTCGTGAAAAATGCTATAGACAAATAATGCCCGGAGAAAAGGGGTTCATATACAGCGAATAATGGTAATACAAGGTACATGTGTCACATGTAATAGTATATATATATATATTGTACTAAGCTCTACACCAGAAATAGAAAGTAGTCCCTCTGCCTTCTGTCTAGGTGCCCTGAGTTATGTCCTGTAAACTGTCACAGCGACCCAGACACACATGTGTAGTAGGGGAATATCCCTGCTGAGATGCCAGTGCTAGAGCACTCGTTTGCTGTGGAGTTGAACGCTATGTGAGCAGTTCTTACCTTCAATGAGCAGAAGTCTCTTTTTTCAGATTTCAATATCTCTGTGGGTATCTGGCAGAAATATGGAATACTCTTTACTGCTAAGACCCTGTACACCACTCCCACTAAAGGGGGCTTTACACGCTGCGACATCGCTAATGCGGAGTCGTTGGGGTCACGGAATTTGTGACGCACATCCGGCCGCATTAGCGATGTTGCTGCGTGTGACACCGATGAGCGATTTTGCATCGTTGCAAAAACGTGCAAAATCGCTCATCGGTGACATGGGTCTCCATTCTCGATTATCGTTACTGCAGCAGTAACGATGTAGTTCGTCGCTCCTGCGGCAGCACACATCACTCCGTGTGACACCGCAGAAACGAGGAACCTCTCCTTACCTGCCTCCCAGCCGCTATGAGGAAGGAAGGAGGTGGGCGGGATGTTCCGGCCACTCATCTCCGCCCCTCCGCTGCTATTGGGCGGTCGCTCAGTGACGTCGCTGTGACGCCGCACGGACCGCCCCCTTAGAAAGGAGGCGGTTCGCCGGTCACAGCGACGTCGCCGGGCAGGTAAGTATGTGTGACGGGTCTGGTCGGTGTTGTGCGGCATGGGCAGCGATTTACCCGTGTCGCGCAACAGATGGGGGCGGGTACCCACACTAGCGATATCGGGACCGATATCGCAGTGTGTAAAGTAGCCTTTAGTCACATGACCAAGACTGTATCTGTGTCCCTACAACACACTTGAGACAAATGTGTGTGTGAGCCTGCATTGTGGGGTATATATAATATATTATAGAGCTGGGAAGGATCATTCTAAGCAGTGAGCTGTTCCAGTATTTGTAGGAAAATACCCAGTAGAAGCATCAAACACAGCACCAATACCTCCCATCAGTATCCCACCACAGTGCCATGTAACCCATGCCCTACACTCCCATCTACACCAATACTATACAGGCACAAACTAGTATATCTGACTAAAAGCCCCCAAAATATGAAGAACGGCCTATAGTTGAGTGTGGATATAAAATCTATGTGAGCAGAGCTAGAATAGAAATCACTGATCGCATTGAAGTCATTCTGACCATAAATCACCATGATATCAAGGTGAGGAGTTGTGTGTTACTGCTGGGAGGAAAGGGTTAACAGTGGAATATTAAGGTGCATTTCTGTGTGCAGTGTTACTAGTCAATGTAACAATTCAGTATGAGCTGCTCTTGGTGCCGGGGGAGGGAGATGCTCTCCTGAGCAAGATAGATGGGGAATGAACATAATATCTATATAGTGTAAGGCAGGGGGTCTCAAACTCGGCTGGGTGTATGGGCCGCACAGAGGAAAAAAATAATTTGGGGGGCTGCATTCTTTGCAAGACAAAGTGACATTTTTATTGGTACCATATATGTATATTTTTTTTTCACACACCTTTGGATGACTGATTTTCAACATTTTTCACTTGTTTATTATAACAAATGTGCACATTCTTTGGTTAAATCTAAAAAAAATAAATGTGATGTTAAAAAAAAGTCATGCCTTATTTTGTTTTTTTTTACATTTTATCCCTTTCTTTTAACTAATAGTGTTACAATTATGACGCTAGCGTTTTGTGAAGGGAATGCTTTGCCTACTTCCGTGACTATGGCCTTCCGGAACTGCTGCATTTTGGCTGACCTCTCCGCCTCGGGAATAAGAGACATAAAGTTCTCCTTGTAGCGTGGGTCTAACAGTGTTACCAACCAGTAATGATTGTCGGCCAAGATGTTCTTAACGCGAGGGTCACGAGACAGGCAGCTTACCATAAAGTCATCCATGTGCGCCAGACTCTTAACAGCCATCACTTCAGTATCCAGACCAACACGATGACTGAACATGCTGTCCTCCTCCTTCTCCTCCTCCTCCTCATCTACCCTGTCCTCTGGCCAGCCACGCTGAACTGAGCATATGACTGGTATGCATGTCATATCCTCAATTTGGCCGGAGAGTTGCTCCATGTCTTCATCTTCCTCCTCGTCATAGTCCTCCACTGCACGTTGTGATGAGACGAGGCTGGGCTATGTGTTATCACCCACACCCACTACTGTTTCTTGCTCCAACTCATCGTGTTCCGCCTGCAATGCATCATGTTTGGTTTTGAGCAGAGACCGTTTTAGAAAGCAGAGAAGCGGTATGGTGACGCTAATAATGGCGTCATCGCCGCTCACCATCTTGGTGGAGTCCTCAAAGTTTTGGAGGATGGTACATAGGTCGGACATCCATCTCCACTCCTCAGGTGTTATGTGTGGAGTTTGACCCATTTCCCGACGGCTTAGGTGATGCAGGTACTCAACAACTGCCCTCTTCTGCTCACATATCCTGATCAACATGTGCAGAGTTGAATTCCAACGCGTGGGGACATCACACACCAGTATGTGAGCCGGAAGATGCAAATGACGCTGAAAGCCGGCAAGGCCGGCTGAAGCAGTAGGTGACTTTCGAAAATGTGCAGACAGGCGGCGAATAGTGATGAGCGAGTACTAAAAAGCTCGGGTGCTCGAAGCTCGGGCCGAGCCTCCCAAGATACTCGTGTACTCGGCCCGAGCAACGAGCCCAATGTTATCCTATGGGAGACCCGAGTATTTTTGTGAAATGACCTCCCGGCAGCATGGAGAAACCCTAAAAATGTCACAAAAGTCTCAGAAGAGTGCTCAAATGACATGGCAACAGCATGGGGAAGACCCCTTGAAGCATTTATCACTCAAAAGTCACAGCTGTGAACAATTTTGTCCGCGTTTTACGCCATTTTTACGGACTCACCAGAAAACCTTCCAAAATGACCCCAAAATGATTTTTCATGGCGGAAATGTTAAGGGCACATACCCAATAGTGAGATAGAGCTGGTGTATGTTACTTTTTGAGATCAATACATGAAAGATTTTACGTGAAAACATTGTGTGGCACTCCGATGTCCCTGAGAAGAGACGTACATGAAGGCCTCTTGAGTCTAATGTGCCCATTTTGAGGAAGTGAGTCTTTGTAGTATTTTCCTTTGCCAGGGCAGTCCTAAATTGTGAGGTTCACCAATGCCCCTGCATACAGACGTGCATGAGGGCCTGTAAACCTGAAGTGCCCATTGGAAGGAAGTGGGTGTATTATAGTATAGCCCTTAGGCAGGGAAGCCAAACATTGGGAGGCTCCACGTTGTCCCTGGATAGAGACGTGCATGAAGGCCTGTAAACCTGAAGTGCCCATTGGAAGGAAGTGGGTGTATTATAGTATAGCCCTTAGGCAGGGAAGCCAAACATTGGGAGGCTCCACGTTGTCCCTGGATAGAGACGTGCATGAAGGCCTGTAAACCTGAAGTGCCCATTGGAAGGAAGTGGGTGTATTATAGTATAGCCCTTAGGCAGGGAAGCCAAACATTGGGAGGCTCCACGTTGTCCCTGGATAGAGACGTGCATGAAGGCCTGTAAACCTGAAGTGCCCATTGGAAGGAAGTGGGTGTATTATAGTATAGCCCTTAGGCAGGGAAGCCAAACATTGGGAGGCTCCACGTTGTCCCTGGATAGAGACGTGCATGAAGGCCTGTAAACCTGAAGTGCCCATTGGAAGGAAGTGGGTGTATTATAGTATAGCCCTTAGGCAGGGAAGCCAAACATTGGGAGGCTCCACGTTGTCCCTGGATAGAGACGTGCATGAAGGCCTGTAAACCTGAAGTGCCCATTGGAAGGAAGTGGGTGTATTATAGTATAGCCCTTAGGCAGGGAAGCCAAACATTGGGAGGCTCCACGTTGTCCCTGGATAGAGACGTGCATGAAGGCCTGTAAACCTGAAGTGCCCATTGGAAGGAAGTGGGTGTATTATAGTATAGCCCTTAGGCAGGGAAGCCAAACATTGGGAGGCTCCACGTTGTCCCTGGATAGAGACGTGCATGAAGGCCTGTAAACCTGAAGTGCCCATTGGAAGGAAGTGGGTGTATTATAGTATAGCCCTTAGGCAGGGAAGCCAAACATTGGGAGGCTCCACGTTGTCCCTGGATAGAGACGTGCATGAAGGCCTGTAAACCTGAAGTGCCCATTGGAAGGAAGTGGGTGTATTATAGTATAGCCCTTAGGCAGGGAAGCCAAACATTGGGAGGCTCTACGTTGTCCCTGGATAGAGACCTGTTAGGTTCTTAGTGCCTCCGTGCTTGCATTTAAAAATTGCACGTGTGTGCCTGTTGGTGGCAGCTTTCCGCTGCATTTGTGTGAGTTTTGCACAAACTTGGATATAACACACAAGTCTAGTGAATACACATCAGCACAGCATTGCAAAATGCGCAAGGGCGTTGTCAACGAACAAGGAAGTGGACGTGATGGTGGTGCAGGCAGACACCGAGGTTGTGTGCAAGCTCTAATTTCGCCACAACAAAGGGCCACATCTAGTCGCTCGCACGTCCTGTCCCAAATTCTTGGGGACCGCAGCAGTACACCCCTCTTGAACCAAGACCAGTGTCAACAGGTTGTTAGTTGGATAGCGGATAATGCTTCCAGTCAGATTGGCACCACCACAAACACTCTGTCTTCCACACGGTCAAGTGTCAGTAGCCGTGATACTGCACCGCACATTTCAGAACCTGATCCTCCTTCCTACCACCAGGCCGAGTACACGTCCACGGACATTACTGATCCCACACTTGGACACTCGGAATAGCTGTTCGTTCACGTTTCCATTCACAAATTCTGGCCTCTCGCCAGCTCCTGTTGAAGTGGGCCATGACGAGATTGTATGTACAGATGCACAAATATTTGAGCAGCCACGTTCTCACGAAGTTGGCAACGTGTCTCAACAAGGGGTGGCCGATGATGAGACACAATTGTCAGGAAGTCAGGAGGAGGAGCAGGGTGCGGAAGAGGAAGACGACGTGGTGGATGATCCAGTAACTGACCCAACCTGGCAGGAGGATATGCAGAGCGAGGACAGCAGTGCACAGGGGGAGGGAGGCGTAGCATCACAACAGGCAGTAAGAAGCAGAGTGGTGGCCCCAGGCAGACGTCAGTCAACTGTTCCCCGGAACAACACGACACAAGGTGCCTGTACAAATGTTAGGTCTTCCCGAGTCTGGCTGTAATACTATTGTATGTATTGAGGATTTCGATTGCGTTAGGGCAATGACAACCAGAGACGAGTTCTTGGTGCAAGACATTTATAATATGCAACCAGCAAATATGTACATAAACGGAACAAAAACACAGTAGAACATAAATACAGGAAATACCTTCCAGGGACTGAGCGAAAGGGAATTCCCGGTACCGCGCACCGGACTCCCCCAGGGAGACCACCAACAGCAAACCCCTATACAGGGACTGTCTGGCAATCACCCCAGAAGCCCTAAATGCGCAGCAGCCGGGACACAAAAGGGCAATAGGTAAGTCGAAAAATGTCTGTACGTGATGTGAGTCCAGAGTGGTATTAAACGGAAGGAACCGGGCAGAAGTTCCGACCAAAGACGGCAAACGGAGTCCAGGTACAGCTAGATGATACCAGATGAAGTCCAGAGTCGGTGTCGGTTGTTTTCCAAGAGGATCCGAATAACAATCAGGAACCAAAAGCAGCAGGGCAGGAGCACACAGGAAGCAGTATACTCAGGCACTGGACTAAGCTTTAGGGGCGGCTTTTAAACAGATGGACAGGAAGTAGGGCAACATAACAGAAAACTCCATGTTAACAAAGGGCAAGCTCTTTCAAAAGAAAACTGGAAAACCAGGAACTCTGACACTGGCAGTTTTTTAAGTTGGCTCCAGATGATTCTAAAAAGGCCATTTGCAACACCTGCCATGCCAGCATCACCAGGGGTACCAAAACTAGCAGCCTGACCACCACCAGCATGATCAGGCACATGTCAGCCAAGCACCCGACTTTGTGGGAAGTACAACAGAGTCGAGGAGCAGTGCTTGCTGATGTCACTGCTACGTCTTCGCTGGTTGTGCATGCGAGCCAATCCCCTGTCCATGCTGCCTGCGAACAAGCCTCCTCCACTCCTGCACCTGCAGTTGCCTACGCAGAAAGAACACCATCATCAAGCACGTCCTTGTCCCAGCGCAACGTTCAGTTATCCATTCAGGAAACCTTTGAGCGCAGGCGCAAATACACTGCCAACACCCCACATGCCACAGTTCTAAATGCTAACATTTCGCGACTGCTTGCGCTGGAAATGTTGCCTTTTAGGCTGGTTGAGACAGAAGCATTCCGCGAACTGATGGTGGCAGCTGTCCCACGTTACTCGGTCCACAGCCGCCACTATTTCTCCCTGTGTGCCGTCCCCGCATTGCATAACTAACCACGTGTCACAAAACATCACACGTGCCCGGAACAACGCTGTTTCAGCCAAAGTCCACCTAACCACAGACACGTGGACAAGTGCATGTGGGCAAGGCCGCTACATCTCGTTGACGTCACACTGGGTTAATATTGTGCAAGCTGGGACCCAGTCTGAGCGAGGGACGGAATACGTCCTTCACACACCAAGTTTTGCAGGCCCTACCTCAGTCAGGGTTTCACACACACTCTACAGCTCCGGAATGTCATGCTCCTCAGCCTCCTCCTCCTCCTGCGCATCCTGATCCACTTTACCCTCCACACCAGTCCCAAGCTGTAAGTGTCGCTGGCGGAGGAGGGGACGGTGCGCTCTCCCACTGCTCGGGTCCGGCTGACGCAGCTCTACGGCTGCTGCTGCTCGTTGGCTCGAGCGATGGCCGGATCCCGGGGACTCGAGCGGCGCTACTCGCCCGTGAGTGAAAAGGGGTGGTTTGGGTTTTGGGGATATTGTCCGTGACGCCACCCACGGTTGTGGTGATTGTGTGGACACCACCGCTGCTCTGGACGGGGATCCCGGGAGCCTGTGACAGGGAGCAGCTTTGTTGTTATTTCTCCCCTACGTGGGTAGGGGGGTTGGTTGTCCCGGGGCCTGGTGATGGGGTAGAGATGGATGACAGGCGGGTTGCGGGGCCTGATGAAGTGCATGGTCGCAGGGGCAGCGCTGTGCCGCATGGCACGGAGGTACTCACTCAGCCCAATGATGATGACACAGTTCAGGGTAAAACAAGTGGCTGGATGGACAGGTCACTCGGACGGCTGCGGTTGTTCCTCCCTGCAGGTTAGTGATGACTGTCTCTCCCTGCACCGAAGTTAAGTGTTGGTAGTGATGGTTTCCCAACGGTAACCCGCTCCCTGACCTGGATATGGGCCGGAGGAGCCCCTTTTGCCCACAGGCGCTGGCCCTGGGAGACGGTTGCCCTTGCCGGTGGCTGTGTCTCCCCTTCACGGTTGTACGGTTGCCTTCTATCTGGACTTGGCTGTTTGGAAACCCTGAGGTCCCCTTCAATAACGGATTTGGCAAATTCACGGCGACACCAAGCCTTGCCGGGATCCGAAAGTCCTCTGCCAATGGTGCTGGCTTCGCTTTGTATACCGGTCCGGTACGGCCGGGTCACCACCCGTCCACGGTCCTTACGGCAGACTCCAATCGGCCTCCACTGCAGACGGTCAGCACATCCTGCCAACCTTGCTGTCCTGTCCAGGCCACACACCCGGACCAACTTCAGGCTCTTTGCTGTCACTTTTCTCCTCTCTACTACTTTCCTCCTTCCACTTCCTTAGCTTAACTCTCACTGCCTGTGTTTTCCCTCCTCCTCGGTGGGTGGAGACCAACCGCCTGGCTCCACACCCTGGTGTGGACAACAGCCCCTGGGGAAGGCAACAAGGATTTTGTGTTTTGACTATGATATGCCTGCAGGGAGTGTGGGGTGTTTAAGTGTTGTGCTCTGTGGCCCCTGGCTTGTCCAGGGCGACACAGAAGCACTGCAGCACTGCCTCGGCGAAGCGGCAACAGGCAGTGCTGAAGCTAATCTGCATAGGTGACAAACCCCACAATGCAGAAGAGGTGTGGACAGCTCTGAAACAGCAGGCAGATCACTGGCTCACAACTCTGAACCTAAAGCCAGGAAAGGTGGTGTGTGACAATGGCCGGAACCTGGTGGCGGCTTTGAGGCGAGGCCAGCTGACACATGTTCCATGCTTGGCCCATGTGCTCAACCTCGAGGTTCAGCGGTTTCTAAAGTCATAGTCAGAGCTGTCTGATCTGCTGGTAAAAGTTCGCCGCCTGTCTGCACATTTTCGAAAGTCACCTACTGCTTCAGCCGGCCTTGCCGCCTTAAGACGCCGTTTGCATCTTCCGGCACACAGACTGGTGTGTGATGTCCCCACGCGTTGGAATTCAACTCTGCACATGTTGGTCAGGATATGTGAGCAGAAGAGGGCAGTTGTTGAGTACCTGCATCACCTAAGCCGTCGGGAAATGGGTCAAACTCCACACATAACACCTGAGGAGTGGAGATGGATGTCCGACCTATGCACCATCCGCCAAAACTTTGAGGACTACAACAAGATGGTGAGCGGCGATGACGACATTATTAGCGTCACCATACCGCTTCTCTGCCTTCTAAAATGGTCTCTGCTCAGAAAACAAACATGATGCATTGCAGGCGGAGCGCGATGAGTTTCAGCAAGAAACAGTAGTGGGTGTGGGTGATGATAACACACAGCCCAGCCTCGTCTCATCACAACGTGCAGTGGAGGACTATGACGAGGAGGAGGATGAAGACATGGAGCAACTCTCTGGCCAAATTGAGGATATGACATGCAGTCATATCCTCGGTTCAGCGTGGCTGGCCAGAGGACAGGGTAGATGATGAGGAGGAGGAGGACAGCATGTTCAGTCATCGTGTCGGTCAGGATACTGAAGTGATGGCTGTTAAGAGTCTGGCACACATGGCTGACTTTATGGTAAGCTGCCTGTCTCGTGACCCTCGCGTTAAGAACATCTTGGCCGACAATCATTACTGGTTGGTAACACTGTTAGACCCACGCTAAAAGGAGAACTTTATGTCTCTTATTCCCGAGGCGGAGAGGTCAGGCAAAATGCAGCAGTTCCAGAAGGCCATAGTCACGGAAGTAGGCAAAGCATTCCCCTCACAAAACGCTAGCGGCATAGGTCATGAATCAGTGGACAACCGAGGCGTACAGCCGAGAGAGGCACAAGTCCAATCCGCCAGAGGTAGGGGAACAGTCTTTAAGATGTGTGACAGTTTTCTCAGCCCCTCACGTACCACAGCCCCTGAGGTGCGGGGTAGTGCCACAAGAAATCCTAAGTTTGCCCAGATGCTGAAGGAGTACCTTGCAGATCGAACAACTGTACTCCGACATTCCTCTGTGCCTTACAATTATTGGGTATCCAAGCTGGACACGTGGCATGAATTGGCTCTCTACGCCTTGGAAGGCCTGGCCTGCCCTGCTGCTAGCGTTTTGTCAGAGCGTGTTTTTAGTGCCGCAGGTGGAATCATTACAGATAAACGCACCCGCCTGTCAACTGAAAATGCTGACAAGCTGACTCTGATCAAGATGAACAAGGGTTGGATTGGGCCAGACTTCACCACACCACCAGCAAATGAGAGCGGAATTTAAAGTTTGCCATGTACCTCCACTCACCCATGGGTACACACTTCTGGAGTTTGGCTAATCGCTGGACTGCTCCTCCTTCTCCTCATGCGCCACCATGATGATGACCGTTACAAATTGCAATACTTAGGCCTTTGTTTCAGGTATACCCCCAGTGGTAAATTTTTTCGCCCATTCTTTGCAGAATGGACATTACAACGACAGGAGACCCACTCCTTTGCAATGGGAACAATGTTTTGAGGCCCTCATGCACGTCTCTATCCAGGGACAACGTGGAGCCTGACGCTGCCACCGACTGCCACACACGTGCTGTTTTTAAATGCAAGCACGGACGCAATAAGAACCTAACTGGTTTTTAGGAGCGACAATTACTGAGAAGTCTGACACTATCAGACACTGCTGACTGACGTGTATTATACACTAGACTTGTGCGTTATATAATAGTTTGTGCAAAACGCGCACCTGTACCCTGCCACCGACTGCCACACACGTGCTGTTTTTAAATGCAAGCACGGACGCAATAAGAACCTAACTGGTTTTTAGGAGCGACAATTACTGAGAAGTCTGACACTATCAGACACTGCTGACTGACGTGTATTATACACTAGACTTGTGCGTTATATAATAGTTTGTGCAAAACGCGCACCTGTACCCTGCCACCGACTGCCACACACGTGCTGTTTTTAAATGCAAGCACGGACGCAATAAGAACCTAACTGGTTTTTAGGAGCGACAATTACTGAGAAGTCTGACACTATCAGACACTGCTGACTGACGTGTATTATACACTAGACTTGTGCGTTATATAATAGTTTGTGCAAAACGCGCACCTGTACCCTGCCACCGACTGCCACACACGTGCTGTTTTTAAATGCAAGCACGGACGCAATAAGAACCTAACTGGTTTTTAGGAGCGACAATTACTGAGAAGTCTGACACTATCAGACACTGCTGACTGACGTGTATTATACACTAGACTTGTGCGTTATATAATAGTTTGTGCAAAACGCGCACCTGTACCCTGCCACCGACTGCCACACACGTGCTGTTTTTAAATGCAAGCACGGACGCAATAAGAACATAACTGGTTTTTAGGAGCGACAATTACTGAGAAGTCTGACACTATCAGACACTGCTGACTGACGTGTATTATACACTAGACTTGTGCGTTATATAATAGTTTGTGCAAAACGCGCACCTGTACCCTGCCACCGACTGCCACACACGTGCTGTTTTTAAATGCAAGCACGGACGCAATAAGAACATAACTGGTTTTTAGGAGCGACAATTACTGAGAAGTCTGACACTATCAGACACTGCTGACTGACGTGTATTATACACTAGACTTGTGCGTTATATAATAGTTTGTGCAAAACGCGCACCTGTACCCTGCCACCGACTGCCACACACGTGCTGTTTTTAAATGCAAGCACGGACGCAATAAGAACATAACTGGTTTTTAGGAGCGACAATTACTGAGAAGTCTGACACTATCAGACACTGCTGACTGACGTGTATTATACACTAGACTTGTGCGTTATATAATAGTTTGTGCAAAACGCGCACCTGTACCCTGCCACCGACTGCCACACACGTGCTGTTTTTAAATGCAAGCACGGACGCAATAAGAACATAACTGGTTTTTAGGAGCGACAATTACTGAGAAGTCTGACACTATCAGACACTGCTGACTGACGTGTATTATACACTAGACTTGTGCGTTATATAATAGTTTGTGCAAAACGCGCACCTGTACCCTGCCACCGACTGCCACACACGTGCTGTTTTTAAATGCAAGCACGGACGCAATAAGAACATAACTGGTTTTTAGGAGCGACAATTACTGAGAAGTCTGACACTATCAGACACTGCTGACTGACGTGTATTACTATTATACACTAGACTTGTGCGTTATATAATAGTTTGTGCAAAACGCGCACCTGTACCCTGCCACCGACTGCCACACACGTGCTGTTTTTAAATGCAAGCACGGACGCAATAAGAACCTAACTGGTTTTTAGGAGCGACAATTACTGAGAAGTCTGACACTATCAGACACTGCTGACTGACGTGTATTATACACTAGACTTGTGCGTTATATAATAGTTTGTGCAAAACGCGCACCTGTACCCTGCCACCGACTGCCACACACGTGCTGTTTTTAAATGCAAGCACGGACGCAATAAGAACCTAACTGGTTTTTAGGAGCGACAATTACTGAGAAGTCTGACACTATCAGACACTGCTGACTGACGTGTATTATACACTAGACTTGTGCGTTATATAATAGTTTGTGCAAAACGCGCACCTGTACCCTGCCACCGACTGCCACACACGTGCTGTTTTTAAATGCAAGCACGGACGCAATAAGAACCTAACTGGTTTTTAGGAGCGACAATTACTGAGAAGTCTGACACTATCAGACACTGCTGACTGACGTGTATTATACACTAGACTTGTGCGTTATATAATAGTTTGTGCAAAACGCGCACCTGTACCCTGCCACCGACTGCCACACACGTGCTGTTTTTAAATGCAAGCACGGACGCAATAAGAACATAACTGGTTTTTAGGAGCGACAATTACTGAGAAGTCTGACACTATCTGGACTGTTTTACACTGTGTACACCAGCCCCAGATATGATGAAGGCTGGTATACGGTCACCACTAGGAATGGCTATATATACCCTGCCTGCCTGCCTGTATACTGCTACAATAGTCCTGACAAGGACTCTTCTGGTCACTAGCCTGTATTCCGACCTGGCTATACCCTGCCTGTATATAGCAACAATAGTCCTGAGAAGGACTCTGCTACTGTACTCCGACCTGGCTATACCCTGCCTGCCTGTATACAACTAGAATAGTCCTGAGAAGGACTTCTGGTCACACTGTTTGCAGCCCTGCTCCGGAACTAACTATAAAGGGCCGCAAAGCTTTCCCTGAATCAGCGACACTCTCCCTACACTCACTGTCAGAATAGCTGTGAGCAGAGCACAGCGCGCCGGCCTATATAAAGGCTCGGTGACGCTGTGCAGGCCGGCCAATCACTGCAATTCCACAACTAACAGGGCTGTGGCATTGCAGTGGTCTGCCAGCCAATCCCTGCATGAGGGCTGGCTCTCAAAAGAGCGCCAACATGCAGAAATGAAGACCACGAGTAAAGCACGAGTATCGCGAGATTACTCGGTCCCCGCCGAGCAGCCCGAGTACAGTGATACTCGTGCGAGTACCGAGTAGTGACAAGCATGCTCGCTCATCACTAGCGGCGAACTTTTACCAGCAGATGAGACAGCTCTGGGTATGACTTTAGAAACCGCTGAACCACGAGGTTGAGCACATGGGCCATGCATGGAACATGTGTCAGCTGGCCTCGCCTCAAAGCCGCCACTAGGTTCCGGCCATTGTCACACACAACCTTTCCTGGCTTTAGGTTCAGAGGTGTGAGCCAGTGATCTGCATGCTGTTTTAGAGCTGTCCACACCTCTTCTGCATTGTGGGATTTGTCACTTATGCAGATTAGCTGCAGCACAGCCTGTTGCCGCTTCGCCGAGGCAGTGCTGCAGTGCTTCCAGCTTGGGACTGGTGTGGAGGGTAAAGTGGATGAGGATGCGCAGGAGGAGGAGGAGGCTGAAGAGCATGACATTCCGGAGCTGTAGAGTGTGGGTGAAACCCTGACTGAGGTAGGGCCTGCAAACCTTGGTGTGGGAAGGACTTGTTCCGTTCCTCGCTCAAACTGGGTCCCAGCTGGGCTGGGCTGGGTAGGGCGTTGTGGGGGGTTTGTCTATCTCCGTTTGAGGTGAGTTTGTTTAAGTTAGCCTTTTCTTTGGCGTTTTTTGGAGCCCTGCGGGTTGGGGAGTTGGTATCGCCCAGTAAGGCGTTCCCCGGGGGCTTGGATTGGGGTGACATTGTCAGTGGAAAACGGAGTTGAATTTTGGATTAGGAAATCGAAAACTGATCAGAGAGGTGTGGGTAGACTAGTCCGTTTGGGGATGGTTGTGGCATCTGATATGTGCCCGTTCAAGTGTCTCGGGAATTTTCAACAGATCCGTCCGAAGGTGGATGGCCCCTTATTATGTCACTAGGATGGGACCTTTTTATCGAGATACCAATTTGTGAGTGTTTTTAGGGCATGTTTGAAGTCGTTGGGGTTAGATCCGAAGTCTTTCGGATTGGGGCAGCGACGGAGGCCTCTATATGCGGCCTACCGGAGGAGACAGTTAAGCAGATTGGTAGGTGGAAGTCGCAGCGCTTTAAGTCGTATGTACGTCCCCAGGTGGTTGTTGGCAATTGAGGGGAAAAGGGGGGGGGGTATTAGGGTAGCAATGGGGGGGGGAGAGTGTGTGTTTTTTGTCAATTTGGTTTGGTGAGGCAATAAAATGGTGTCGTCTGTACATTTTGTATTGCAGAAGCACCCCCCCTTCCTTCCCTGGTCTGGATCCTTGGCCACTCTTATGTGTATTGGGGAGCCCGACGAGCGGACGCGAGATGGAACGGGAGACAGCTAGGTTTTGAGAAGGACCTGGCTCTCGTGCGATGGCTCGGTGTTCGGGGGTTAGGGTGGAACAGGGTGTTGCAGGAGGTGCATAGATACGCCCGGTTGGACAGACCTCCTGACATCTTAGTGTTGCATGCCGGGGGGAATGATTTGGGTGGGCGTCCTTTTCGAATCTTGATAAAGGACATCAAACATGATTTGTTACGGTTATGGGTGTCGTTTCCAGGTCTAACGATAGTCTGGTCGGAGATAGTAGCGAGAAAGAGTTGGCAGAAAGCGCGGTCAGTTGACAGGTTGAACAAGGCGCGGGCGAAGGTTAATAGGGCGATCTCGAAGTTTGTTAGTCGGAACGGGGGTATAGCAATACGGCATGTTGAGTTGGAAAGGACGGAAGAGGAATTTTGGTTGGCTGACGGGGTACACCTTAATGCGGTGGGAACTGACTTATGGGCTCTTGGCTTGCAGGGAGGTATTGAGAGGGCCCTTTGGTTGCGGGGGGTCTCAGGCACTTGAAGGGTTTCAAGGTGCCTTCGTTGTGGTGTTGTTTATTGGTGGGTCCTTGAAGTTGGTTTAAAATTGGTTCGGGGATTCATCCGGGTATGGATCCCCTCATTGGCAGAATTGATGGTCCCCTGGTGATTTTGGAGGGGAACCCCGACGGGGTATGTCGGGGCCCCTGGGGGTGTGGTTGGGGTTGACGGAGGATTAACCCTTACCATTTGGTGCTCCTGAGCCAGTGTGGGTAACGGCTGGGAGCAAGTTGAGGTTTTTTATTGCTCGGTTATGGGAATCACCAGGGTTTTGGTAGCTTCAAGGACCTTACCACATTGCAAATTTTATTGGTTATGTATTCTTGTTAATAAAATGGCTGCTATGGCCAAAATTATCCAAAGATAAATTTGTGTCTGTGTAATTACTTTTAAATAAGAAATGGGAATGGAGGTGTGGGGTATGAAAGGAAGACCGGAGTCAACAATTCCAGGGTCAAGCATGTTTATTTGCGTAAGCTTCGTTCCAGGGTAGAAAGGGTAAGAGTGCCTTTCAGAATTCGAAGTGGTCGGACTGTACGGACCACCAAGAACTGCAGGAGAGCTTGAACATCTTCCCATGGATTTGCGACATCCTCCCTCATCAGTTACGTAGGTAAGCAGGTTCTCAGCATTGCAGCCCATTTGTTGTCTTAAGTTAGTTAAGCGGGGTTAACTAACCTGTCAGTTCAGCCTCAGGTCTAAAGCAGAGGCCTGGACTCCACTCCTTACTCCTCACTCCACAACTCTCCTTAAAAACAACTGACTCCTTTTTCCTGCCCCGGGGTCTCCAGACCCCTAGGTGGGCGTTTCCTTCCGTCTGGTCCTGCCCACTGGTGTGCCTGTCTTTCCCTGGGGGAGGTGACTAGGATTTTCTGGTTGGCTTTGTGTGACTTAGGTGAGGGAAGTTGTTATGCGGGGGCCTATGTGTGACTACCTGCAGTGTCAGGGCGTCACATATGTATGTGTGTATGTCTGCTAAAGGAATCCGCACCGTCATATTTACAAACACAAAATTTTGCAGACACCTCATGTGACTCAGGGAACGTCGTAGACTATGTTTTAACAGGAATATTTAACCCCGCGCTTTACAGTTACTCTCCAAAAAACCTGCCTCCATTAAACTGAATGGAGGTGGGAGCTGCAAGTTATTAATAGCAGCTGTGATTGGTTGCTATAAGAACAAAGGACATTCATAGTATAAGAAGCTTATGTGTGAGATAATATGATGTCAGTGGGGAGACAGATAGAGAGAGACAGACACAGACTGAGAGACAAACAGACAGAGACAGATAGGCATAGACAGACAGGGAAAGAGACAGAGACAAACAGACAGAGGCAGACAGGGAAAGAGACAGACAGAGATAGACAGGGAAAAAAGGCAGACAGACAGAGACAGAGAAAGAGACAGAGGCAGATAGGGAAACAGACAGAGACAAACATACAGAGACAGGCAGGAGAAAAGGCAGACCGACAGGGAAAGAGACAGACAGGGGAAGAGACAGACAGAGAGAGACAGACAGATAGAGACAGACAAAGAAATACAGAGATAGACAGGGAAAGAGACAAACGGGGAATGAGTCAGACAGAGAGAGACAAAGAGAGACAGGCAGAGAGAGACAGGGAAAGAGACAGACAGGGGAAGAGAAAGACAGAGACAGACAAAGAAATACAGAGACAGACAGGGGAAGAGACAGACAGGGGAAGAGACAGACAGGGGAAGAGACAGACAGACAGGGAAAGAGACAGACCTGGAAAAGAGACAGACCTGGAAAAGAGACAGGCCTGGAAAAGAGACAGACAGACATAGAAACAGACAGCCACAAAGAGAGAGAGAGACAGACAGACACAGAGAGACAGACAGAGATAGAGAGACAGACAGACATGGATAGAGATAGAGACACACAGAGACAGACAGATGACAGAGACTGGGAGAGAGACAGACAGAAGCATAAATCCCTAACTAAAACTTAACATTTAATGATAGTTTTAAAAGGTAAAAAAACACAAATCATGTAAATAGAATGACTCTCTTCTGTGCATAGAGTCAACATTTTCTGTTTGTAAATATGACGGTGCGGATTCCTTTAGCAGACATACACACATACATATGTGACGCCCTGACACTGCAGGTAGTCACACATAGGCCCCCGCATAACAACTTCCCTCACCTAAGTCACACAAAGCCAACCAGAAAACCCTAGTCACCTCCCCCAGGGAAAGACAGGCACACCAGTGGGCAGGACCAGACGGAAGGAAACGCCCACCTAGGGGTCTGGAGACCCCGGGGCAGGAAAAAGGAGTCAGTTGTTTTTAAGGAGAGTTGTGGAGTGAGGAGTAAGGAGTGGAGTCCAGGCCTCTGCTTTCGACCTGAGGCTGAACTGACAGGTTAGTTAACCCCGCTTAACTAACTTAAGATAACAAATGGGCTGCAATGCTGAGAACCTGCTTACCTACGTAACTGATGAGGGAGGATGTCGCAAATCCATGGGAAGATGTTCAAGCTCTCCTGCAGTTCTTGGTGGCCCGTACAGTCCGACCACTTCGAATTCTGAAAGGCACTCTTACCCTTTCTACCCTGGAACGAAGCTTAGGCAAATAAACATGCTTGACCCTGGAATTGTTGACTCCGGTCTTCCTTTCATACCCCACACCTCCATTCCCATTTCTTATTTAAAAGTAATTACACAGACACAAATTTATCTTTGGATAATTTTGGCCATAGCAGCCATTTTATTAACAAGAATACATAACCAATAAAATTTGCAATGTGGTAAGGTCCTTGAAGCTACCAAAACCCTGGTGATTCCCATAACCGAGCAATAAAAAACCTCAACTTGCTCCCAGCGTGTGTGGGTGCGTGGGTAACCCACACTGGCTCAGGAGCACCAAATGGTAAGGGTTAATCCTCCGTCAACCCCAACCACACCCCCAGGGGCCCCGACATACCCCGTCGGGGTTCCCCCCCAAAATCACCAGGGGACCATCAATTCTGCCAATGAGGGGATCCATACCCGGATGAATCCCCGAACCAATTTTAAACCAACTTCAAGGACCCACCAATAAACAACACCACAACGAAGGCACCTTGAAACCCTTCAAGTGCCTGAGACCCCCCGCAACCAAAGGGCCCTCTCAATACCTCCCTGCAAGCCAAGAGCCCATAAGTCAGTTCCCACCGCATTAAGGTGTACCCCGTCAGCCAACCAAAATTCCTCTTCCGTCCTTTCCAACTCAACATGCCGTATTGCTATACCCCCGTTCCGACTAACAAACTTCGAGATCGCCCTATTAACCTTCGCCCGCGCCTTGTTCAACCTGTCAACTGACCGCGCTTTCTGCCAACTCTTTCTCGCTACTATCTCCGACCAGACTATCGTTAGACCTGGAAACGACACCCATAACCGTAACAAATCATGTTTGATGTCCTTTATCAAGATTCGAAAAGGACGCCCACCCAAATCATTCCCCCCGGCATGCAACACTAACATGTCAGGAGGTCTGTCCAACCGGGCGTATCTATGCACCTCCTGCAACACCCTGTTCCACCCTAACCCCCGAACACCGAGCCATCGCACGAGAGCCAGGTCCTTCTCAAAACCTAGCTGTCTCCCGTTCCATCTCGCGTCCGCTCGTCGGGCTCCCCAATACACATAAGAGTGGCCAAGGATCCAGACCAGGGAAGGAAGAGGGGGTGCTTCTGCAATACAAAATGTACAGACGACACCATTTTATTGCCTCACCAAACCAAATTGACAAAAAACACACACTCTCACCCCCCCCATTGCTACCCTAATACCCCCCCTTTTCCCCTCAATTGCCAACAACCACCTGGGGACGTACATACGACTTAAAGCGCTGCGACTTCCACCTACCAATCTGCTTAACTGTCTCCTCCGGTAGGCCGCATATAGAGGCCTCCGTCGCTGCCCCAATCCGAAAGACTTCGGATCTAACCCCAACGACTTCAAACATGCCCTAAAAACACTCACAAATTGGTATCTCGATAAAAAGGACCCATCCTCGTGACATAATAAGGGGCCATCCACCTTCGGACGGATCTGTTGAAAATTCCCGAGACACTTGAACGGGCACATATCAGATGCCACAACCATCCCCAAACGGACTAGTCTACCCACACCTCTCTGATCAGTTTTCGATTTCCTAATCCAAAATTCAACTCCGTTTTCCACTGACATAATGTCACCCCAATCCAAGCCCCCGGGGAACGCCTTACTGGGCGATACCAACTCCCCAACCCGCAGGGCTCCAAAAAACGCCAAAGAAAGGCTAACTTAAACAAACTCACCTCAAACGGAGATAGACAAACCCCCCACAACGCCCTACCCAGCCGGGTAGGGACCCAGCCCAGCCCAGCTGGGACCCAATTTGAGCGAGGAACGGAACAAGTCCTTCCCACACCAAGGTTTGCAGGCCCTACCTCAGTCAGGGTTTCACCCACACTCTACAGCTCCGGAATGTCATGCTCTTCAGCCTCCTCCTCCTCCTGCGCATCCTCATCCATTTTACCCTCCACACCAGTCCCAAGCTGGAAGCACTGCAGCACTGCCTCGGCGAAGCGGCAACAGACTGTGCTGCAGCTAATCTGCATAGGTGACAAACCCCACAATGCAGAAGAGGTGTGGACAGCTCTAAAACAGCATGCAGATCACTGGCTCACACCTCTGAACCTAAAGCCAGGAAAGGTTGTGTGTGACAATGGCCGGAACCTGGTGGCGGCTTTGAGGCGAGGCCAGCTGACACATGTTCCATGCATGGCCCATGTGCTCAACCTCGTGGTTCAGCGGTTTCTAAAGTCATACCCAGAGCTGTCTGATCTGCTGGTAAAAGTTCGCTGCCTGTCTGCACATTTTCGAAAGTCACCTACTGCTTCAGCCGGCCTTGCCGGCTTTCAGCGTCGTTTGCATCTTCCGGCTCACAGACTGGTGTGTGATGTCCCCACGCGTTGGAATTCAACTCTGCACATGTTGATCAGGATATGTGAGCAGAAGAGGGCAGTTGTTGAGTACCTGCATCACCTAAGCCGTCGGGAAATGGGTCAAACTCCACACATAACACCTGAGGAGTGGAGATGGATGTCCGACCTATGTACCATCCTCCAAAACTTTGAGGACTCCACCAAGATGGTGAGCGGCGATGACGCCATTATTAGCGTCACCATACCGCTTCTCTGCCTTCTAAAACGGTCTCTGCTCAAAACCAAACATGATGCATTGCAGGCGGAACACGATGAGTTGGAGCAAGAAACAGTAGTGGGTGTGGGTGATAACACACAGTCCAGCCTCGTCTCATCACAACGTGCAGTGGAGGACTATGACGAGGAGGAGGATGAAGACATGGAGCAACTCTCCGGCCAAATTGAGGATATGACATGCATACCAATCATATGCTCAGTTCAGCGTGGCTGGCCAGAGGACAGGGTAGATGATGAGGAGGAGGAGGAGGAGGAGGAGAAGGAGGAGGACAGCATGTTCAGTCATCGTGTTGGTCTGGATACTGAAGTGATGGCTGTTAAGAGTCTGGCGCACATGGATGACTTTATGGTAAGCTGCCTGTCTCGTGACCCTCGCGTTAAGAACATCTTGGCCGACAATCATTACTGGTTGGTAACACTGTTAGACCCACGCTACAAGGAGAACTTTATGTCTCTTATTCCCGAGGCGGAGAGGTCAGCCAAAATGCAGCAGTTCCGGAAGGCCATAGTCACGGAAGTAGGCAAAGCATTCCCTTCACAAAACGCTAGCGTCATAATTGTAACACTATTAGTTAAAAGAAAGGGATAAAATGTAAAAAAAAACAAAATAAGGCATGACTTTTTTTTAACATCAAATTTTTTTTTTTTAGATTTAACCAAAGAATGTGCACATTTGTTATAATAAACAAGTGAAAAATGTTGAAAATCAGTCATCCAAAGGTGTGTGAAAAAAATATATATATATGGTACCAATAAAAATGTCACTTTGTCCTGCAAAGAATGCAGCCCCCCAAATTATTTTTTTCCTCTGTGCGGCCCATACACCCAGCCGAGTTTGAGACCCCCTGCCTTACACTATATAGATATCATGTTCATTCCCCATCTATCTTGCTCAGGAGAGCATCTCCCTCCCCCGGCACCAAGAGCAGCTCATATTGAATTGTTACATTGACTAGTAACACTGCACACAGAAATGCACCTTAATATTCCACTGTTAACCCTTTCCTCCCAGCAGTAACACACAACTCCTCACCTTGATATCATGGTGATTTATGGTCAGAATGACTTCAATGCGATCAGTGATTTCTATTCTAGCTCTGCTCACATAGATTTTATATCCACACTCAACTATAGGCCGTTCTTCATATTTTGGGGGCTTTTAGTCAGATATACTAGTTTGTGCCTGTATAGTATTGGTGTAGATGGGAGTGTAGGGCATGGGTTACATGGCACTGTGGTGGGATACTGATGGGAGGTATTGGTGCTGTGTTTGATGCTTCTACTGGGTATTTTCCTACAAATACTGGAACAGCTCACTGCTTAGAATGATCCTTCCCAGCTCTATAATATATTATATATACCCCACAATGCAGGCTCACACACACATTTGTCTCAAGTGTGTTGTAGGGACACAGATACAGTCTTGGTCATGTGACTAAAGTCTACTTTACACACTGCGATATCGGTCCCGATATCGCTAGTGTGGGTACCCGCCCCATCTGTTGCGCGACACGGGCAAATCGCTGCCCATGCCGCACAACACCGACCAGACCCGTCACACATACTTACCTGACCGGCGACGTCGCTGTGACCGGCGAACCGCCTCCTTTCTAAGGGGGCGGTCCGTGCGGCGTCACAGCGACGTCACTGAGCGACCGCCCAATAGCAGCGGAGGGGCGGAGATGAGTGGCCGGAACATCCCGCCCACCTCCTTCCTTCCTCATAGCGGCTGGGAGGTAGGTAAGGAGAGGTTCCTCGTTTCTGCGGTGTCACACGGAGTGATGTGTGCTGCCGCAGGAGCGACGAACTACATCGTTACTGCTGCAGTAACGATAATCGAGAATGGAGACCCATGTCACCGATGAGCGATTTTGCACGTTTTTGCAACGATGCAAAATCGCTCATCGGTGTCACACGCAGCAACATCGCTAATGCGGCCGGATGTGCGTCACAAATTCCGTGACCCCAACGACTCCGCATTAGCGATGTCGCAGCGTGTAAAGCCCCCTTTAGTGGGAGTGGTGTACAGGGTCTTAGCAGTAAAGAGTATTCCATATTTCTGCCAGATACCCACAGAGATATTGAAATCTGAAAAAAGAGACTTCTGCTCATTGAAGGTAAGAACTGCTCACATAGCGTTCAACTCCACAGCAAACGAGTGCTCTAGCACTGGCATCTCAGCAGGGATATTCCCCTACTACACATGTGTGTCTGGGTCGCTGTGACAGTTTACAGGACATAACTCAAGGCACCTAGATAGAAGGCAGAGGTACTGGGATTGGTTGGTTTTTGGTGACGGAGGTGCAGGGGCTGGCGCCCATGTGCAGTGCTGGCTAAGGTATATTGATGATATTTTGATTTTTTGGCAGGGCACTGTGGAGCAGCTCGAGACATTTATGGAGGAACTTAATAACAACACCTTTAACATCAGATTGACGCATAAGCATAGCAGCAGTTGCGTTGACTTCCTGGATATTAAAATTTCATTCGGTTCTGAGCGAATTGTTCAGACCGACGTCCATAGGAAGGAAACATCAGTCAACGCACTGCTGCATGCTTCTTCTGCTCATACCCCCTCCACCATCCGGGCCGTACCGACTGGCCAGTTCCTCAGGATGAAGCAAATTTGTTCGTCAGACACTGCTTTTGAACAACAGTCTGCCGACCTCCAGCGCCATAGGGGTGGCAAAGGCGGTCTTCCCCCGGTCTGCCTCAGCAACGGACACTAGCCAATAGTGACTAGTGAGATCAAGGGTAGAAAAATAATTTGCAGTTCTCAATGCAGCTAGCGATTCCTCAATACGGGGGAGTGGTGCTGTCCTTCTTCTTTAACAGGACCAACGGAGCTGCCCAAAGGCTACAACTGTCACGGATAACCCCAGCCGCCTTCATGTTGCTCAACATGTCCTTGGTACACTGGTAATGTGAAGGTGGTATTGGCTTATAGCTCTCTTTGATGGGTGGGTGTGCACCTGTGGGGATGTAGTGTTGGACCCCTTTTATTCCCCCAAAATCTAGCGGATGTTTGCTGAAGACTTGCTCGCTCGTATTCTTGCACTACCCTGTGGACCCGCTTCTTGTGATGTGAAGGTGTGGAGTCAGTGCCTACGTGTAATTCCTTACACCACTCCTCTGGCTGACTTGGTGAGCAGTCACTGACTGGGTGGGGTGCAGTAATAGTGGATGCTGCTACTTGGATAGCATGTGTATCTACTGTGAACAGCTTATCAATGGTGGCAAGTCGGGACAGCTTAACCTCCTGCTCTCCGCAGTTTAACACTCTCACGGGCACTCTTCCCTTCCGCACTAATGAATAAAACTATGATGTAAATATCATATAGATACCCCACAATTGTAAATAAAGGTAGGTTATGGGAAAAGGGGGAACAGGGAAAGAGGAAAATAGTGTAATAAAGTATACCTTCTGGGGGTGAGAGGAAATGGCAGCACAGCCAGTGGAGGTGAAGCAAAAGGAAGCCTGCAACTAAAGAGTTGAGAGCATTATCACATGTTGACTGAGCCTGATTGTAAAGGGAGCATAGAGTGGAGCATACTCTGGGCACGTTAGAACCCAAGTTCTTAAACCATGAATATGGACCCCTTTTATTCTCCCAAAGTCTAGCGGATGTTTGCTGAAGACTTGCTCGTATTCTTGCACTACCCTGTGGACCCGCTTCTTGTGATGTGAAGGTGTGGAGTCAGTGCCTACGTGTAATTCCTTACACCACTCCTCTGGTTGACTTGGTGAGCTGTCACTGAATGGGTGTGGTGAAGTAACGGTGGATGCTGTGGCTTGGATATCATATTAAATATAGGGACCCCCATACAGTAGTATGAGAAATTTTTTTGTATTCAATGATCGGTATTACCTTCAGGGGCGCGGCACGTGGACGTGCGTTCCATTAGCCTCACTGCATTCCACTCCCATACAGGAAGTGGGCGCAGCTATTACTACGGTCGCACATAAAAGAACCCACAGCCACCACTGCACACAGCTGACTCCACCACTGGAAACCCACTTCTACACCAACGCAGGTAAGACAGGATCGGCACCTCTATGCTCCCGTTACAATCAGGCTCAGTCACCATGTGATAATGCTCTCAACAATTTAGTTGCAGGCTTCCCCTTGCTTCACCTCCACTGGCTGTGCTGCCATTTCCTCTCCCCCCTGGAAGGTATACTTTATTACACTATTTTCCTGTTTCCCTCTTCTCCCTTTTCCCATAACCTACCTTTATCTGCATTTGTGGGGTATCTATATACTATTTATATCACAGTTTTATTCATTAATACGGAAGGGAAGAGTGCGCGTGAGAGTGTTGAACTGCGGAGAGCAAGAGGTTAAGCTGCCCCGATTTGCCACCATTGATAAGCTGTTCACAGTAGATACACATGCTATCCAAGCAGCAGCAGCATCCACCATTACTGCACCCCACCCAGTCAGTGACAGCTCACCAAGTCAGCCAGAGGAGTGGTGTCAGGAATTACACGTAGGCACTGACTACACACCTTCACATCACAAGAAGGGGGTGCAAGTGTGACGCCCTGGACTAGCCAGTTAGTCACAGACATAACACACACACACACCCCCTTTCCCGGATAGTTACACTAGTCAGACACAAAACCGTTGTTGCCTCCCTCCAGGGGCTGATGTCCACACCAGGTGGGGCGGTGCCAGGCGGTTGGCCCCACCCACCAAGGAGTTCACAGGCCTGGAGGTGGGAAAACCAGTTAGTTAGTTGAAGTTCAGTTAAGAGTTGAACCGTGGAGGTAGTGAGTTCAGGGAACAGCCCAGTTTTGGGTAGGAGTGCAAAACTGCTAGTGTCTGGGTCAGATCCCAGGCACTATGGGGAGATAAGGTATGCACACCAGTGACTATGTAAGGGGAATACATGAAATAGCAGAAACTGCTGTGTGAATACTGACTTGAAAAATTCAATAGCTATATGCAAGAGTGAATATGTGAAAAATGGAATCTGCATTACTGCCATGAACATATGAATCAAGAGAAATTTAGCTACTGAATTGATCAATGCAATAGAGCCCCAACACTACGCCAAAGTATTTCTCTACGTTGGGGTCCCTAGCTTGTGTGTGTCCTCTCATGCAGTTAAAAAACCTACCGTGTATGGGAAGCTGAGACCCAGGCTATTTATGCGTATGATATGGATTGGCAATAGGTGTGGTTGGGGAGGGTTCACAAACGAAAAAATACTAACAAATAGGAATAACGTTTGGAACACCATTCTAAGTCCGAACTGGGTGCAAAAACCTAAAAAAACATCACTATGGGGAGATAAGGTATGCACACCAGTGACTATGTAAGGGGAATACATGAAATAGCAGAAACTGCTGTGTGAATACTGACTTGAAAAATCCAATAGCATTAATTCACATAATCCTAGTGACTGCGCACACAACATGGCCAAACGAAAACAAAAGACAGTACCTGGCCATTCAATCAAATGGAAACTCATAGGCAACACAGTCCATTAGACTAGGCAATTACATGCAGCCAAACAAAGTTCATGGGCCTTGCCTCAGAGTCGAACCCACAACCTCTTGGAGAACAAGCAAAGAGCCTACAACTAAACCAACTCAGTGAAGTTGGAAACCAACTCTACATTAATTAACATAATCCTAGTGACTGCGCACACAACATGGCCAAACAAAAGCAAAAGACAGTACCTAGCCTATCAATCCAATGGAAACTCATAGGTAACACAGTACATTGGACTAGGCAATTACATGCAGCCATACAAAGCCCATGGGTCTTGCCCCAGAGTCGAACCCACAAACTCTCGTAGCCAGGGCAAAGAGCCTACCACTACACCAACACAGAGAAGTAGGTGAATGACTCTACATTAATTCACATAATCCTAGTGACTACGCACACAACATGGCCAAACAAATGCAAAAGACATTATCTGGCCTATCAATCCAATGGAAACTCATAGGCAACACAGTCCATTAGACTAGGCACTTACATGCAGCCATGTAAAGTTCATGGGCATTGCCTCAGAGTCGAACCCACAACCTCTTGGAGAACAAGCAAAGAGCCTACCACTAAACCAACTCAGAGAAGTTGGAAACCGACTCTACATTAATTAACATAATCCTAGTGACTGCGCACACAACATGGCCAAACAAAAGCAAAAGACAGTACGTGGCCTATCAATCCAACGGAAACTCATAGGTAACACAGTACATTGGACTAGGCAATTACATGCAGCCATACAAAGCCCATGGGCCTTGCCCCAGAGTCAAACCCACAACCTCTCATAGCCAAGGCAAAGAGCCTACCAATACACCAACACAGAGAAGTGGAAAACCATTTCTACATTAATTCACATAATCCTAGTGACTGCGCACACAACATGGCCAAACAAAAGCAAAAGACAGTACCTGGCCTATCAATCCAATGGAAACTCATAGGCAACACAGTCCATTGGACTAGACAATTACATGGAGACATACAAAGTCCATGGGCCTTGCCTCAGAGTCAAACCCACAACTTCTCGCAGCCAAGCAAAAAGCCTACCACTACACTAACACAGAGAAGTGGGAAACTGATTCTACATTAATTCACATAATCCTACCGACTGCGCACACAACATGGCCAAACAAAAGACAATACCTGGCCTATTCATTCAATGAAAACTCATAGGCAACACAGTCCATTGGACTAGGCAATTACATTCAACCATACAAAGTCCATGGGCTTTGCCTCAAAGTCAAACCCACAACTTCTTGTAACCCAAGGAAAGAGCCTACCACTACACCAACACAGAGAAGAGAATGACTCTACATTAATTCACATAATCCTAGTGACTGCGCACACAACATGACCAAACGAAAACAAAAGACAGTCCCTGGCCTATCAATCCAATGGAAACTCATAGACAACATAGTCCAATGGACTACGCAATTACATGCAGCCATACAAAGTCCATGGGCCTTGCCTCAGAGTCATACCCACAATCTCTGGCAGAACAAGCAAAGAGCCTACAACTTCACCAACACAAAGAAGTAGGAAGCTGCGTCTACATTAATTCACATAATCCTAGTGACTGCGCACACAACATGGCCAAACAAAAGCAAAAGACAGTACCTGGCCTATCAATCCAATGGGAACTCATAGGCAACACAGTTAATTGAACTAGGCAATTACATGCAGCCATACAAACTCCATGGGCCTTGCCTCAGAGTCAAACCCACAACCTCTTGCAGCTAAGCAAAGAGCCTTCCACTACAGCAACACAGAGAACTGGGAAACTGATTCTACATTAATTCACATAATCCTACCGACTGCGCACACAACATAACCAAACAAAAGATAATACCTGGCCAATCAATCCAATGGAAACTCATAGGCAACACAGTCCATTGGACTAGGCAATTACACGCAGCCATATAAAGTCCATGGGCTTTGCCTCAGAGTCAAACCCACAATTTCTCGCAGCCCAAGCAAAGAGCCTACCACTACACCAAGACAGAGAAGTTGGAAACTGAGTTTACATTAGTTCACATAATCCTAGTGACTGCGCACACAACATGGCCAAACAAAAGCAAAAGACAGTACCTGGCCTATCAATCCAATGGGAACTCATAGGCAAAACAGTTAATTGAAATAGGCAATTACATGCAGCCATACAAACTCCAGGGGCCTTGCCTCAGAGTCGAACCCACAACCTCTTGCAGCTTAAGCAAAGAGACTACCACTACACCAACACAGAGAAGTAGGTGAATGACTCTACATTAATTCACATAATCCTAGTGACTGCGCACACAACATTGCCAAACAAAAGAAAAAGACAGTACCTGGCCTATCAATCCAATAGAAACTCATAGGCAAAGCAATCAATTGGACTAGGCAATTACATGCAGCCATACAAAGTCCATGGGCCTTGCCTCAAAGTCGAACTCACAACCTCTCGCAGCTCAAGCAAAGAGCCTACCACTACACCAACACAGAGAAATGTAAACCTGACTCTACATTATTTCACATAATCCTAGTGACTGCGCACACAACATGGCCAAACGAAAACAAAAGACAGTAACTGGCCTATCAATCCAATAGAAACTCATAGGCAACACAGTCCATTGGACTAAGCAATTACATGCAGCCATTCAAAGTCCATGAGCCTTGCATTAGAGTCGAACCCACAACCTCTCGCAGCCCAAGCAAAGAGCCTACCACTACACCAACACAGAGAAGTGGGAAACTGACTCTACATTAATTCCCATAACCCTAGTGACTGCGCACACAACATGGTCAAACAAAAGCAAAAGGCAGTACCTGGCCTATCAATCCAATGGAAACTCATAGGCAACATAGTCCATTGGACTAGGCAATTACATGCAGCCATACAAAGTCCATGGGCCTTGCCTCAGAGTCAAACCCACAACCTCTGGCAGAACAAGCAAAGAGCCTACAACTACAAAAACACAAAGAAGTAGGAAGCTGCGTCTACATTAATTCACATAATCCTAGTGACTGCGCACACAACATGGCCAAACAAAAGCAGAAGACATTACCTAGCCTATCAAGCCAATGGAAACTCATAGGCAACACAGTCAATTGAACTAGGCGATTACATGCAGCCATACAAACTCCATGGGCCTTGCCTCAGAGTCGAACCCACAATTTCTCGCAGCCCAAGCAAAGAGCCTACCACTACACCAACACAGAGAAGTTGGAATCTGAGTTTACATTAGTTCACATAATCCTAGTGACTGCGCACACAACATGGCCAAACAAAAGCAAAAGACAGTACCTGGCCTATCAATCCGATGGGAACTCATAGGCAACACAGTCAATTGAACTAGGCGATTACATGCAGCCATACAAACTCCATGGGCCTTGCCTCAGAGTCGAACCTACAACCTCTCGCAGCTTAAGCAAAGAGACTACCACTACACCAACACAGAGAATTAGGTGAATGACTCTACATTAATTCACATAATCCTAGTGACTGCGCACACAACATGGCCAAACAAAAGCAAAAGACAGTACCTGGCCTATTAATCCAATGGAAACTCATAGGCAACGCAATCCTTTGGACTAGGCAATAACATGCAGCCATACAAAGTCCATGGGCCTTGCCTCAGAGTCAAAACCACTACCTCTCAAAGCCCAAGCAAAGAGCCTACCACTACACCAACACAGAGAAGTGCGAAATTGACTCAACATAAATTCACATAATCCTAGTGACTGCGCACACAACATGGCCAAACAAAAGCAATAGACAGTCCCTGGCCTATCAATCCAATGGAAACTCATAGACAACATAGTCCATTGGACTAGGCAATTACATGCAGCCATACAAAGTCCATGGGCCTTGCCTCAGAGTCGAACTCACAACCTCTCGCAGCCCAAGAAAAAAGCCTACCACTACATCAACACAGAGAAGTGTGAAACTGACTCTACATTAATTCACATAATCCTAGTGACTGCGCACACAACATGGCCAAACAAAAGAAAAAGACAGTACCTGGCCTATCATTCCAATTGAAACTCATAGGTAACATAGTCCATTGTACTAGGCAATAACATGCAGCCATACAAAGTCCATGGGCCTTGCCTCAAAGTTGAACTCACAACCTCTCGCAGCTCTAGCAAAGAGCCTACAACTACACCAACACAGAGAAATGTGAACCTGACTCTACATTAATTCACATAATCCTAGTGACTGCGCACACAACATGGCCAAACAAAAGCAAAAGACAGTACCTGGCCTATAAATCCAATAGAAACTCATAGGCAACACAGTCCATTGGACTAGACAATTACATGGAGACATACAAAGTCCATGGGCCTTGCCTCAGAGTCAAACCCACAACCTCTCGCAGCCAAGCAAAGAGCCTACCACTACACCAACACAGAGAAGTGGGAAACTGATTCTACATTAATTCACATAATCCTACCGACTGAGCACACAACATGGCCAAACAAAAGAAAATACCTGGCCTATCAATCCAATGGAAACTCATAGGCAACACAGTCCATTAGACTAGGCAAATACATGCAGCCATACAAAGCCCATGGGCCTTGCCCCAGAGTCGAACCCACAACCTCTTGTAGCCAAAGCAAAGAGCCTACAAATACACCAACACAGAGAAGTGGAAAACTGATTCTACATTAATTCACATAATCCTAGTGACTGCGCACACAACATGGCCAAACAAAAGCAAAAGACATTACCTGGCCTATAAATCCAATAGAAACTCATAGGCAAAGCAATCAATTGGACTAGGCAATTACATGCAGCCATACAAAGTCCATGGGCCTTGCCTCAGAGTCGAACCCACAACCTCTTGTAGCCCATTCAAAGAGCCTACCACTACACCAACACAGAGAAGTTGGTACAGAGTTTACATTAGTTCACATAATCCTAGTGACTGTGCACACAACATGGCCAAACAAAAGCAAAAGACAGTCCCTGGCCTATCAATCCAATGGAAACTCATATACAACATAGTCCATTGGACTAGGCAATTACATGCAGCCATACAAAGTCCATGGGCCTTGCCTCAGAGTCAAACCCACAACCTCTGGCAGAACAAGCAAAGAGCTTACAACTACACCAACACAAAAAAGTAGGAAGCTGCGTCTACATTAATTTACATATTCCTAGCGACTGCGCACACAACATGGCCAAACAAAAGCAAAAGACATTACCTGGCCTATCAAGCCAATGGAAACTCATAGGCAACACAGTCCATTGGACTAAACAATTACATGCAGCCATACAAAGTCCATGGGCTTTGCCTCAGAGTCAAACCCACAATTTCTCGCATCCCAAGCAAAGAGCCTACCACTACAACAACACAGACAAGTTGGAAACTGAGTTTACATTAGTTCACATAATCCTAGTGACTGTGCACACAACATGGCGAAACAAATGCAAAAGACATTATCTGGCCTATCAATCCAATGGAAACTCATAGGCAACACAGTCCATTAGACTAGGCAAATACATGCAGCCATACAAAGTTCATGGGCCTTGCCTCAGAGTCGAACCCACAACCTCTTGGAGAACAAGCAAAGAGCCTACCACTAAACCAACACAGAGAAGTTGGAAACTGATTCTACATTAATTCACATAATCCTACCGACTGCGCACACAACATGGCTAAACAAAAGCAAAAGACAGTACCTGGCTTATCAATCCAATGGAAACTCATAGGCAACACAGTCCATTGGACTAGGCAATAACATGCAGCCATAAAAAGTCCATGGGCCTTGCCTCAGAGTCAAACCCACAACCTCTCGCAGCTCAAGCAAAGAGCCTACCACTACACCAACACAGAGAAATGTGAACCCGCCTCTACATTAATTCACATAATCCTAGTGAGTGCGCACACAACATGGCCAAACGAAAACAAAAGACAGTACCTGGCCTATCAATCCAATGGAAACTCATAGGCAACACAGTCCATTGGACTAGGCAATTACATGCAGCCATAAAAAGTCCATGGGCCTTGCCTCAGAGTCAAACCCACAACTTCTCGCAGCCCAAGCAAAGAGCCTACCACTACACCAACACAGAGAAATGTGAAACTGACTCTACATTAATTCACATAATCCTAGTGACTGCGCACACAACATGGCCAAACGAAAGCAAAAGTCAATACCTGGCCTATCAATCCAATGGAAACTCATAGGCAACAAAGTCCATTGGACTAGGCAATTACATGCAGCCATAAAAAGTCCATGGGCCTTGCCTCAGAGTCAAACCCACAACCTCTCAAAGCCCAAGCAAAGAGCCTACCACTACACCAACAAAGAGAAATGTGAAACTGACTCTACATTAATTCACATATTCCTAGTGACTGCGCACACAACATGGCCAAACAAAAGCAAAAGAAAGCACCTGGCCTATCAATCCAATGGAAACTCATAGGTAACGCAGTCCATTGGACTATGCAATTACATGAAGCCATACAAAGTCCATGGGCCTTGCCTCAGAGTCGAACTCACAACCTCTCGCAGCCCAACAAAAAAGCCTACCACTTCAGCAACACAGAGAAGTGTGAAACTGGCTCTACATTAACTCACATAATCCTAGTGACTGCGCACAAAACATGGCCAAACGAAAACAAAAGACAGTACCTGGCCTATCAATCCATTGGACTAGGCAATTACATGCAGCCATACAAAGTCCATGGGCCTTGCCTCAGAGTCAAACCCACAACCTCTTACAGCCCAAGCAAAGAGCCTACCACTACACCAACACAGAGAAGTGCGAAACTGACTCAACATAAATTCACATAATCCTAGTGACTGCGCACACAAAATGGCCAAACAAAAGCTAAAGACAGTCCCTTGCCTATCAATCCAATGGAAACTCATAGACAACATAGCCCATTGGAATAGGCAATTACATGCAGCCTCACAAAGTCCATGGGCCTTGCCTCAGAGTCAAACCCACAACCTCTGGCAGAACAAGCAAAGAGCCTACAACTACACCAACACAAAGAAGTAGGAAGCTGCGTCTACATTAATTCACATAATCCTAGTGAATGCGCACACAACATGGCCAAACAAAAGCAAAAGACATTACCTGGCCTATCAGGCCAATGGAAACTCATAGGCAACACAGTCCATTGAACTAGGCGATTACATGCAGCCATACAAAGTCCATGGGCCATGCCGCAGAGTCAAACCCACAACCTCTTGTAGCCCAAGCAAAGAGCCTACCACTAAACCAACACAGAGAAGAGCGAAACTGACTCAACATAAATTCACATAATCCTAGTGACTGCACACACAACATGGCCAAACAAAAGCAAAAGACAGTCCCTGGCCTATCAATCCAATGGAAACTCATATACAACATAGTCCATTGGACTAGGCAATTACATGCAGCCATACAAAGTCCATGGGCCTTGCCTCAGAGTCAAACCCACAACCTCTGGCAGAACAAGCAAAGAGCTTACAACTACACCAACACAAAAAAGTAGGAAGGTGCGTCTACATTAATTCACATATTCCTAGAGACTGCGCACACAACATGGCCAAACAAAAGCAAAAGACATTACCTGGCCTATCAAGCCAATGGAAACTCATAGGCAACACAGTCCATTGGACTAAACAATTACATGCAGCCATACAAAGTCCATGGGCTTTGCCTCTGAGTCAAACCCACAATTTGTCGCAGCCCAAGCAAAGAGCCTACCACTACACCAACACAGACAAGATGGAAACTGAGTTTACATTAGTTCACATAATCCTAGTGACTGTGCACACAACATTGCGAAACAAATGCAAAAGACATTATCTGGCCTATCAATCCAATGGAAACTCATAGGCAACACAGTCCATTAGACTAGGCAAATACATGCAGCCATACAAAGTTCATGGGCCTTGCCTCAGAGTCGAACCCACAACCTCTTGGAGAACAAGCAAAGAGCCTACCACTAAATCAACACAGAGAAGTTGGAAACTGACTCTACATTAATTCACATAATCCTAGTTACTGCGCACACAACATGGCCAAACAAAAGCAAAAGACAGTACCTGGCCTATCAATCCAATGGAAACTCATAGGCAACACAGTCCATTGGACTAGACAATTACATGGAGACATACAAAGTCCATGGGCCTTGCTTCAGAGTCAAACCCACAACCTCTCGCAGCCAAGCAAAGAGCCTACCACTACACCAATACAGAGAAGTGGGAAACTGATTCTACATTAATTCACATAATCCTACCGACTGCGCACACAACATGGCTAAACAAAAGCAAAAGACAGTACCTGGCTTATCAATCCAATGGAAACTCATAGGCAACACAGTCCATTGGACTAGGCAATAACATGCAGCCATACAAAGTCCATGGGCCTTGCCTCAAAGTCGAACTCACAACCTCTCGCAGCTCAAGCAAAGAGCCTACCACTACACCAACACAGAGAAATGTGAACCTGCCTCTACATTAATTCACATAATCCTAGTGACTGCGCACACAACATGGCCAAACGAAAGCAAAAGTCCATACCTGGCCTATCAATCCAATGGAAACTCATAGGCAACACAGTCCATTGGACTAGGCAATTACATGCAGCCATAAAAAGTCCATGGGCCTTGCCTCAGAGTCAAACCCACAACTTCTCGCAGCCCAAGCAAAGATCCTACCACTACACCAACACAGAGAAATGTGAAACTGACTCTACATTAATTCACATAATCCTAGTGACTGCGCACACAACATGGCCAAACGAAAGCAAAAGTCAATACCTGGCCTATCAATCCAATGGAAACTCATAGGCAACACAGTCCAGTGGACTAGGCAATTACATGCAGTTATACAAAGTCCATGAACCTTGCATTAGAGTCAAACCCACAACTTCTCGCAGCCAAAGCAAAGAGCCTACCACTACACCAACACAGAGAAGTTTGAAACTGACTCTTCATTAACTCACATAATCCTAGTGACTGCGCACACAACATGGCCAAACGAAAGCAAAAGACAGTACCTGGCCTATCAATCCAATGGAAACTCATAGGCAACACAGTCCATTGGACTAGGCAATTACATGCAGCCATACAAAGTCCATGGGCCTTGCCTCAGAGTCGAACTCACAACCTCTCGCAGCCCAAGAAAAAAGCCTACCACTACAGCAACACAGAGAAGTGTGAAACTGACTCTACATTAATTCACATAATCCTAGTGACTGCGCACACAACATGGCCAAACAAAAGCAAAAGACAGTACCTGGCCTATCATTCCAATTAAAACTCATAGGCAACATAGTCCATTGGACTAGGCAATAACATGCAGCCATACAACGTCCATGGGCCTTGCCTCAAAGTCGAACTCACAACCTCTCGCAGCTCAAGCAAAGAGCCTACCACTACACCAACACAGAGAAATGTGAACCAGACTCTACATTAATTCACATAATCCTAGTGACTGCGCACACAACATGGCCAAACAAAAGCAAAAGGCAGTACCTGGCCTATCAATCCAATGGGAACTCATAGGCAACACAGTCAATTGAACTACGCAATTATATGCAGCCATACAAACTCCATGGGCCTTGCCTCAGAGTCGAACCCACAACCTCTCGCAGCTTAAGCAAAGAGCCTACCCCTAAACCAACACAGAGAAGTTGGGAACTGACTCTACATTAATTCACATAATCCTAGTGACTGCGCACACAACATGGCCAAACAAAAGCAAAAGACAGTACCTGGCCTATCAATCCAATGGAAGCTCATAGGCAACACAGTCCATTGGTCTAGACAATTACATGGAGACATACAAAGTCCATGGGCCTTGCCTCAGAGTCAAACCCACAACCTCGCGCAGCCAAGCAAAGAGCCTACTACTACACCAACACAGAAAAGTGGGAAACTGGTACTACATTAATTCACATAATCCTACCGACTGCGCACACAACATGGCCAAACAAAAGCAAAAGTCAGTACCTGGCTTATCAATCCAATGGAAACTCATAGGCAACACAGTCCATTGGACTAGAAAATTACATGGAGACATACAAAGTCCATGGCCCTTGCCTCAGAGTCAAACCCTCAACCTCTCGCAGCCAAGCAAAGAGCCTACCACTACACCTACACAGAGAAGTGGGAAACTGATTCTACATTAATTCACATAATCCTACCGACTGCGCACACAACATGGCTAAACAAAAGACAATACCTGGCCTATCAATTCAATGGAAACTCATAGGCAACACAGTCCATTGGACTAGGCAATTACATGCAGCCATACAAAGTCCATGGGTTTTGCCTAAAAGGCAAACCCACAAGTTCTCGCAGCCCAAGCAAAGAGCCTACCACTACACCAACACAGAGAAGTGGGAAACTGATTCTACATTAATTCACATAATCCTACCGACTGCGCACACAACATGGCCAAACAAATGACAATACCTGGCCTATCAATCCAATGGAAACTCATAGGCAACACAGTCCATTAGACTAGTCAAATACATGCAGCCATACAAAGTTCATGGGCCTTGCCTCAGAGTCGAACCCACATCCTCTTGGAGAACAAGCAAAGAGCCTACCACTAAACCAACACAGAGAAGTTGGAAACTGACTCTACATTAATTCACATAATCCTAGTGACTGCGCACACAACATGGCCAAACAAAAGCAAAAGACATTACCTGGCCTATCAATCCAATGTAAACTCATAGGTAACACAGTACATTGGACTAGGCAATTGCATGCAGCCATACAAAGCCCATGGGCCTTGCCCCAGAGTCAAACCCACAACCTCTCGTAGCCCAAGCAAAGAGCCTACCAATACACCAACACAGAGAAGTGGAAAACAGATTCTACATTAATTCACATAATCCTAGTGACTGCGCACACAACATGGCCAAACAAAAGCAAAAGACGGTACCTGGCCTATCAATCCAATGGAAACTCATAGGCAACGCAATCAATTGAACTAGGCAATTACATGCAGCCATACAAAGTCCATGGGCCTTGTCTCAGAGTCAAACCCACAACCTCTCTCAGCCCAAGCAAAGAGCCTACCACTACACCAACACAGAGAAGAGCGAAACTGACTCAACATAAATTCACATAATCCTAGTGACTGCGCACACAACATGGCCAAACAAATGCAAAAGACATTATCTAGCCTATCAATCCAATGGAAACTCATAGGCAACACAGTCCATTAGACTAGGCAAATACATGCAGCCATACAAAGTTCATGGGCCTTGCCTCAGAGTCGAACCCACAACCTCTTGGAGAACAAGCAAAGAGCCTACCACTAAACCAACACAGAGAAGTAGGTGAATGACTCTACATTAATTCACATAATCCTAGTGACTGCGCACACAACATGGCCAAACAAAAGCAAAAGACAGCATCTGGCCTATCAATCCAATTGAAGCTCATAAGCAACATAGTCCATTGGACTAGGCAATAACATGCAGCCATACAATGTCCATGGGCCTTGCCTCAAAGTCGAACTCACAACCTCTCGCAGTTTAAGCAAAGAGCCTACTACTACACCAACACAGAGAAATGTGAACCTGACTCTACATTAATTCACATAAACCTAGTGACTGCGCACACAACATGGCCAAACGAAAGCAAAAGTCAATACCTGGCCTATCAATCCAATGGAAACTCATAGGCAACACAGTCCATTATACTAGGCAATTACATGCAGCCATAAAAAGTCCAAGGGCCTTGCCTCAGAGTCAAATCCACAACCTCTCGCAGCTCAAGCAAAGAGCCTACCACTACACCAACACAGAGAAATGTGAACCTGCCTCTACATTAATTCACATAATCCTAGTGACTGCGCACAAAACATGGCCAAACAAAAGCAAAAGAAGGCACCTGGCCTATCAATCCAATGGAATCTCATAGGTAACACAGTCCATTGGACTATGCAATTACATGCAGCCATAAAAAGTCCATGGGCCTTGCCTCAGAGTCAAACTCACAACCTCTCGCAGCCCAAGAAAAAAGCCTACCACTACAGCAACACGGAGAAGTGTGAAACCGACTCTACATTAACTCACATAATCCTAGTGACTGCGCACACAACATGGCCAAACAAAAGCAAAAGACAGTACCTGGCCTATCAATCCAATGGAAACTCAGAGGCAACCCCATCCATTGGACTAGGCAATTACATGCAGCCATACAGAGTCCATGGGCCTTGCCTCAGAGTCTATCCCACAACCTCTGTCAGAACAAGCAAAGAGCCTACAACCACACCAACACAAAGAAGTAGGAAGCTGCATCTACATTAATTCACATAATCCTAGTGACTGCGCACACAACATGGCCAAACAGAAGCAAAAGACATTACCTGGCCTATCAAGCCAATGGAAACTCATAGGCAACACAGTCCATTGAACTAGGCAATTACATGCAGCCATACAAAGTCCATGGGCCTTGCCTCAGAGTCAAACCCACAACTTCTCGCAGCCAAGCAAAGCGCCTTCCACTACACCAACACAGAGAAGTGGGAAACTGATTCTACATTAATTCACATAATCCTACCGACTTCGCACACAACATAACCAAACAAAAGACAATACCTGGCCTATCAGTCCAATGAAAACTCATAGGCAACACAGTCCATTGGACTAGGCAATTACATGCAGCCATACAAAGTCTATGGGCTTTGCCTCAGAGTCAAACCCACATTTTCTCGCAGCCCAAGAAAAGAGCCTACCACTACACCAACACAGAGAAGTTGAAAACTGAGTTTACATTAGTTCACATAATCCTAGTGACTGCGCACACAACATGGCCAAACAAAAGCAAAAGGTAGTACCTGGCCTATCAATCCAATAGGAACTCATAGGTAACACAGTCAACTGAAATAGGCAATTACATGCATCCATACAAACTCCATGGGCCTTGCCTCAAAGTCGAACCAACAACCTTTCGCAGCTTAAGCAAAAAGACTACCACTACACCAACACAGAGAAGTAGGTAAAGGACTCTACATTAATTCACATAATCCTAGAGACTGCGCACACAACATGGCCAAACAAATGCAAAAGACATTATCTGGCCTATCAATCCAATGAAATCATAGGCAACATAGTCCATTAGACTAAGCAAATATATGCAGCCATACAAAGTTAATGGGCCTTGCCTCAGAGTCGAACCCACAACCTCTTGGAGAACAAGCAAAGAGCCTACCACTAAACCAACACAGAGAAGTTGGAAACAAACTCTACATTAATTCACAGAATCCTAGTGACTGCGCACACAACATGGCAAAACAAAAGCAAAAGACAGCACCTGGCCTATCAATCCAATGGAAACTCAAAGCTAACACAGTACATTGGACTAGGCAATTACATGCAGCCATACAAAGCCCATTGGCCTTGCCCCAGAGTCGAACCCACACCCTCTCGTAGCCCAAGGAAAGAGCCTACTAATACACCAACACAGAGAAGTGGAAAACCAATTCTTCATTAATTCACATAATCCTAGTGACTGCGCACATAACATGGCCAAACAAAAGCAAAAGACAGTACCTGGCCTATCAAACCAATGGAAACTCATAGGCAACACAGTCCATTGGACTAGACAATTACATGGAGACATACAAAGTCCATGGGCCTTGCATTAGAGTCGAACCCACAACCTCTCGCAGCCCAAGCAAAGAGCCTACCACTACACCAACACAGAGAAGTGGGAAACTGTTTCTACATTAATTCAAATAATCCTACCGACTGCGCACACAACATGGCCAAACAAAAGACAATACCTGGCCTATCAATTCAAAGGAAACTCATAGGCAACACAGTCCATTGGACTTGGCAATTACATGCAGCCATACAAAGTCCATGGGCTTTGCCTCAGAGTCAAACCCACAATTTCTCGCAGCCCAAGGAAATAGCCTACGATTACACCAACACAGAGAAGTTGGAAACTGAGTTTACATTAGTTCACATAATCCTAGTGACTGCGCACACAACATGGCCAAACAAAAGACAATACCTGGCCTATCAATTCAATGGAAACTCATAGGCAACACAGTCAATTGAACTAGGCAATTACATGCTGCCATACAAACTCCATGGGCTTTGCCTCAGAGTCGAACCCACAACCTCAAGCAGTTTAAGCAAAGAGACTACCACTACACCAACACAGAGAAGAAGGTGAATGACTCTACATTAATTCACATAATCCTAGTGACTGCGAACACAACATGGCCAAACAAAAGCAAAAGACAGTACCTTGCCTATCAATCCAATTGAAACTCATAGGCAACATAGTCCATTGGACTAGGCAATAACATGCAGCCATACAAAGTCCATGGGCCATGCCTCAAAGTCTAATTCACAACCTCTCGCAGCTCAAGCAAAGAGCCTACCACTACACCAACACAGAGAAATGTGAACCTGACTCTACATTAATTCACATAATCCTAGTAATGTACTGTGTTACCTATGAGTTTACATTGGATTGATAGGCCAGGTAATGTCTTTTGCTTTTGTTTGGCCATGTTGTGTGCGCAGTCACTAGGATTATGTGAATTAATGTAGAGTCAGTTTCCAACTTCTCTGTGTTGGATTAGTGGTAGGCTCTTTGCTTGTTCTCCAAGAGGATGTGGGTTCGACTCTGAGGCAAGGCCCATGAACTTTATATGGCTGCATGTATTTGCCTAGTCTAATGGACTGTGTTGCCTATGAGTTTCCATTGGATTGATAGGCCAGGTATTGTCTTTTGTTTGGCCATGTTGTGTGCGCAGTCGGTAGGATTATGTGAATTAATGTAGAATCAGTTTTCCACTTCTCTGTGTTGGTGTAGTGGTAGGCTCTTTGCTTGGCTGCGAGAGGTTGTGGGTTTGACTCTGAGGAAAGGCCCATGGACTTTGTATGTCTCCATGTAATTGTCTAGTCCAATGGACTGTGTTGCCTATGATTTTCCATTGGATTGATAGGCCAGGTACTGTCTTTTGCTTTTGTTTGGCCATGTTGTGTGCGCAGTCACTAGGATTATGTGAATTAATGTAAACTCAGTTACCAACTTCTCTGTGTTGGTGTAGTGGTAGGCTCTTTGCTTGGGCTGCGAGAAGTTGTGGGTTTGACTTTTAGGCAAAGCCCATGGACTTTGTATGGCTGCATGTAATTGCCTAGTCCAAAGGACTGTGTTGCCTATGAGTTTCCATTGAATTGATAGGCCAGGTATTGTCTTTTGTTTGGCCGTGTTGTGTGCGCAGTCAGTAGGATTATGTGAATTAATGTAGAATCAGTTTCCCACTTCTCTGTGTTGGTTTAGGGGTAGGCTCTTTGCTTAAGCTGCGAGAGGTTGTGGGTTCGACTCTGAGGCAAGGCCCATGGAGTTTGAATGGCTGCATGTAATTGCGTAGTTCAATTGACTGTGTTGCGTATGAGTTCCCATTGGATTGATAGGCCAGGTACTGCCTTTTGCTTATGTTTGGCCATGTTGTGTTCGCAGTCACTAGGATTATGTGAATTAATGTAGAGTCAGGTTCACATTTCTCTGTGTTGGTGTAGTGGTAGGCTCTTTGCTTGATCTGCGAGAGGTTGTGAGTTAGACTTTGAGGCAAGGCCCATGGACTTTGTATGGCTGCATGTTATTGCCTAGTCCAATGGACTATGTTGCCTATGAGTTTCAATTGGATTGATAGGCCAGGTACTGTCTTTTGCTTTTGTTTGGCCATGTTGTGTTCGCAGTCACTAGGATTATGTGAATTAATGTAGAGTCATTCACCTACTTCTCTGTGTTGGTGTAGTTGTAGTCTCTTTGCTTAAGCTGTGAGAGGTTGTGGGTTTGACTCTGAGGCAAAGCACATGGAGTTTGTATGGCAGCATGTAATTGCCTAGTTCAATTGACTGTGTTGCCTATGAGTTTCCATTGAATTGATAGGCCAGGTATTGTCTTTTGTTTGGCCATGTTGTGTGCGCAGTCACTAGGATTATGTGAACTAATGTAAACTCAGTTTCCAACTTCTCTGTGTTGGTGTAATCGTAGGCTATTAACTTGGGCTGCGAGAAATTGTGGGTTTGACTCTGAGGCAAAGCCCATGGACTTTGTATGGCTGCATGTAATTGCCAAGTCCAATGGACTGTGTTGCCTATGAGTTTCCTTTTAATTGATAGGCCAGGTATTGTCTTTTGTTTGGCCATGTTGTGTGCGCAGTCAGTAGGATTATTTGAATTAATGTAGAATCAGTTTCCCACTTCTCTGTGTTGGTGTAGTGGTAGGCTCTTTGCTTGGGCTGCGAGAGGTTGTGGGTTCGACTCTAATGCAAGGCCCATGGACTTTGTATGGCTGCATGTAATTGCCTAGTCCAATGTACTGTGTTAGCTTTGAGTTTCCATTGGATTGATAGGCCAGGTACTGTCTTTTGCTTTTGTTTGGCCATGTTGTGTGCGCAGTCACTAGGATTCTGTGAATTAATGTAGAGTCTGTTTCCAACTTCTCTGTGTTGGTTTAGTGGTAGGCTCTTTGCTTGTTCTCCAAGAGGTTGTGGGTTCGACTCTGAGGCAAGGCCCATTAACTTTGTATGACTTTGCTTAGTCTAATGGACTATGTTGCCTATGATTTCATTGGATTGATAGGCCAGATAATATCTTTTGCATTTGTTTGGCCATGTTGTGTGCGCAGTCACTAGGATTATGTGAATTAATGTAGAGTCATTCACCTACTTCTCTGTGTTGGTGTAGTGGTAGTCTCTTTGCTTAAGCTGCGAAAGGTTGTTGGGTCGACTTTGAGGCAAGGCCCATGGAGTTTGTATGGCTGCATGTAATTGCCTATTTTAGTTGACTGTGTTACCTATGAGTTCCTATTGGATTGATAGGCCAGGTACTACCTTTTGCTTTTGTTTGGCCATGTTGTGTGCGCAGTCACTAGGATTATGTGAACTAATGTAAACTCAGTTTTCAACTTCTCTGTGTTGGTGTAGTGGTAGGCTCTTTGCTTGGGCTGCGAGAAAATGTGGGTTTGACTCTGAGGCAAAGCCCATAGACTTTGTATGGCTGCATGTAATTGCCTAGTCCAATGTACTGTGTTGCCTATGAGTTTTCATTGGACTGATAGGCCAGGTAATGTCTTTTGTTTGGTTATGTTGTGTGCGAAGTCGGTAGGATTATGTGAATTAATGTAGAATCAGTTTCCCACTTCTCTGTGTTGGTGTAGTGGAAGGCGCTTTGCTTGGCTGCGAGAGGTTGTGGGTTTGACTCTGAGGCAAGGCCCATGGACTTTGTATGGCTGCATGTAATTGCCTAGTTCAATGGACTGTGTTGCCTATGAGTTTCCATTGGCTTGATAGGCCAGGTAATGTCTTTTGCTTCTGTTTGGCCATGTTGTGTGCGCAGTCACTAGGATTATGTGAATTAATGTAGATGCAGCTTCCTACTTCTTTGTGTTGGTGTGGTTGTAGGCTCTTTGTTTGTTCTGCCAAAGGTTGTGGGATAGACTCTGAGGCAAGGCCCATGGACTCTGTATGGCTGCATGTAATTGCCTAGTCCAATGGATGGGGTTGCCTCTGAGTTTCCATTGGATTGATAGGCCAGGTACTGTCTTTTGCTTTCGTTTGGCCATGTTGTGTGCGCAGTCACTAGGATTATGTGAATTAATGTAGAATCTGTTTTCCACTTCTCTGTGTTGGTGTATTGGTAGGATCTTTGCTTGGGCTGCGAGAAGTTGTGGGTTTGACTCTGAGGCAAGGCCCATGGACTTTTTATGGCTGCATGTAATTGCCTAGTCCAATGGACTGTGTTGCCTATGAGTTTCCATTGGATTGATAGGCCAGGTATGGACTTTTGCTTTCGTTTGGCCATGTTGTGTGCGCAGCCACTAGGATTATGTGAATTAATGTAGAGGAAGGTTCACATTTCTCTGTGTTGGTGTAGTGGTAAGCTCTTTGCTTGAGCTGCGAGAGGTTGTGAGTTCGACTTTGAGGCAAGGCCCATGGACTTTGTATGGCTGCATGTTATTGCCTAGTCCAATGGACTGTGTTGCCTATGAGTTTCCATTGGATTGATAAGCCAGGTACTGTCTTTTGCTTTTGTTTAGCCATGTTGTGTGCGCAGTCGGTAGGATTATGTGAATTAATGTAGAATCAGTTTCCTACTTCTCTGTATTGGTGTAGTGGTAGGCTCTTTGCTTGGCTGCGAGAGGTTGTGGGTTTGACTCTGAAGCAAGGCCCATGGACTTTGTATGTCTCCATGTAATTGTCTAGTCCAATGGACTGTGTTGCCTATGAGTTTCCATTGGATTGATAGGCCAGGTACTGTCTTTTGCTTTTGTTTGGCCATGTTGTGTGCGCAGTCACTAGGATTATGTGAATTAATGTAGAGTCAGTTTCCAACTTCTCTGTGTTGGTTTAGTGGTAGGCTCTTTGCTTGTTCTCCAAGAGGTTGTGGGTTCGACTCTGAGGCAAGGCCCTTGAACTTTGTATGGCTACATGTATTTGCCTAGTCTAATGGACTGTGTTGCCTATGAGTTTCCATTGGATTGATAGGCCAGATAATGTCTTTTGCATTTGTTTCGCAATGTTGTGTGCACAGTCACTAGGATTATGTGAACTAATGTAAACTCAAAAGAACCAATTGAATGACCAAAAAGTAAAGATAGCTACACTCATTTAAGCAGTAAGAACCTATAAAGATGTGAGTGAACCAGCCAATATAAAAGTATATAATCTTTATTGAAAAATTTGTTAAAAGACAAACACATAAAACAGACAATGATGAGGACACATACAATTAACCTCAGGTGAACCAAAATATACAAGCAATAAATAGCATAAGTGCATAATGGTCATGTATCGGAAAAAAAGTGCACCAAAAAAGGGGTGCTGTCCAAGTTTCTTTGAAGAGCCAATAGTCTTTAGGTAGATGAAGAGTGTCCCAAAGAACACCAATAAGGTGGAACTATATTAAATTTCAAGCTAAACAAAGCTTTTTTCTTCATTGAAGACTAAATGTATGAGAGCCACAATCCTATTGCTACAAAACGTGGCATATAACAGGGGAAACAAAGAATACATGTGTCTATGATATTAACAGGATATAATCCTATAAGATGCAAACATAATAGTTTATAAAAAGCAAATCCTGAATGGATCAGGTGGTATAACCACAACAATGTTTCCAAATGCCTACAGTCCCAAACAGGGGAGAAGCAGGATCTCAACCATACATATAAAGAAAAGGCAGAAACTGACACAAGTGTCAAAATATAACACTTTTTTCACAGGGCTGGACTAGGAGGCCATATTCCCAGTGTTATAATCAGATAGAAGGGCGGAATGGCTGCATTACCACAGTACTATACCTTTACAAGGAAACAGAGTCAGCCATAGGACCGACCCAAACACTGTGGTGAATCCACAAAAACACACACCAGAAGGGTGTTACAGGGCCCAGACTAAAAAGCCATATTCCCAGTACTATAGCCCACAGAAAGGCAGCATGGCTGCAATACCACAGTAATTTGCCCCTACAAGGGAACAAAGTCAGCCATAAGAACCAACCTTAGCACTGAGTGGCAAGCCCACAAAGACACAGACCAGGAAGATAATAACCTGAGGATAAAGGTACCCCGACACGTGTTTCGCAGAAAAGCTTCTTCCAAGGGGAAACACGTGTCGGGGTACCTTTATCCTCAGGTTATTATCTTCCTGGTCTGTGTCTTTGTGGGCTTGCCACTCAGTGCTAAGGTTGGTTCTTATGGCTGACTTTGTTCCCTTGTAGGGGCAAATTACTGTGGTATTGCAGCCATGCTGCCTTTCTGTGGGCTATAGTACTGGGAATATGGCTTTTTAGTCTGGGCCCTGTAACACCCTTCTGGTGTGTGTTTTTGTGGATTCACCACAGTGTTTGGGTCGGTCCTATGGCTGACTCTGTTTCCTTGTAAAGGTATAGTACTGTGGTAATGCAGCCATTCCGCCCTTCTATCTGATTATAACACTGGGAATATGGCCTCCTAGTCCAGCCCTGTGAAAAAAGTGTTATATTTTGACACTTGTGTCAGTTTCTGCCTTTTCTTTATATGTATGGTTGAGATCCTGCTTCTCCCCTGTTTGGGACTGTAGGCATTTGGAAACATTGTTGTGGTTATACCACCTGATCCATTCAGGATTTGCTTTTTATAAACTATTATGTTTGCATCTTATAGGATTATATCCTGTTAATATCATAGACACATGTATTCTTTGTTTCCCCTGTTATATGCCACGTTTTGTAGCAATAGGATTGTGGCTCTCATACATTTAGTCTTGAATGAAGAAAAAAGCTTTGTTTAGCTTGAAATTTAATATAGTTCCACCTTATTGGTGTTCTTTGGGACACTCTTCATCTACCTAAAGACTATTGGCTCTTCAAAGAAACTTGGACAGCACCCCTTTTTTGGTGCACTTTTTTTCCGATACATGACCATTATGCACTTATGCTATTTATTGCTTGTATATTTTGGTTCACCTGAGGTTAAGTGTATGTGTCCTCATCATTGTCTGTTTTATGTGTTTGTCTTTTAACAAATTTTTCAATAAAGATTATATACTTTTATATTGGCTGGTTCACTCACATCTTTATAGGTTCTTACTGCTTAAATGAGTGTAGCTATCTTTACTTTTTGGTCATTCAATTGGTTCTTTTGAGTTTACATTAGTTCACATAATCCTAGTGACTGCGCACACAACATGGCCAAACAAAAGCAAAAGACAGTACCTGGCCTATCAATCCAATGGAAACTCATAGGCAACACAGTCAATTACATGCTGCCATACAAACTCCATGTGCTTTGCCTCAGAGTCGAACCCACAACCTCTCACAGCTTAAGCAAAGAGACTACAACTACACCAACACAGAGAAGTAGGTGAATGACTCTACATTAATTCACATAATCCTAGTGACTGCGAACACAACATGGCCAAACAAAAGCAAAAGACAGTACCTGGCCTATCAATCCAATTGAAACTCATAGGCAACATAGTCCATTGGACTAGGCAATAACATGCAGCCATACAAAGTCCATGGGCCTTGCCTCAAAGTCTAACTCACAACCTCTCGCAGCTCAAGCAAAGAGCCTACCACTACACCAACACAGAGAAATGTGAACCTGACTCTACATTAATTCACATAATCCTAGTGACTGCGAACACAACATGGCCAAACATAAGCAAAAGGCAGTACCTGGCCTATCAATCCAATGGGAACTCATACGCAACACAGTCAATTGAACTACGCAATTACATGCAGCCATACAAACTCCATGGGCCTTGCCTCAGAGTCGAACCCACAACCTCTCGCAGCTTAAGCAAAGAGCCTACCCCTAAACCAACACAGAGAAGTGGGAAACTGATTTCACATTAATTCACATAATCCTACCGACTGCGCACACAACACGGCCAAACAAAAGACAATACCTGGCCTATCAATTCAATGGAAACTCATAGGCAACACAGTCCATTGGACTAGGCAATTACATGCAGCCATACAAAGTCCATGGGCTTTGCCTAAAAGTCAAACCCACAACTTCTCGCAGCCCAAGCAAAGAGCCTACCACTACACCAACACAGAGAAGTTGGTAACTGAGTTTACATTAATTCACATAATCCTAGTGACTGCGCACACAACATGGCCAAACAAAAGCAAAAGACAGTACCTGGCCTATCAATCCAATGGAAAATCATAGGCAACACAGTCCATTGGACTAGACAATTACATGGAGACATACAAAGTCCATGGGCCTTTCCTCAGAGTCAAACCCACAACCTCTCGCAGCCAAGCAAAGAGCCTACCACTACACCAACACAGAGAAGTGGGAAACTGATTCTACATTAATTCACATAATCCTACCGACTGCGCACACAACATGGCAAACAAAAGACAATACCTGGCCTATCAATCCAATGGAAACTCATAGGCAACACAGTCCATTAGACTAGGCAAATACATGCAGCCATATAAAGTTCATGGGCCTTGCCTCAGAGTCGAACCCACATCCTCTTGGAGAACAAGCAAAGAGCCTACCACTAATCCAACACAGAGAAGTTGGAAACCGACTCTACATTAATTCACATAATCCTAGTGACTGCGCACACAACATGGCCAAACAAAAGCAAAAGACATTACCTGGCCTATCAATCCAATGTAAACTCATAGGTAACACAGTACATTACTAGGATTATGTGAATTAATGTAGAGTTAGGTTCACATTTCTCTGTGTTGGTGTAGTGGTAGGCTCTTTGCTTGAGCTGCGAGAGGTTGTGAGTTAGACTTTGAGGCATGGCCCATGGACTTTGTATGGCTGCATGTTATTGCCTAGTCCAATGGACTATGTTGCCTATGAGTTTCAATTGGATTGATAGGCAAGGTACTGTCTTTTGCTTTTGTTTGGCCATGTTGTGTTCGCAGTCACTAGGATTATGTGAATTAATGTAGAGTCATTCACCTACTTCTCTGTGTTGGTGTAGTTGTAGTCTCTTTGTTGCTTATGAGTTTCAATTTGATTGATAGGCCAGGTACTGTCTTTTGCTTTTGTTTGGCCATGTTATGTGCGCAGTCACTAGGATTATGTGAATTAATGTAGAGTCATTCACCTTCTTCTCTGTGTTGGTGTAGTGGTAGTCTCTTTGCATAAACTGCGAGAGGTTGTGGGTTCGACTCTGAGGCAAAGCCCATGGAGTTTGTATGGCAGCATGTAATTGCCTAGTTCAATTGACTGTGTTGCCTATGAGTTTCCATTGAATTGATAGGCCAGGTATTGTCTTTTGTTTGGCCATGTTGTGTGCGCAGTCACTAGGATTATGTGAACTAATGTAAACTCAGTTTCCAACTTCTCTGTGTTGGTGTAATCGTAGGCTATTTCCTTGGGCTGCGAGAAATTGTGGGTTTGACTCTGAGGCAAAGCCCATGGACTTTGTATGGCTGCATGTAATTGCCAAGTCCAATGGACTGTGTTGCCTATGAGTTTCCTTTGAATTGATAGGCCAGGTATTGTCTTTTGTTTGGCCATGTTGTGTGCGCAGTCGGTAGGATTATTTGAATTAATGTAGAAACAGTTTCCCACTTCTCTGTGTTGGTGTAGTGGTAGGCTCTTTGCTTGGGCTGCGAGAGGTTGTGGGATCGACTCTAATGCAAGGCCCATGGACTTTGTATGTCTCCATGTAATTGTCTAGTCCAATGGACTGTGTTGCCTATGAGTTTCCATTGGTTTGATAGGCCAGGTACTGTCTTTTGCTTTTGTTTGGCCATTTTATGTGCGCAGTCACTAGGATTATGTGAATTAATGAAGAATTGGTTTTCCACTTCTCTGTGTTGGTGTATTAGTAGGCTCTTTCCTTAGGCTACGAGAGGGTGTGGGTTCGACTCTGGGGCAAGGCCAATGGGCTTTGTATGGCTGCATGTAATTGCCTAGTCCAATGTACTGTGTTAGCTTTGAGTTTCCATTGGATTGATAGGCCAGGTGCTGTCTTTTGCTTTTGTTTTGCCATGTTGTGTGCGCAGTCACTAGGATTCTGTGAATTAATGTAGAGTTTGTTTCCAACTTCTCTCTGTTGGTTTAGTGGTAGGCTCTTTGCTTGTTCTCCAAGAGGTTGTGGGTTCGACTCTGAGGCAAGGCCCATTAACTTTGTATGGCTGCATATATTTGCTTAGTCTAATGGACTATGTTGCCTATGATTTCATTGGATTGATAGGCCAGATAATGTCTTTTGCATTTGTTTGGCCATGTTGTGTGCGCAGTCTCTAGGATTATGTGAATTAATGTAGAGTCCTTTACCTACTTCTCTGTGTTGGTGTAGTGGTAGTCTTTTTGCTTAAGCTGCGAAAGGTTGTTGGTTCGACTTTGAGGCAAGGCCCATGGAGTTTGTATGGATGCATGTAATTGCCTATTTCAGTTGACTGTGTTACCTATGAGTTCCTATTGGATTGATAGGCCAGGTACTACCTTTTGCTTTTGTTTGGCCATGTTGTGTGCGCAGTCACTAGGATTATGTGAACTAATGTAAACTCAGTTTTCAACTTCTCTGTGTTGGTGTAGTGGTAGGCTCTTTTCTTGGGCTGCGAGAAAATGTGGGTTTGACTCTGAGGCAAAGCCCATAGACTTTGTATGGCTGCATGTAATTGCCTAGTCCAATGGACTGTGTTGCCTATGAGTTTTCATTGGACTGATAGGCCAGGTATTGTCTTTTGTTTGGTTATGTTGTGTGCGAAGTCGGTAGGATTATGTGAATTAATGTAGAATCAGTTTCCCACTTCTCTGTGTTGGTGTAGTGGAAGGCGCTTTGCTTGGCTGCGAGAAGTTGTGGGTTTGACTCTGAGGCAAGGCCCATGGACTTTGTATGGCTGCATGTAATTGCCTAGTTCAATGGACGGTGTTGCCTATGAGTTTCCATTGGCTTGATAGGCCAGGTAATGTCTTTTGCTTCTGTTTGGCCATGTTGTGTGCGCAGTCACTAGGATTATGTGAATTAATGTAGATGCAGCTTCCTACTTCTTTGTGTTGGTGTGGTTGTAGGCTCTTTGCTTGTTCTGCCAGAGGTTGTGGGATAGACTCTGAGGCAAGGCCCATGGACTCTGTATGGCTGCATGTAATTGCCTAGTTCATATGACTGTGTTGCCTATGAGTTCCCATCGGATTGATAGGCCAGGTACTGTCTTTTGCTTTTGTTTGGCCATGTTGTGTGCGCAGTCACTAGGATTATGTGAGTTAATGTAGAGTGGGTTTCACACTTCTCCATGTTGCTGTAGTGGTAGGCTTTTTTCTTGGGCTGCGAGAGGTTGTGAGTTCGACTCTGAGGCAAGGCCCATGGACTTTTTATGGCTGCATGTAATTGCATAGTCCAATGGACTGTGTTACCTATGAGATTCCATTGGATTGATAGGCCAGGTGCCTTCTTTTGCTTTTGTTTGGCCATGTTTTGTGCGCAGTCACTAGGATTATGTGAATTAATGTTGAGTCAGTTTCCCACTGCTCTGTGTTGGTGTAGTGGTAGGCTCTTTGCTTGGGCTGGGAGAGGTTGTGAGTTCGACTCAAATGCAAGGCTCATGGACTTTGTATGGCTGCATCTAATTGCCTAGTCCAAAGGACTGTGTTGCCTATGAGTTTCCATTGGATTGATAGGCCAGGTATTGACTTTTGCTTTCGTTTGGCCATGTTGTGTGCGCAGTCACTAGGATTATGTGAATTAATATAGAGTCAGTTTCACATTTCTCTGTGTTGGTGTAGTGGTAGGCTCTTTGCTTGAGCTGCGAGAGGTTGTGGATCTGACTCTGAGGCAAGGCCCTTGGACTTTTTATGGCTGCATGTAATTGCCTAGTATAATGGACTGTGTTGCCTATGAGTTTCCATTGGATTGATAGGCCAGGTATTGACTTTTGCTTTCGTTTGGCCATGTTGTGTGCGCAGTCACTAGGTTTATGTGAATTAATGTAGAGTCAGGTTCACATTTCTCTGTGTTGGTGTAGTAGTAGGCTCTTTGCTTAAACTGCGAGAGGTTGTGAGTTCGACTTTGAGGCAAGGCCCATGGACATTGTATGGCTGCATGTTATTGCCTAGTCCAATGGACTATGTTGCTTATGAGCTTCAATTGGATTGATAGGCTAGATACTGTCTTTTGCTTTTGTTTGGCCATGTTGTGTGCGCAGTCACTAGGATTATGTGAATTAATGTAGTGTCTTTCACCTACTTTTCTGTGTTGGTTTAGTGGTAGGCTCTTTGCTTGTTCTCCAAGAGGTTGTGGGTTCGACTCTGAGGCAAGGCCCATGAACTTTGTATGGCTGCATGTATTTGCCTAGTCTAATGGACTGTGTTGCCTATGAGTTTCCATTGGATTGATAGGCCAGATAATGTCTTTTGCATTTGTTTGGCCATGTTGTGTGCACAGTCACTAGGATTATGTGAACTAATGTAAACTCTGTTACCAACTTCTCTGTGTTGGTGTAGTGGTAGGCTCTTTGCTTGGGCTGCGAGAAATTGTGGGTTTGACTCTGAGGCAAAGCCCATGGACTTTGTATGGCTGCATGTAATTGTCTTGTCCAATGGACTGTGTTGCCTATGAGTTTCCACTGGTTTGATAGGCCAGGTAATGTCTTTTGCTTTTGTTTGGCCATGTTGTGTGCGCAGTCACTAGGAATATGTGAATTAATGTAGACGCAGCTTCCTACTTTTTTGTGTTGGTGTAGTTGTAAGCTCTTTGCTTGTTCTGCCAGAGGTTGTGGGTTTGACTCTGAGGCAAGGCCCATGGACTTTGTATGCCTGCATGTAATTGCCTAGTCCAATGGACTATGTTGTCTATGAGTTTCCATTGGATTGATAGGCCAGGGACTGTCTTCTGCTTTTGTTTGGCCATGTTGTGTGCGCAGTCACTAGGATTATGTGAATTTATGTTGAGTCAGTTTCGCTCTTCTCTGTGTTGGTGTAGTGGTAGGCTCTTTGCTTGGGCTGAGAGAGGTTGTGGGTTTGACTCTGAGACAAGGCCCATGGACTTTGTATGGCTGCATGTAATTGCCTAGTCCAATTGATTGCGTTGCCTATGAGTTTCCATTGGATTGCTGGCCAGGTACCGTCTTTTGCTTTTGTTTGGCCATGTTGTGTGCGCAGTCACTAGGATTATGTGAATTAATGTAGAATCTGTTTTCCACTTCTCTGTGTTGGTGTATTGGTAGGCTCTTTGCTTGGGCTACGAGAGGTTGTGGGTTTGACTCTGGGGCAAGGCCCATGGGCTTTGTATGGCTGCATGCAATTGCCTAGTCCAATGTACTGTGTTACCTATGAGTTTACATTAGATTGATAGGCCAGGTAATGTCTTTTGCTTTTGTTTGGCCATGTTGTGTGCGCAGTCACTAGGATTATGTGAATTAATGTAGAGTGAGTTTCCAACTTCTCTGTGTTGGTTTAGTGGTAGGCTCTTTGCTTGTTCTCCAAGAGGATGTGGGTTCGACTCTGAGGCAAGGCCCATGAACTTTGTATGGCTGCATGTATTTGACTAGTCTAATGGACTGTGTTGCCTATGAGTTTCCATTGAATTGATAGGCCAGGTATTGTCTTTTGTTTAGCCATGTTGTGTGCGCAGTCGGTAGGATTATGTGAATTAATGTAGAATCAGTTTCCCACTTCTCTGTGTTGGTGTAGTGGTAGGCTCTTTGCTTGGCTGCGAGAGGTTGAGGGTTTGACTCTGAGGCAAGGCCCATGGACTTTGTATGTCTCCATGTAATTTTCTAGTCCAATGGACTGTGTTGCCTATGAGTTTCCATTGGATTGATAAGCCAGGTACTGACTTTTGCTTTTGTTTGGCCATGTTGTGTGCGCAGTCGGTAGGATTATGTGAATTAATGTAGTACCAGTTTCCCACTTTTCTGTGTTGGTGTAGTAGTAGGCTCTTTGCTTGGTTGCGCGAGGTTGTGGGTTTGACTCTGAGGCAAGGCCCATGGACTTTGTATGTCTCCATGTAATTGTCTAGTCCAATGGACTGTGTTGCCTATAAATTTCCATTGGATTGATAGGCCAGGTACTGTCTTTTGCTTTTGTTTGGCCATGTTGTGTGCGCAGTCACTAGGATTATGTGAATTAATGTAGAGTCAGTTCCCAACTTCTCTGTGTTGGTTTAGGGGTAGGCTCTTTGCTTAAGCTGCGAGAGGTTGTGGGTTCGACTCTGAGGCAAGGCCCATGGAGTTTGTATGGCTGCATATAATTGCGTAGTTCAATTGACTGTGTTGCCTATGAGTTCCCATTGGATTGATAGGCCAGGTACTGCCTTTTGCTTTTGTTTGGCCATGTTGTGTGCGCAGTCACTAGGATTATGTGAATTAATGTAGAGTCTGGTTCACATTTCTCTGTGTTGGTGTAGTGGTAGGCTCTTTGCTTGAGCTGCGAGAGGTTGTGAGTTCGACTTTGAGGCAAGGCCCATGGACGTTGTATGGCTGCATGTTATTGCCTAGTCCAATGGACTATGTTGCCTATGAGTTTTAATTGGAATGATAGGCCAGGTACTGTCTTTTGCTTTCGTTTGGCCATGTTGTGTGCGCAGTCACTAGGATTATGTGAGTTAATGAAGAGTCAGTTTCAAACTTCTCTGTGTTGGTGTAGTGGTAGGCTCTTTGCTTTGGCTGCGAGAAGTTGTGGGTTTGACTCTAATGCAAGGTTCATGGACTTTGTATGACTGCATGTAATTGCCTAGTCCACTGGACTGTGTTGCCTATGAGTTTCCATTGGATTGATAGGCCAGGTATTGACTTTTGCTTTCGTTTGGCCATGTTGTGTGCGCAGTCACTAGGATTATGTGAATTAATGTAGAGTCAGTTTCACATTTCTCTGTGTTGGTGTAGTGGTAGGATCTTTGCTTGGGCTGCGAGAAGTTGTGGGTTTGACTCTGAGGCAAGGCCCATGGACTTTTTATGGCTGCATGTAATTGCCTAGTCCAATGGACTGTGTTGCCTATGAGTTTCCATTGGATTGATAGGCCAGGTATGGACTTTTGCTTTCGTTTGGCCATGTTGTGTGCGCAGTCACTAGGATTATGTGAATTAATGTAGAGGCAGGTTCACATTTCTCTGTGTTGGTGTAGTGGTAGGCTCTTTGCTTGAGCTGCGAGAGGTTGTGAGTTCGACTTTGAGGCAAGGCGCATGGACTTTGTATGGCTGCATGTTATTGCCTAGTCCAATGGACTGTGTTGCCTATGAGTTTCCATTGGATTGATAAGCCAGGTACTGTCTTTTGCTTTTGTTTAGCCATGTTGTGTGCGCAGTCGGTAGGATTATGTGAATTAATGTAGAATCAGTTTCCCACTTCTCTGTATTGGTGTAGTGGTAGGCTCTTTGCTTGGCTGCGAGAGGTTGTGGGTTTGACTCTGAAGCAAGGCCCATGGACTTTGTATGTCTCCATGTAATTGTCTAGTCCAATGGACTGTGTTGCCTATGAGTTTCCATTGGATTGATAGGCCAGGTACTGTCTTTTGCTTTTGTTTGGCCATGTTGTGTGCGCAGTCACTAGGATTATGTGAATTAATGTAGAGTCAGTTTCCATCTTGTCTGTGTTGGTGTAATGGTAGGCTCTTTGCTTGGGCTGCGACAAATTGTGGGTTTGACTCAGAGGCAAAGCCCATGGACTTTGTATGGCTGCATGTAATTGTTTAGTCCAATGGACTGTGTTGCCTATGAGTTTCCATTGGCTTGATAGGCCAGGTAATGTCTTTTGCTTTTGTTTGGCCATGTTGTGTGCGCAGTCTCTAGGAATATGTGAATTAATGTAGACGCACCTTCCTACTTTTTTGTGTTGGTGTAGTTGTAAGCTCTTTGCTTGTTCTGCCAGAGGTTGTGGGTTTGACTCTGAGGCAAGGCCCATGGACTTTGTATGGCTGCATGTAATTGCCTAGTCCAATGGACTATGTTGTATATGAGTTTCCATTGGATTGATAGGCCAGGGACTGTCTTTTGCTTTTGTTTGGCCATGTTGTGTGTGCAGTCACTAGGATTATGTGAATTTATGTTGAGTCAGTTTCGCTCTTCTCTGTGTTGGTTTAGTGGTAGGCTCTTTGCTTGGGCTACAAGAGGTTGTGGGTTCGACTCTGAGGCAAGGCCCATGGACTTTGTATGGTTGCATGTAATTGCCTAGTCCAATTGATTGCTTTGCCTATGAGTTTCTATTGGATTGATAGGCCAGGTACTGTCTTTTGCTTTTGTTTGGCCATGTTGTGTGCGCAGTCACTAGGATTATGTGAATTAATGTAGAATCAGTTTTTTACTTCTCTGTGTTGGTGTATTGGTAGGCTCTTTGCTTGGGCTACGAGAGGTTGTGGGTTCGACTCTGGGGAAAGGCCCATGGACTTTGTATGGCTGCATTTAATTGCCTAGTCTAATGTACTGTGTTACCTATGAGTTTCTATTGGATTGATAGGCCAGGTACTGTCTTTTGCTTTTGTTTGGCCATGTTGTGTGCGCAGTCACTAGGATTATGTGAATTAATGTAGAGTCGGTTTCCAACTTCTCTGTGTTGGTTTAGTGGTAGGCTCTTTGCTTGTTCTCCAAGAAGTTGTGGGTTCGACTCTGAGGCAAGGCCCATGAACTTTGTATGGCTGCATGTATTTGCCTAGTCTAATGGACTGTGTTGCCTATGAGTTTCCATTGGATTGATAGGCCAGGTATTGTCTTTTGTTTGGCCATGTTGTGTGCGCAGTCGGTAGGATTATGTGAATTAATGTAGAATCAGTTTCCCACTTATCTGTGTTGGTGTAGTGGTAAACTCTTTGCTTGGCTGCGAGAGGTTGTGGGTTTCACTTTGAGGCAAGGCCCATGGACTTTGTATGTCTCCATGTAATTGTCTAGTTCAATGTACTGTGTTGCCTATGAGTTTCCATTGGCTTGATAGGCCAGGTAATGTCTTTTGCTTTTGTTTGGCCATGTTGTGTGCACATTCACTAGGATTATGTGAATTAATGTAGACGCAACTTCCTACTTCTTTGTGTTGGTGTAGTTGTAGGCTCTTTGCTTGTTCTGCCAGAGGTTGTGGGTTTGACTCTGAGGCAAGGCCCATGGACTTTGTATGGCTGCATGTAATTGCCAAGTCCAATGCACTGTGTTGCCTACGAGTTTCCATTGGATTGATAGGCCAGGTATTGTCTTTTGCTTTTGTTTGGCCATGTTGTGTGCGCAGTCACTAGGATTATGTGAATTAATGTAGAATCCGTTTCCCACTTCTCTGTGTTGGTGTAGTGGAAGCTGCTTTGCTTGGCTGCGAGAGGTTGTGGGTTTGACTCTGCGGCATGGCCCATGGACTTTGTATGGCTGCATGTAATCGCCTAGTTCAATGGACTGTGTTGCCTATGAGTTTCCATTGGCCTGATAGGCCAGGTAATGTCTTTTGCTTTTGTTTGGCCATGTTGTGTGCGCATTCACTAGGATTATGTGAATTAATGTAGACGCAGCTTCCTACTTCTTTGTGTTGGTGTAGTTGTAGGCTCTTTGCTTGTTCTGCCAGAGGTTGTGGGTTTGACTCTGAGGCAAGGCCCATGGACTTTGTGAGGCCGCATGTAATTGCCTATTCCAATGGGCTATGTTGTCTATGAGTTTCCATTGGATTGATAGGCAAGGGACTGTCTTTAGCTTTTGTTTGGCCATGTTGTGTGCGCAGTCACTAGGATTATGTGAATTTATGTTGAGTCAGTTTCGCACTTCTCTGTGTTGGTGTAGTGGTAGGCTCTTTGCTTGGGCTGTAAGAGGTTGTGGGTTTGACTCTGAGGCAAGGCCCATGGACTTTGTATGGCTGCATGTAATTGCCTAGTCCAATGGATTGATAGGCCAGGTACTGTCTTTTGTTTTCGTTTGGCCATGTTTTGTGCGCAGTCACTAGGATTATGTGAGTTTATGTAGAGACAGTTTCACACTTCTGTGTTGCTGAAGTGGTAGGCTTTTTTGTTGGGCTGCGAGAGGTTGTGAGTTCGACTCTGAGGCAAGGCCCATGGACTTTGTATGGCTGCATGTAATTGCATAGTCCAATGGACTGCGTTACCTATGAGTTTCCATTGGATTGATAGGCCAGGTGCTTTCTTTTGCTTTTGTTTGGCCATGTTGTGTGCGCAGTCACTAGGAATATGTGAATTAATGTAGAGTCAGTTTCACATTTCTCTTTGTTGGTGTAGTGGTAGGCTCTTTGCTTGGGCTGTGAGAGGTTGTGGGTTTGACTCTGAGGCAAGGCCCATGGACTTTTTATGGCTGCATGTAATTGCCTAGTCCAATGGACTTTGTTGCCTATGAGTTTCCATTAGATTGATAGGCCAGGTATTGACTTTTGCTTTCGTTTGGCCATGTTGTGTGCGCAGTCACTAGGATTATGTGAATTAATGTAGAGTCAGTTTCACATTTCTCTGTGTTGGTGTAGTGGTAGGCTCTTTGCTTGGGCTGCGAGAGGTTGTGGGTTTGACTCTGAGGCAAGGCCCATGGACTTTTTATGGCTGCATGTAATTGCCTAGTCCAATGGACTGTGTTGCCTATGAGTTTCCATTGGATTGATAGGCCAGGTACTGTCTTTTGTTTTCGTTTGGCCATGTTGTGTGCGCACTCACTAGGATTATGTGAATTAATGTAGAGGCAGGTTCACACTTCTCTGTGTTGATGTAGTGGTAGGCTTTTTTCTTGGGCTGCGAGAGGTTGTGAGTTCGACTCTGAGGCAAGGCCCATGGACTTTGTATGGCTGCATGTAATTGCCTAGTCCAATGGACTATGTTGTCTATGAGTTTCCATTGGATTGATAGGCCAGGGACTGTCTATTGCTTTTGTTTGGCCATGTTGTGTGCGCAGTCACTAGGATTATGTGAATTTATGTTGAGTCAATTTCGCACTTCTCTGTGTTGGTGTAGTGGTAGGCTCTTTGCTTGGGCTTTGAGAGGTAGTGGTTTTGACTCTGAGGCAAGGCCCATGGACTTTGTATGGCTGCATGTTATTGCCTAGTCCAAAGGATTGCGTTGCCTATGAGTTTCCATTGGATTAATAGGCCAGGTACTGTCTTTTGCTTTTGTTTGGCCATGTTGTGTGCGCAGTCACTAGGATTATGTGAATTAATGTAGAGTCATTCACCTAATTCTCTGTGTTGGTGTAGTGGTAGTCTCTTTGCTTAAGCTGCGAGAGGTTGTGGGTTCGACTCTGAGGCAAGGCCCATGGACTTTGTATGGCTGCATGTAATCGCCTAGTTCAATTGACTGTGTTGCCTATGAGTTCCCATCGGATTGATAGGCCAGGTACTGTCTTTTGCTTTTGTTTGGCCATGTTGTGTGCGCAGTCACTAGGATTATGTGAACTAATGTAAACTCAGATTCCAACTTCTCTGTGTTGGTGTAGTGGTAGGCTCTTTGCTTGGGCTGCGAGAAATTGTGGGTTCGACTCTGAGGCAAGGCCCATGGAGTTTGTATGGCTGCATGTAATCGCCTAGTTCAATTGACTGTGTTGCCTATGAGTTTCTATTGGATTGATAGGCCAGTTAATGTCTTCTGCTTTTGTTTGGCCATGTTGTGTGCGCAGTCACTAGGATTATGTGAATTAATGTAGACGCAGCTTCCTACTTCTTTGTGTTTTTGTAGTTGTAGGCTCTTTGCTTTTTCTGCCAGAGGTTGTGGGTTTGATTCTGAGGCAAGGCCCATGGACTTTGTATGGCTGCATGTAATTGCCTAGTCCAATGGACTATGTTGCCTATGAGTTTCCATTGGATTGATAGGCCAGGTACTGCCTTTTGCTTTTGTTTGACCATGTTGTGTGCGCAGTCACTAGGGTTATGGGAATTAATGTAGAGTCAGTTTCCCACTTCTCTGTGTTGGTGTAGTGGTAGGCTCTTTGCTTGGGCTGCGAGAGGTTGTGGGTTCGACTCTAATGCAAGGCTCATGGACTTTGAATGGCTGCATGTAATTGCTTAGTCCAATGGACTGTGTTGCCTATGAGTTTCTATTGGATTGATAGGCCAGTTACTGTCTTTTGTTTTCGTTTGGCCATGTTGTGTGCGCAGTCACTAGGATTATGTGAAATAATGTAGAGTCAGGTTTACATTTCTCTGTGTTGGTGTAGTGGTAGGCTCTTTGCTTGAGCTGCGCGAGGTTGTGAGTTCAACTTTGAGGCAAGGCCCATGGACTTTGTATGGCTGCATGTAATTGCCTAGTCCAATTGATTGCTTTGCCTATGAGTTTCTATTGGATTGATAGGCCAGGTACTGTCTTTTTCTTTTGTTTGGCAATGTTGTGTGCGCAGTCACTAGGATTATGTGAATTAATGTAGAGTCATTCACCTACTTCTCTGTGTTGGTGTAGTGGTAGTCTCTTTGCTTAAGCTGCAAGAGGTTGTGGGTTCGACTCAGAGGCAAAGCCCCTGGAGTTTGTATGGCTGCATGTAATTGCCTATTTCAATTAACTGTTTTGCCTATGAGTTCCCATTGGATTGATAGGCCAGGTACTGTCTTTTGCTTTTGTTTGGCCATGTTGTGTGGGCAGTCACTAGGATTATGTGAACTAATGTAAACTCAGTTTCCAACTTCTCTGTCTTGGTGTAGTGGTAGGCTCTTTGCTTGGGCTGCGAGAAATTGCGGGTTTGACTCTGAGGCAAAGCCCATGGACTTTATATGGCTGCGTGTAATTGCCTAGTCCAATGGACTGTGTTGCCTATGAGTTTCCATTGGATTGATTGGCCAGGTATTATCTTTTGTTTGGTTATGTTGTGTGCGCAGTCGGTAGGATTATGTGAATTAATGTAGAATCAGTTTCCCAGTTCTCTGTGTTGCTGTAGTGGAAGGCTCTTTGCTTAGCTGCAAGAGGTTGTGGGTTTGACTCTGAGGCAAGGCCCATGGAGTTTGTATGGCTGCATGTAATTGCCTAGTTCAATTAACTGTGTTGCCTATGAGTTCCCATTGGATTGATAGGCCAGGTACTGTCTTTTGCTTTTGTTTGGCCATGTTGTGTGCGCAGTCACTAGGATTATGTGAATTAATGTAGACGCAGCTTCCTACTTCTTTGTGTTGGTGAAGTTGTAGGCTCTTTGCTTGTTCTGCCAGAGATTGTGGGTATGACTCTGAGGCAAGGCCCATGGACTTTGTATGGCTGCATGTAATTGCGTAGTCCATTGGACTATGTTGTCTATGAGTTTCCATTGGATTGATAGGCCAGGGACTGTCTTTTGTTTTCGTTTGGTCATGTTGTGTGCGCAGTCACTAGGATTATGTGAATTAATGTAGAGTCATTCTCTTCTCTGTGTTGGTGTAGTGGTAGGCTCTTTCCTTGGGTTACAAGAAGTTGTGGGTTTGACTTTGAGGCAAAGCCCATGGACTTTGTATGGTTGAATGTAATTGCCTAGTCCAATGGACTGTGTTGCCTATGAGTTTTCATTGAATGAATAGGCCAGGTATTGTCTTTTGTTTGGCCATGTTGTGTGCGCAGTCGGTAGGATTATGTGAATTAATGTAGAATCAGTTTCCCACTTCTCTGTGTTAGTGTAGTGGTAGGCTTTTTGCTTGGCTGCGAGAAGTTGTGGGTTTGACTCTGAGGCAAGGCCCATGGACTTTGTATGTCTCCATGTAATTGTCTAGTCCAATGGACTGTGTTGCCTATGAGTTTCCATTGGATTGATAGGCCAGGTACTGTCTTTTGCTTTTGTTTGGCCATGTTGTGTGCGCAGTCACTAGGATTATGTGAATTAATGTAGAAATGGTTTTCCACTTCTCTGTGTTGGTGTATTGGTAGGCTCTTTGCCTTGGCTATGAGAGGTTGTGGGTTTGACTCTGGGGCAAGGCCCATGGGCTTTGTATGGCTGCATGTAATTGCCTAGTCCAATGTACTGTGTTACCTATGAGTTTCCGTTGGATTGATAGGCCACGTACTGTCTTTTGCTTTTGTTTGGCCATGTTGTGTGCGCAGTCACTAGGATTATGTTAATTAATGTAGAGTCGGTTTCCAACTTCTCTGAGTTGGTTTAGTGGTAGGCTCTTTGCTTGTTCTCCAAGAGGTTGTGGGTTCGACTCTGAGGCAATGCCCATGAACTTTACATGGCTGCATGTAAGTGCCTAGTCTAATGGACTGTGTTGCCTATGAGTTTCCATTGGATTGATAGGCCAGATAATGTCTTTTGCATTTGTTTGGCCATGTTGTGTGCGTAGTCACTAGGATTATGTGAATTAATGTAGAGTCATTCACCTACTTCTCTGTGTTGGTGTAGTGGTAGGCTCTTTGCCCTGGCTGCGAGAGTTTGTGGGTTCGACTCTGGGGCAAGACCCATGGGCTTTGTATGGCTGCATGTAATTGCCTAGTCCAATGTACTGTGTTACCTATGAGTTTCCATTGGATTGATAGGCTAGGTACTGTCTTTTGCTTTTGTTTGGCCATGTTGTGTGCGCAGTCACTAGGATTATGTTAATTAATGTAGAGTCGGTTTCCAACTTCACTGAGTTGGTTTAGTGGTAGGCTCTTTGCTTGTTCTCCAAGAGGTTGTGGGTTCGACTCTGAGGCAAGGCCCATGAACTTTGTTTGGCTGCATGTAATTGCCTAGTCTAATGGACTGTGTTGCCTATGAGTTTCCATTTGATTGAATGGCCAGGTACTGTCTTTTGTTTTCGTTTGGCCATGTTGTGTGCGCAGTCACTAGGATTATGTGAATTAATGCTATTGGATTTTTCAAGTCAGTATTCACACAGCAGTTTCTGCTATTTCATGTATTCCCCTTACATAGTCACTGGTGTGCATACCTTATCTCCCCATAGTGATGTTTTTTTAGGTTTTTGCACCCAGTTCGGACTTAGAATGGTGTTCCAAACGTTATTCCTATTTGTTAGTATTTTTTCGTTTGTGAACCCTCCCCAACCACACCTATTGCCAATCCATATCATACGCATAAATAGCCTGGGTCTCAGCTTCCCATACACGGTAGGTTTTTTAACTGCATGAGAGGACACACACAAGCTAGGGACCCCAACGTAGAGAAATACTTTGGCGTAGTGTTGGGGCTCTATTGCATTGATCAATTCAGTAGCTAAATTTCTCTTGATTCATATGTTCATGGCAGTAATGCAGATTCCATTTTTCACATATTCACTCTTGCATATAGCTATTGAATTTTTCAAGTCAGTATTCACACAGCAGTTTCTGCTATTTCATGTATTCCCCTTACATAGTCACTGGTGTGCATACCTTATCTCCCCATAGTGCCTGGGATCTGACCCAGACACTAGCAGTTTTGCACTCCTACCCAAAACTGGGCTGTTCCCTGAACTCACTACCTCCACGGTTCAACTCTTAACTGAACTTCAACTAACTAACTGGTTTTCCCACCTCCAGGCCTGTGAACTCCTTGGTGGGTGGGGGCAACCGCCTGGCACCGCCCCACCTGGTGTGGACATCAGCCCCTGGAGGGAGGCAACAACGGTTTTGTGTCTGACTAGTGTAACTATCCGGGAAAGGGGGTGTGTGTGTGTGTTATGTCTGTGACTAACTGGCTAGTCCAGGGCGTCACACTTGCACCCCCTTCTTGTGATGTGAAGGTGTGTAGTCAGTGCCTACGTGTAATTCCTGACACCACTCCTCTGGCTGACTTGGTGAGCTGTCACTGACTGGGTGGGGTGCAGTAATGGTGGATGCTGCTGCTGCTTGGATAGCATGTGTATCTACTGTGAACAGCTTATCAATGGTGGCAAATCGGGGCAGCTTAACCTCTTGCTCTCCGCAGTTCAACACTCTCACGCGCACTCTTCCCTTCCGTATTAATGAATAAAACTGTGATATAAATAGTATATAGATACCCCACAAATGCAGATAAAGGTAGGTTATGGGAAAAGGGAGAAGAGGGAAACAGGAAAATAGTGTAATAAAGTATACCTTCCAGGGGGGAGAGGAAATGGCAGCACAGCCAGTGGAGGTGAAGCAAGGGGAAGCCTGCAACTAAATTGTTGAGAGCATTATCACATGGTGACTGAGCCTGATTGTAATGGGAGCATAGAGGTGCCGATCCTGTCTTACCTGCGTTGGTGTAGAAGTGGGTTTCCAGTGGTGGAGTCAGCTGTGTGCAGTGGTGGCTGTGGGTTCTTTTATGTGCGACCGTAGTAATAGCTGCGCCCACTTCCTGTATGGGAGTGGAATGCAGTGAGGCTAATGGAACGCACGTCCACGTGCCGCGCCCCTGAAGGTAATACCGATCATTGAATACAAAAAAATTTCTCATACTACTGTATGGGGGTCCCTATATTTAATATGATATCCAAGCCACAGCATCCACCGTTACTTCACCACACCCATTCAGTGACAGCTCACCAAGTCAACCAGAGGAGTGGTGTAAGGAATTACACGTAGGCACTGACTCCACACCTTCACATCACAAGAAGCGGGTCCACAGGGTAGTGCAAGAATACGAGCAAGTCTTCAGCAAACATCCGCTAGACTTTGGGAGAATAAAAGGGGTCCATATTCATGGTTTAAGAACTTGGGTTCTAACGTGCCCAGAGTATGCTCCACTCTATGCTCCCTTTACAATCAGGCTCAGTCACCATGTGATAACGCTCTCAACTCTTTAGTTGCAGGCTTCCTTTTGCTTCACCTCCACTGGCTGTGCTGCCATTTCCTCTCACCCCCAGAAGGTATACTTTATTACACTATTTTCCTCTTTCCCTGTTCCCCCTTTTCCCATAACCTACCTTTATTTACAATTGTGGGGTATCTATATGATATTTACATCATAGTTTTATTCATTAGTGCGGAAGGGAAGAGTGCCCGTGAGAGTGTTAAACTGCGGAGAGCAGGAGGTTAAGCTGCCCCGACTTGCCACCATTGATAAGCTGTTCACAGTAGATACACATGCTATCCAAGTAGCAGCATCCACTATTACTGCACCCCACCCAGTCAGTGACTGCTCACCAAGTCAGCCAGAGGAGTGGTGTAAGGAATTACACGTAGGCACTGACTCCACACCTTCACATCACAAGAAGCGGGTCCACAGGGTAGTGCAAGAATACGAGCGAGCAAGTCTTCAGCAAACATCCGCTAGATTTTGGGGGAATAAAAGGGGTCCAACACTACATCCCCACAGGTGCACACCCACCCATCAAAGAGAGCTATAAGCCAATACCACCTTCACATTACCAGTGTACCAAGGACATGTTGAGCAACATGAAGGCGGCTGGGGTTATCCGTGACAGTTGTAGCCTTTGGGCAGCTCCGTTGGTCCTGTTAAAGAAGAAGGACAGCACCACTCCCCCGTATTGAGGAATCGCTAGCTGCATTGAGAACTGCAAATTATTTTTCTACCCTTGATCTCACTAGTCACTATTGGCTAGTGTCCGTTGCTGAGGCAGACCGGGGGAAGACCGCCTTTGCCACCCCTATGGCGCTGGAGGTCGGCAGACTGTTGTTCAAAAGCAGTGTCTGACGAACAAATTTGCTTCATCCTGAGGAACTGGCCAGTCGGTACGGCCCGGATGGTGGAGGGGGTATGAGCAGAAGAAGCATGCAGCAGTGCGTTGACTGATGTTTCCTTCCTATGGACGTCGGTCTGAACAATTCGCTCAGAACCGAATGAAATTTTAATATCCAGGAAGTCAACGCAACTGCTGCTATGCTTATGCGTCAATCTGATGTTAAAGGTGTTGTTATTAAGTTCCTCCATAAATGTCTCGAGCTGCTCCACAGTGCCCTGCCAAAAAATCAAAATATCATCAATATACCTTAGCCAGTACTGCACATGGGCGCCAGCCCCTGCACCTCCGTCACCAAAAACCAACCAATCCCAGTACCTCTGCCTTCTATCTAGGTGCCTTGAGTTATGTCCTGTAAACTGTCACAGCGACCCAGACACACATGTGTAGTAGGGGAATATCCCTGCTGAGATGCCAGTGCTAGAGCACTCGTTTGCTGTGGAGTTGAACGCTATGTGAGCAGTTCTTACCTTCAATGAGCAGAAGTCTCTTTTTTCAGATTTCAATATCTCTGTGGGTATCTGGCAGAAATATGGAATACTCTTTACTGCTAAGACCCTGTACACCACTCCCACTAAAGGGGGCTTTACACGCTGCGACATCGCTAATGCGGAGTCGTTGGGGTCACGGAATTTGTGACGCACATCCGGCCGCATTAGCGATGTTGCTGCGTGTGACACCGATGAGCGATTTTGCATCGTTGCAAAAACGTGCAAAATCGCTCATCGGTGACATGGGTCTCCATTCTCGATTATCGTTACTGCAGCAGTAACGATGTAGTTCGTCGCTCCTGCGGCAGCACACATCACTCCGTGTGACACCGCAGAAACGAGGAACCTCTCCTTACCTGCCTCCCAGCCGCTATGAGGAAGGAAGGAGGTGGGCGGGATGTTCCGGCCACTCATCTCCGCCCCTCCGCTGCTATTGGGCGGTCGCTCAGTGACGTCGCTGTGACGCCGCACGGACCGCCCCCTTAGAAAGGAGGCGGTTCGCCGGTCACAGCGACGTCGCCGGTCAGGTAAGTATGTGTGACGGGTCTGGTCGGTGTTGTGCGGCATGGGCAGCGATTTGCCCGTGTCGCGCAACAGATGGGGCGGGTACCCACACTAGCGATATCGGGACCGATATCGCAGTGTGTAAAGTAGCCTTTAGTCACATGACCAAGACTGTATCTGTGTCCCTACAACACACTTGAGACAAATGTGTGTGTGAGCCTGCATTGTGGGGTATATATAATATATTATAGAGCTGGGAAGGATCATTCTAAGCAGTGAGCTGTTCCAGTATTTGTAGGAAAATACCCAGTAGAAGCATCAAACACAGCACCAATACCTCCCATCAGTATCCCACCACAGTGCCATGTAACCCATGCCCTACACTCCCATCTACACCAATACTATACAGGCACAAACTAGTATATCTGACTAAAAGCCCCCAAAATATGAAGAACGGCCTATAGTTGAGTGTGGATATAAAATCTATGTGAGCAGAGCTAGAATAGAAATCACTGATCGCATTGAAGTCATTCTGACCATAAATCACCATGATATCAAGGTGAGGAGTTGTGTGTTACTGCTGGGAGGAAAGGGTTAACAGTGGAATATTAAGGTGCATTTCTGTGTGCAGTGTTACTAGTCAATGTAACAATTCAATATGAGCTGCTCTTGGTGCCGGGGGAGGGAGATGCTCTCCTGAGCAAGATAGATGGGGAATGAACATGATATTTATATAGTGTAAGGCAGGGGGTCTCAAACTCGGCTGGGTGTATGGGCCGCACAGAGGAAAAAAATAATTTGGGGGGCTGCATTCTTTGCAGGACAAAGTGACATTTTTATTGGTACCATATATATATATTTTTTTCACACACCTTTGGATGACTGATTTTCAACATTTTTCACTTGTTTATTATAACAAATGTGCACATTCTTTGGTTAAATCTAAAAAAAAAAATTTGATGTTAAAAAAAAGTCATGCCTTATTTTGTTTTTTTTTACATTTTATCCCTTTCTTTTAACTAATAGTGTTACAATTATGACGCTAGCGTTTTGTGAAGGGAATGCTTTGCCTACTTCCGTGACTATGGCCTTCCGGAACTGCTGCATTTTGGCTGACCTCTCCGCCTCGGGAATAAGAGACATAAAGTTCTCCTTGTAGCGTGGGTCTAACAGTGTTACCAACCAGTAATGATTGTCGGCCAAGATGTTCTTAACGCGAGGGTCATGAGACAGGCAGCTTACCATAAAGTCATCCATGTGCGCCAGACTCTTAACAGCCATCACTTCAGTATCCAGACCAACACGATGACTGAACATGCTGTCCTCCTCCTTCTCCTCCTCCTCCTCCTCCTCCTCCTCATCATCTACCCTGTCCTCTGGCCAGCCACGCTGAACTGAGCATATGATTGGTATGCATGTCATATCCTCAATTTGGCCGGAGAGTTGCTCCATGTCTTCATCCTCCTCCATGTCATAGTCCTCCACTGCACGTTGTGATGAGACGAGGCTGGACTGTGTGTTATCACCCACACCCACTACTGTTTCTTGCTCCAACTCATCGTGTTCCGCCTGCAATGCATCATGTTTGGTTTTGAGCAGAGACCGTTTTAGAAGGCAGAGAAGCGGTATGGTGACGCTAATAATGGCGTCATCGCCGCTCACCATCTTGGTGGAGTCCTCAAAGTTTTGGAGGATGGTACATAGGTCGGACATCCATCTCCACTCATCAGGTGTTATGTGTGGAGTTTGACCCATTTCCCGACGGCTTAGGTGATGCAGGTACTCAACAACTGCCCTCTTCTGCTCACATATCCTGATCAACATGTGCAGAGTTGAATTCCAACGCGTGGGGACATCACACACCAGTCTGTGAGCCGGAAGATGCAAACGACGCTGAAAGCCGGCAAGGCCGGCTGAAGCAGTAGGTGACTTTCGAAAATGTGCAGACAGGCAGCGAACTTTTACCAGCAGATCAGACAGCTCTGGGTATGACTTTAGAAACCGCTGAACCACGAGGTTGAGCACATGGGCCATGCATGGAACATGTGTCAGCTGGCCTCGCCTCAAAGCCGCCACCAGGTTCCGGCCATTGTCACACACAACCTTTCCTGGCTTTAGGTTCAGAGGTGTGAGCCAGTGATCTGCATGCTGTTTTAGAGCTGTCCACACCTCTTCTGCATTGTGGGGTTTGTCACCTATGCAGATTAGCTGCAGCACAGTCTGTTGCCGCTTCGCCGAGGCAGTGCTGCAGTGCTTCCAGCTTGGGACTGGTGTGGAGGGTAAAGTGGATGAGGATGCGCAGGAGGAGGAGGAGGCTGAAGAGCATGACATTCCGGAGCTGTAGAGTGTGGGTGAAACCCTGACTGAGGTAGGGCCTGCAAACCTTGGTGTGGGAAGGACTTGTTCCGTTCCTCGCTCAAACTGGGTCCCAGCTGGGCTGGGCTGGGTCCCTACCCGGCTGGGTAGGGCGTTGTGGGGGGTTTGTCTATCTCCGTTTGAGGTGAGTTTGTTTAAGTTAGCCTTTCTTTGGCGTTTTTTGGAGCCCTGCGGGTTGGGGAGTTGGTATCGCCCAGTAAGGCGTTCCCCGGGGGCTTGGATTGGGGTGACATTATGTCAGTGGAAAACGGAGTTGAATTTTGGATTAGGAAATCGAAAACTGATCAGAGAGGTGTGGGTAGACTAGTCCGTTTGGGGATGGTTGTGGCATCTGATATGTGCCCGTTCAAGTGTCTCGGGAATTTTCAACAGATCCGTCCGAAGGTGGATGGCCCCTTATTATGTCACGAGGATGGGTCCTTTTTATCGAGATACCAATTTGTGAGTGTTTTTAGGGCATGTTTGAAGTCGTTTGGGTTAGATCCGAAGTCTTTCGGATTGGGGCAGCGACGGAGGCCTCTATATGCGGCCTACCGGAGGAGACAGTTAAGCAGATTGGTAGGTGGAAGTCGCAGCGCTTTAAGTCGTATGTACGTCCCCAGGTGGTTGTTGGCAATTGAGGGGAAAAGGGGGGGTATTAGGGTAGCAATGGGGGGGGGGTGAGAGTGTGTGTTTTTTGTCAATTTGGTTTGGTGAGGCAATAAAATGGTGTCGTCTGTACATTTTGTATTGCAGAAGCACCCCCTCTTCCTTCCCTGGTCTGGATCCTTGGCCACTCTTATGTGTATTGGGGAGCCCGACGAGCGGACGCGAGATGGAACGGGAGACAGCTAGGTTTTGAGAAGGACCTGGCTCTCGTGCGATGGCTCGGTGTTCGGGGGTTAGGGTGGAACAGGGTGTTGCAGGAGGTGCATAGATACGCCCGGTTGGACAGACCTCCTGACATCTTAGTGTTGCATGCCGGGGGGAATGATTTGGGTGGGCGTCCTTTTCGAATCTTGATAAAGGACATCAAACATGATTTGTTACGGTTATGGGTGTCGTTTCCAGGTCTAACGATAGTCTGGTCGGAGATAGTAGCGAGAAAGAGTTGGCAGAAAGCGCGGTCAGTTGACAGGTTGAACAAGGCGCGGGCGAAGGTTAATAGGGCGATCTCGAAGTTTGTTAGTCGGAACGGGGGTATAGCAATACGGCATGTTGAGTTGGAAAGGACGGAAGAGGAATTTTGGTTGGCTGACGGGGTACACCTTAATGCGGTGGGAACTGACTTATGGGCTCTTGGCTTGCAGGGAGGTATTGAGAGGGCCCTTTGGTTGCGGGGGGTCTCAGGCACTTGAAGGGTTTCAAGGTGCCTTCGTTGTGGTGTTGTTTATTGGTGGGTCCTTGAAGTTGGTTTAAAATTGGTTCGGGGATTCATCCGGGTATGGATCCCCTCATTGGCAGAATTGATGGTCCCCTGGTGATTTTGGGGGGGAACCCCGACGGGGTATGTCGGGGCCCCTGGGGGTGTGGTTGGGGTTGACGGAGGATTAACCCTTACCATTTGGTGCTCCTGAGCCAGTGTGGGTAACGGCTGGGAGCAAGTTGAGGTTTTTTATTGCTCGGTTATGGGAATCACCAGGGTTTTGGTAGCTTCAAGGACCTTACCACATTGCAAATTTTATTGGTTATGTATTCTTGTTAATAAAATGGCTGCTATGGCCAAAATTATCCAAAGATAAATTTGTGTCTGTGTAATTACTTTTAAATAAGAAATGGGAATGGAGGTGTGGGGTATGAAAGGAAGACCGGAGTCAACAATTCCAGGGTCAAGCATGTTTATTTGCCTAAGCTTCGTTCCAGGGTAGAAAGGGTAAGAGTGCCTTTCAGAATTCGAAGTGGTCGGACTGTACGGGCCACCAAGAACTGCAGGAGAGCTTGAACATCTTCCCATGGATTTGCGACATCCTCCCTCATCAGTTACGTAGGTAAGCAGGTTCTCAGCATTGCAGCCCATTTGTTATCTTAAGTTAGTTAAGCGGGGTTAACTAACCTGTCAGTTCAGCCTCAGGTCGAAAGCAGAGGCCTGGACTCCACTCCTTACTCCTCACTCCACAACTCTCCTTAAAAACAACTGACTCCTTTTTCCTGCCCCGGGGTCTCCAGACCCCTAGGTGGGCGTTTCCTTCCGTCTGGTCCTGCCCACTGGTGTGCCTGTCTTTCCCTGGGGGAGGTGACTAGGGTTTTCTGGTTGGCTTTGTGTGACTTAGGTGAGGGAAGTTGTTATGCGGGGGCCTATGTGTGACTACCTGCAGTGTCAGGGCGTCACATATGTATGTGTGTATGTCTGCTAAAGGAATCCGCACCGTCATATTTACAAACAGAAAATGTTGACTCTATGCACAGAAGAGAGTCATTCTATTTACATGATTTGTGTTTTTTTACCTTTTAAAACTATCATTAAATGTTAAGTTTTAGTTAGGGATTTATGCTTCTGTCTGTCTCTCTCCCAGTCTCTGTCATCTGTCTGTCTCTGTGTGTCTCTATCTCTATCCATGACTGTCTGTCTCTCTATCTCTGTCTGTCTCTCTGTGTCTGTCTGTCTCTCTCTCTCTTTGTGGCTGTCTGTTTCTATGTCTGTCTGTCTCTTTTCCAGGCCTGTCTCTTTTCCAGGTCTGTCTCTTTTCCAGGTCTGTCTCTTTCCCTGTCTGTCTGTCTCTTCCCCTGTCTGTCTCTTCCCCTGTCTGTCTCTTCCCCTGTCTGTCTCTGTATTTCTTTGTCTGTCTCTGTCTTTCTCTTCCCCTGTCTGTCTCTTTCCCTGTCTCTCTCTGCCTGTCTCTCTTTGTCTCTCTCTGTCTGACTCATTCCCCGTTTGTCTCTTTCCCTGTCTATCTCTGTATTTCTTTGTCTGTCTCTATCTGTCTGTCTCTCTCTGTCTGTCTCTTCCCCTGTCTGTCTCTTTCCCTGTCGGTCTGCCTTTTCTCCTGCCTGTCTCTGTATGTTTGTCTCTGTCTGTTTCCCTATCTGCCTCTGTCTCTTTCTCTGTCTCTGTCTGTCTGCCTTTTTTCCCTGTCTATCTCTGTCTGTCTCTTTCCCTGTCTGCCTCTGTCTGTTTGTCTCTGTCTCTTTCCCTGTCTGTCTATGCCTATCTGTCTCTGTCTGTTTGTCTCTCAGTCTGTGTCTGTCTCTCTCTATCTGTCTCCCCACTGACATCATATTATCTCACACAAGCTTCTTATACTATGAATGTCCTTTGTTCTTATAGCAACCAATCACAGCTGCTATTAATAACTTGCAGCTCCCACCTCCATTCAGTTTAATGGAGGCAGGTTTTTTGGAGAGTAACTGTAAAGCGCGGGGTTAAATATTCCTGTTAAAACATAGTCTACGACGTTCCCTGAGTCACATGAGGTGTCTGCAAAATTTTGTGTTTGTAAATATGACGGTGCGGATTCCTTTAGCAGACATACACACATACATATGTGACGCCCTGACACTGCAGGTAGTCACACATAGGCCCCCGCATAACAACTTCCCTCACCTAAGTCACACAAAGCCAACCAGAAAATCCTAGTCACCTCCCCCAGGGAAAGACAGGCACACCAGTGGGCAGGACCAGACGGAAGGAAACGCCCACCTAGGGGTCTGGAGACCCCGGGGCAGGAAAAAGGAGTCAGTTGTTTTTAAGGAGAGTTGTGGAGTGAGGAGTAAGGAGTGGAGTCCAGGCCTCTGCTTTAGACCTGAGGCTGAACTGACAGGTTAGTTAACCCCGCTTAACTAACTTAAGACAACAAATGGGCTGCAATGCTGAGAACCTGCTTACCTACGTAACTGATGAGGGAGGATGTCGCAAATCCATGGGAAGATGTTCAAGCTCTCCTGCAGTTCTTGGTGGTCCGTACAGTCCGACCACTTCGAATTCTGAAAGGCACTCTTACCCTTTCTACCCTGGAACGAAGCTTACGCAAATAAACATGCTTGACCCTGGAATTGTTGACTCCGGTCTTCCTTTCATACCCCACACCTCCATTCCCATTTCTTATTTAAAAGTAATTACACAGACACAAATTTATCTTTGGATAATTTTGGCCATAGCAGCCATTTTATTAACAAGAATACATAACCAATAAAATTTGCAATGTGGTAAGGTCCTTGAAGCTACCAAAACCCTGGTGATTCCCATAACCGAGCAATAAAAAACCTCAACTTGCTCCCAGCCGTTACCCACACTGGCTCAGGAGCACCAAATGGTAAGGGTTAATCCTCCGTCAACCCCAACCACACTTCCAGGGGCCCCGACATACCCCGTCGGGGTTCCCCCCCAAAATCACCAGGGGACCATCAATTCTGCCAATGAGGGGATCCATACCCGGATGAATCCCCGAACCAATTTTAAACCAACTTCAAGGACCCACCAATAAACAACACCACAACGAAGGCACCTTGAAACCCTTCAAGTGCCTGAGACCCCCCGCAACCAAAGGGCCCTCTCAATACCTCCCTGCAAGCCAAGAGCCCATAAGTCAGTTCCCACCGCATTAAGGTGTACCCCGTCAGCCAACCAAAATTCCTCTTCCGTCCTTTCCAACTCAACATGCCGTATTGCTATACCCCCGTTCCGACTAACAAACTTCGAGATCGCCCTATTAACCTTCGCCCGCGCCTTGTTCAACCTGTCAACTGACCGCGCTTTCTGCCAACTCTTTCTCGCTACTATCTCCGACCAGACTATCGTTAGACCTGGAAACGACACCCATAACCGTAACAAATCATGTTTGATGTCCTTTATCAAGATTCGAAAAGGACGCCCACCCAAATCATTCCCCCCGGCATGCAACACTAAGATGTCAGGAGGTCTGTCCAACCGGGCGTATCTATGCACCTCCTGCAACACCCTGTTCCACCCTAACCCCCGAACACCGAGCCATCGCACGAGAGCCAGGTCCTTCTCAAAACCTAGCTGTCTCCCGTTCCATCTTGCGTCCGCTCGTCGGGCTCCCCAATACACATAAGAGTGGCCAAGGATCCAGACCAGGGAAGGAAGGGGGGGTGCTTCTGCAATACAAAATGTACAGACGACACCATTTTATTGCCTCACCAAACCAAATTGACAAAAAACACACACTCTCCCCCCCCCCATTGCTACCCTAATACCCCCCCTTTTCCCCTCAATTCCCAACAACCACCTGGGGACGTACATACGACTTAAAGCGCTGCGACTTCCACCTACCAATCTGCTTAACTGTCTCCTCCGGTAGGCCGCATATAGAGGCCTCCGTCGCTGCCCCAATCCGAAAGACTTCGGATCTAACCCCAACGACTTCAAACATGCCCTAAAAACACTCACAAATTGGTATCTCGATAAAAAGGACCCATCCTCGTGACATAATAAGGGGCCATCCACCTTCGGACGGATCTGTTGAAAATTCCCGAGACACTTGAACGGGCACATATCAGATGCCACAACCATCCCCAAACGGACTAGTCTACCCACACCTCTCTGATCAGTTTTCGATTTCCTAATCCAAAATTCAACTCCGTTTTCCACTGACAATGTCACCCCAATCCAAGCCCCCGGGGAACGCCTTACTGGGCGATACCAACTCCCCAACCCGCAGGGCTCCAAAAAACGCCAAAGAAAAGGCTAACTTAAACAAACTCACCTCAAACGGAGATAGACAAACCCCCCACAACGCCCTACCCAGCCCAGCCCAGCTGGGACCCAGTTTGAGCGAGGAACGGAACAAGTCCTTCCCACACCAAGGTTTGCAGGCCCTACCTCAGTCAGGGTTTCATCCACACTCTACAGCTCCGGAATGTCATGCTCTTCAGCCTCCTCCTCCTCCTGCGCATCCTCATCCACTTTACCCTCCACACCAGTCCCAAGCTGGAAGCACTGCAGCACTGCCTCGGCGAAGCGGCAACAGGCTGTGCTGCAGCTAATCTGCATAAGTGACAAATCCCACAATGCAGAAGAGGTGTGGACAGCTCTAAAACAGCATGCAGATCACTGGCTCACACCTCTGAACCTAAAGCCAGGAAAGGTTGTGTGTGACAATGGCCGGAACCTAGTGGCGGCTTTGAGGCGAGGCCAGCTGACACATGTTCCATGCATGGCCCATGTGCTCAACCTCGTGGTTCAGCGGTTTCTAAAGTCATACCCAGAGCTGTCTCATCTGCTGGTAAAAGTTCGCCGCCTGTCTGCACATTTTCGAAAGTCACCTACTGCTTCAGCCGGCCTTGCCGGCTTTCAGCGTCATTTGCATCTTCCGGCTCACAGACTGGTGTGTGATGTCCCCACGCGTTGGAATTCAACTCTGCACATGTTGATCAGCATATGTGAGCAGAAGAGGGCAGTTGTTGAGTACCTGCATCACCTAAGCCGTCGGGAAATGGGTCAAACTCCACACATAACACCTGAGGAGTGGAGATGGATGTCCGACCTATGTACCATCCTCCAAAACTTTGAGGACTCCACCAAGATGGTGAGCGGCGATGACGCCATTATTAGCGTCACCATACCGCTTCTCTGCCTTCTAAAACGGTCTCTGCTCAAAACCAAACATGATGCATTGCAGGCGGAACACGATGAGTTGGAGCAAGAAACAGTAGTGGGTGTGGGTGATAACACATAGCCCAGCCTCGTCTCATCACAACGTGCAGTGGAGGACTATGACGAGGAGGAAGATGAAGACATGGAGCAACTCTCCGGCCAAATTGAGGATATGACATGCATACCAGTCATATGCTCAGTTCAGCGTGGCTGGCCAGAGGACAGGGTAGATGAGGAGGAGGAGGAGAAGGAGGAGGACAGCATGTTCAGTCATCGTGTTGGTCTGGATACTGAAGTGATGGCTGTTAAGAGTCTGGCGCACATGGATGACTTTATGGTAAGCTGCCTGTCTCGTGACCCTCGCGTTAAGAACATCTTGGCCGACAATCATTACTGGTTGGTAACACTGTTAGACCCACGCTACAAGGAGAACTTTATGTCTCTTATTCCCGAGGCGGAGAGGTCAGCCAAAATGCAGCAGTTCCGGAAGGCCATAGTCACGGAAGAAGGCAAAGCATTCCCTTCACAAAACGCTAGCGTCATAATTGTAACACTATTAGTTAAAAGAAAGGGATAAAATGTAAAAAAAAACAAAATAAGGCATGACTTTTTTTTAACATCACATTTATTTTTTTTAGATTTAACCAAAGAATGTGCACATTTGTTATAATAAACAAGTGAAAAATGTTGAAAATCAGTCATCCAAAGGTGTGTGAAAAAAATATATACATATATGGTACCAATAAAAATGTCACTTTGTCTTGCAAAGAATGCAGCCCCCCAAATTATTTTTTTCCTCTGTGCGGCCCATACACCCAGCCGAGTTTGAGACCCCCTGCCTTACACTATATAGATATTATGTTCATTCCCCATCTATCTTGCTCAGGAGAGCATCTCCCTCCCCCGGCACCAAGAGCAGCTCATACTGAATTGTTACATTGACTAGTAACACTGCACACAGAAATGCACCTTAATATTCCACTGTTAACCCTTTCCTCCCAGCAGTAACACACAACTCCTCACCTTGATATCATGGTGATTTATGGTCAGAATGACTTCAATGCGATCAGTGATTTCTATTCTAGCTCTGCTCACATAGATTTTATATCCACACTCAACTATAGGCCGTTCTTCATATTTTGGGGGCTTTTAGTCAGATATACTAGTTTGTGCCTGTATAGTATTGGTGTAGATGGGAGTGTAGGGCATGGGTTACATGGCACTGTGGTGGGATACTGATGGGAGGTATTGGTGCTGTGTTTGATGCTTCTACTGGGTATTTTCCTACAAATACTGGAACAGCTCACTGCTTAGAATGATCCTTCCCAGCTCTATAATATATTATATATACCCCACAATGCAGGCTCACACACACATTTGTCTCAAGTGTGTTGTAGGGACACAGATACAGTCTTGGTCATGTGACTAAAGGCTACTTTACACACTGCGATATCGGTCCCGATATCGCTAGTGTGGGTACCCGCCCCCATCTGTTGCGCGACACGGGTAAATCGCTGCCCATGCCGCACAACACCGACCAGACCCGTCACACATACTTACCTGCCCGGCGACGTCGCTGTGACCGGCGAACCGCCTCCTTTCTAAGGGGGCGGTCCGTGCGGCGTCACAGCGACGTCACTGAGCGACCGCCCAATAGCAGCGGAGGGGCGGAGATGAGTGGCCGGAACATCCCGCCCACCTCCTTCCTTCCTCATAGCGGCTGGGAGGCAGGTAAGGAGAGGTTCCTCGTTTCTGCGGTGTCACACGGAGTGATGTGTGCTGCCGCAGGAGCGACGAACTACATCGTTACTGCTGCAGTAACGATAATCGAGAATGGAGACCCATGTCACCGATGAGCGATTTTGCACGTTTTTGCAACGATGCAAAATCGCTCATCGGTGTCACACGCAGCAACATCGCTAATGCGGCCGGATGTGCGTCACAAATTCCGTGACCCCAACGACTCCGCATTAGCGATGTCGCAGCGTGTAAAGCCCCCTTTAGTGGGAGTGGTGTACAGGGTCTTAGCAGTAAAGAGTATTCCATATTTCTGCCAGATACCCACAGAGATATTGAAATCTGAAAAAAGAGACTTCTGCTCATTGAAGGTAAGAACTGCTCACATAGCGTTCAACTCCACAGCAAACGAGTGCTCTAGCACTGGCATCTCAGCAGGGATATTCCCCTACTACACATGTGTGTCTGGGTCGCTGTGACAGTTTACAGGACATAACTCAGGGCACCTAGACAGAAGGCAGAGGGACTACTTTCTATTTCTGGTGTAGAGCTTAGTACAATATATATATATATACTATTACATGTGACACATGTACCTTGTATTACCATTATTCGCTGTATATGAACCCCTTTTCTCCGGGCATTATTTGTCTATAGCATTTTTCACGAACCTGAGGCAACTGAGAACCCTTCAGTGAAGGAATTCCACTAACCCTCACAATACCAACCAGGGGCCTCCCTGCAGTAACTCAGGTAGTTGTACCCATTCTCTTTCCGCATTCTATGTGTTCTTCTTTCTTCTTTTTTTTCTTTTTTCTTCTTTTTATTTCTATCATGTAGTTCAGGGGTTTATAGATATATGTCCTGCATTTCATATTTCCTTTAGTGGTGCTTCTTACCCATTCTCATATCATTTACCCTAGTATTTCATGATCCTGAGGCGACTGAGAACCCTTTAATAAAGGAATCCTTTTTCACCTGAATTGTCAAGTGATACTTACCAGTGACTATCACGTAATGTTACAGGTAGTTCCATTTTCTTCCTCTTCTTTCTCTCCTTTCTTCTTTGTCACACGGTCCATTGTGTTATAGCCCACGTGTCATGATAACACTTGTACCATCTTTTCATTTAGATTCCACCTACAATTATTTACCGATTCCAGTTCTGGAATAGGCTTTCATCATCTACTCACTAGAATTCTCAAGTGCATAAGGTACTGAGACATATACATGTTCACACCATTATAAAGAACAAAGTATAAACATTGAGGTTTTTCTCACACCCATGTTCCTGTGTTCTTTGATATGATATGTGTTCATTTCCTTCACTATATAGGATTGCAAGTTTTCCATTTGTACCTTAATGGCAATGACGCTATACAATTGAACACATATCATCCTGTTATCCATATAGGTGTGTATTTACCTGCTTGACTATTTTTGGTTGTTTGATCCAGAATGTTTCTCCAGATAGGTCATGTGGAAATTTTCTTTCCTCAGTACAAATGTTTTCACTATGGCTTTGGAAAAATTTTTTGTATGTGCCTCATGGTCATTTGACCCATTGTACTCTCAAGTAGCAATATATTGTACTGTTATGTTGTACTATGTACTAATTACGTGTTTATATGGTTTTGTAACCCTTTATGATCTTAGATAACTTTATCCTTGATAAAGACCTAAAAACAAGGTCGAAACGTTGGATGAATTATCCTTTTGCACAAATAAAGAATTTTCAGCATTCCAAGAGTTCTTTTCTTACGTTATTAATCACTATAGTGTACCAGAGCTATTTCTTTTGAATTGACTCTTATTTTTTCTGAGCACCTGCTATATACACAGTGAGCCAGACATATTCAATTTTCATTCAGAAGGCAGAGGGAAGCCTTAGCAGCTGAGCATATATCTTTGCTTGTGAGCATTAGAACAGGCCGGCGATTACAGGGTAACATGAAAAATGTCCAGCTTGCATTATGACTAGAACATGACAATATCCTTTTAAGTACTAACCTATGATGCGTTCCTAAGCAGTTGATGTTATATGTTCTACATTTCATTTTCTGCATACTTTACAAGTAGTAGAATTTGCTTTGATATAGGCAACTGGATTTTCACAATGAAAAGGCAAAGGATAACGCCCGAAAAAGACGCCATACATTATGTCAGTGCCATCACTGACAAACCTGGATTGACCATGAAATACGGTATGGAGAGCTGTTGTCATCGTATTAGATAGATAAGAATGATTATATGTATTGTAGAAATGTCTCCTATCATGTTCCCTAATTTTTTATTATGTCCACATCCTGGTCCCCATCTTGGACATCATAACAAACGTGCACTTTTTTGTTTAATTTACACATTGGACCATAGGAAAAATGACACTACAGCTACAGAGGTGACCGTCTGATAGCCCAGCTCGACTATCCATCTCTACTGAAGACCCTTTCAGCTTTTTGAGAGTTGGGTGGAGGACATCATCTCTGAAAATAGGGTCCCACAGCTGCACCCCATCAGTGTGAGCAGGACTCTTAGGACTCTTAGAAGAGTCAATGCTCTGAGACCATGGGGGGCGCTTAGCCCCCTCTCTTCGTCACTGAGGATGATTTCATTTTTCAGGGATTAGAGAGGGTGGTCCTTGTGGTGGACTGCAGGTATGGAGAGCTGTTGTCATCGTATTAAATAGATAAGAATGATTATATGTATTGTAGAAATGTCTCCTATCATGTTCCCTAATTTTTTATTATGTCCACATCCTGGTCCCCATCTTGGACATCATAACAAACGTGCACTTTTTTGTTTATTTTACACATTGGACCATAGGAAAAATGACACTACAGCTACAGAGGTGACCGTCTGATAGCCCAGCTCGACTATCCATCTCTACTGAAGACCCTTTCAGCTATTTGAGAGTTGGGTGGAGAACATCATCTCTGAAAATAGGGTCCCACAGCTGCACCCCATCAGTGTGAGCAGGACTCTTAGGACTCTTAGAAGAGTCAATGCTCTGAGACCATGGGGGGCGCTTAGCCCCCTCTCTTCGTCACTGAGGATGATTTCACTTTTCAGGGAATAGAGAGGGTGGTCCTTGTGGTGGACTGCAGGTATGGAGAGCTGTTGTCATCGTATTAGATAGATAAGAATGATTATATGTATTGTAGAAATGTCTCCTATCATGTTCCCTATTTTTTTATTATGTCCACATCCTGGTCCCCATCTTGGACATCATAACAAACGTGCACTTTTTTGTTTAATTTACACATTGGACCATAGGAAAAATGACACTACAGCTACAGAGGTGACCGTCTGATAGCCCAGCTCGACTATCCATCTCTACTGAAGACCCTTTCAGCTTTTTGAGAGTTGGGTGGAGGACATCATCTCTGAAAATAGGGTCCCACAGCTGCACCCCATCAGTGTGAGCAGGAATCTTAGGACTCTTAGAAGAGTCAATGCTCTGAGACCATGGGGGGCGCTTAGCCCCCTCTCTATGTCACTGAGGATGATTTCATTTTTCAGGGATTAGAGAGAGTGGTCCTTGTGGTGGACTGCAGGTATGGAGAGCTGTTGTGATCGTATTAGATAGATAAGAATGATTATATGTATTGTAGAAATGTCTCCTATCATGTTCCCTAATTTTTTATTATGTCCACATCCTGGTCCCCATCTTGGACATCATAACAAACGTGCACTTTTTTGTTTAATTTACACATTGGACCATAGGAAAAATGACACTACAGCTACAGAGGTGACCGTCTGATAGCCCAGCTCGACTATCCATCTCTACTGAAGACCCTTTCAGCTTTTTGAGAGTTGGGTGGAGGACATCATCTCTGAAAATAGGGTCCCACAGCTGCACCCCATCAGTGTAAGCAGGAATCTTAGGACTCTTAGAAGAGTCAATGCTCTGAGACCATGGGGGGCGCTTAGCCCCCTCTCTTCGTCACTGAGGATGATTTCATTTTTCAGGGATTAGAGAGAGTGGTCCTTGTGGTGGACTGCAGGTATGGAGAGCTGTTGTGATCGTATTAGATAGATAAGAATGATTATATGTATTGTAGAAATGTCTCCTATCATGTTCCCTAATTTTTTATTATGTCCACATCCTGGTCCCCATCTTGGACATCATAACAAACGTGCACTTTTTTGTTTAATTTACACATTGGACCATAGGAAAAATGACACTACAGCTACAGAGGTGACCGTCTGATAGCCCAGCTCGACTATCCATCTCTACTGAAGACCCTTTCAGCTTTTTGAGAGTTGGGTGGAGGACATCATCTCTGAAAATAGGGTCCCACAGCTGCACCCCATCAGTGTAAGCAGGACTCTTAGGACTCTTAGAAGAGTCAATGCTCTAAAACCATGGGGGGCGCTTAGCCCCCTCTCTTCGTCCCTGAGGATGATTTCATTTTTCAGGGATTAGAGAGGGTGGTCCTTGTGGTGGACTGCAGGTATGGAGAGCTGTTGTCATCGTATTAGATAGATAAGAATGATTATATGTATTGTAGAAATGTCTCCTATCATGTTCCCTAATTTCTTATTATGTCCACATCCTGGTCCCCATCTTGGACATCATAACAAACGTGCACTTTTTTGTTTAATTTACACATTGGACCATAGGAAAAATGACACTACAGCTACAGAGGTGACCGTCTGATAGCCCAGCTCGACTATCCATCTCTACTGAAGACCCTTTCAGCTTTTTGAGAGTTGGGTGGAGAACATCATCTCTGAAAATAGGGTCCCACAGCTTCACCCCATCAGTGTGAGCAGGACTCTAAGGACTCTTAGAAGAGTCAATGCTCTGGTACCATGGGGGGCGCTTGGCCCCCTCTCTTCGTCACTGAGGATGATTTCATTTTTCAGGGATTAGAGAGGGTGGTCCTTGTGGTGGACTGCAGGTATGGAGAGCTGTTGTCATCGTATTAGATAGATAAGAATGATTATATGTATTGTAGAAATGTCTCCTATCATGTTCCCTAATTTTTTATTATGTCCACATCCTGGTCCCCATCTTGGACATCATAACAAACGTGCACTTTTTTGTTTAATTTACACATTGGACCATAGGAAAAATGACACTACAGCTACAGAGGTGACCGTCTGATAGCCCAGCTCGACTATCCATCTCTACTGAAGACCCTTTCAGCTTTTTGAGAGTTGGGTGGAGGACATCATCTCTGAAAATAGGGTCCCACAGCTTCACCCCATCAGTGTGAGCAGGACTCTTAGGACTCTTAGAAGAGTCAATGCTCTGGTACCATGGGGGGCGCTTGGCCCCCTCTCTTCGTCACTGAGGATGATTTCATTTTTCAGGGATTAGAGAGGGTGGTCCTTGTGGTGGACTGCAGGTATGGAGAGCTGTTGTCATCGTATTAGATAGATAAGAATGATTATATGTATTGTAGAAATGTCTCCTATCATGTTCCCTAATTTTTTATTATGTCCACAACCTGGTCCCCATCTTGGACATCATAACAAACGTGCACTTTTTTGTTTAATTTACACATTGGACCATAGGAAAAATGACACTACAGCTACAGAGGTGACCGTCTGATAGCCCAGCTCGACTATCCATCTCTACTGAAGACCCTTTCAGCTTTTTGAGAGTTGGGTGGAGGACATCATCTCTGAAAATAGGGTCCCACAGCTGCACCCCATCAGTGTGAGCAGGACTCTTAGGACTCTTAGAAGAGTTAATGCTCTGAGACCATGGGGGCGCTTAGCCCCCTCTCTTCGTCACTGAGGATGATTTCATTTTTCAGGGATTAGAGAGGGTGGTCCTTGTGGTGGACTGCAGGTATGGAGAGCTGTTGTCATCATATTAGATAGATAAGAATGATTATATGTATTGTAGAAATGTCTCCTATCATGTTCCCTAATTTTTTATTATGTCCACATCCTGGTCCCCATCTTGGACATCATAACAAACGTGCACTTTTTTGTTTAATTTACACATTGGACCATAGGAAAAATGACACTACAGCTACAGAGGTGACCGTCTGATAGCCCAGCTCGACTATCCATCTCTACTGAAGACCCTTTCAGCTTTTTGAGAGTTGGGTGGAGGACATCATCTCTGAAAATAGGGTCCCACAGCTGCACCCCATCAGTGTGAGCAGGACTCTTAGGACTCTTAGAAGAGTCAATGCTCTGAGACCATTGGGGGCACTTAGCCCCCTCTCTTCATCACTGAGGATGATTTCATTTTTCAGGGATTAGAGAGGGTGGTCCTTGTGGTGGACTGCAGATATGGAGAGCTGTTATCATCGTATTAGATAGATAAGAATGATTATATGTATTGTAGAAATGTCTCCTATCATGTTCCCTAATTTTTTATTATGTCCACATCCTGGTCCCCATCTTGGACATCATAACAAACGTGCACTTTTTTGTTTAATTTACACATTGGACCATAGGAAAAATGACACTACAGCTACAGAGGTGACCGTCTGATAGCCCAGCTCGACTATCCATCTCTACTGAAGACCCTTTCAGCTTTTTGAGAGTTGGGTGGAGAACATCATCTCTGAAAATAGGGTCCCACAACTGCACCCCATCACTGTGAGCAGGACTCTTAGGACTCTTAGAAGAGTCAATGCTCTGAGACCATGGGGGGCGCTTAGCCCCCTCTCTTCGTCACTGAGGATGATTTCACTTTTCAGGGAATAGAGAGGGTGGTCCTTGTGGTGGACTGCAGGTATGGAGAGCTGTTGTCATCGTATTAGATAGATAAGAATGATTATATGTATTGTAGAAATGTCTCCTATCATGTTCCCTATTTTTTTATTATGTCCACATCCTGGTCCCCATCTTGGAAATCATAACAAACGTGCACTTTTTTGTTTAATTTACACATTGGACCATAGGAAAAATGACACTACAGCTACAGAGGTGACCGTCTGATAGCCCAGCTCGACTATCCATCTCTACTGAAGACCCTTTCAGCTTTTTGAGAGTTGGGTGGAGGACATCATCTCTGAAAATAGGGTCCCACAGCTGCACCCCATCAGTGTGAGCAGAAATCTTAGGACTCTTAGAAGAGTCAATGCTCTGAGACCATGGGGGGTGCTTAGCCCCCTCTCTTCGTCACTGAGGATGATTTCATTTTTCAGGGATTAGAGAGAGTGGTCCTTGTGGTGGACTGCAGGTATGGAGAGCTGTTGTGATCGTATTAGATAGATAAGAATGATTATATGTATTGTAGAAATGTCTCCTATCATGTTCCCTAATTTTTTATTATGTCCACATCCTGGTCCCCATCTTGAACATCATAACAAACGTGCACTTTTTTGTTTAATTTACACATTGGACCATAGGAAAAATGACACTACAGCTACAGAGGTGACCGTCTGATAGCCCAGCTCGACTATCCATCTCTACTGAAGACCCTTTCAGCTTTTTGAGAGTTGGGTGGAGGACATCATCTCTGAAAATAGGGTCCCACAGCTGCACCCCATCAGTGTAAGCAGGACTCTTAGGACTCTTAGAAGAGTCAATGCTCTAAAACCATGGGGGGCGCTTAGCCCCCTCTCTTCGTCCCTGAGGATGATTTCATTTTTCAGGGATTAGAGAGGGTGGTCCTTGTGGTGGACTGCAGGTATGGAGAGCTGTTGTCATCGTATTAGATAGATAAGAATGATTATATGTATTGTAGAAATGTCTCCTATCATGTTCCCTAATTTCTTATTATGTCCACATCCTGGTCCCCATCTTGGACATCATAACAAACGTGCACTTTTTTGTTTAATTTACACATTGGACCATAGGAAAAATGACACTACAGCTACAGAGGTGACCGTCTGATAGCCCAGCTCGACTATCCATCTCTACTGAAGACCCTTTCAGCTTTTTGAGAGTTGGGTGGAGGACATCATCTCTGAAAATAGGGTCCCACAGCTTCACCCCATCAGTGTGAGCAGGACTCTTAGGACTCTTAGAAGAGTCAATGCTCTGGTACCATGGGGGGCGCTTGGCCCCCTCTCTTCGTCACTGAGGATGATTTCATTTTTCAGGGATTAGAGAGGGTGGTCCTTGTGGTGGACTGCAGGTATGGAGAGCTGTTGTCATCGTATTAGATAGATAAGAATGATTATATGTATTGTAGAAATGTCTCCTATCATGTTCCCTAATTTTTTATTATGTCCACATCCTGGTCCCCATCTTGGACATCATAACAAACGTGCACTTTTTTGTTTAATTTACACATTGGACCATAGGAAAAATGACACTACAGCTACAGAGGTGACCGTCTGATAGCCCAGCTCGACTATCCATCTCTACTGAAGACCCTTTCAGCTTTTTGAGAGTTGGGTGGAGGACATCATCTCTGAAAATAGGGTCCCACAGCTGCACCCCATCAGTGTGAGCAGGACTCTTAGTTCTCTTAGAAGAGTCAATGCTCTGAGACCATTGGGGGCACTTAGCCCCCTCTCTTCATCACTGAGGATGATTTCATTTTTCAGGGATTAGAGAGGGTGGTCCTTGTGGTGGACTGCAGATATGGAGAGCTGTTATCATCGTATTAGATAGATAAGAATGATTATATGTATTGTAGAAATGTCTCCTATCATGTTCCCTAATTTTTTATTATGTCCACATCCTGGTCCCCATCTTGGACATCATAACAAACGTGCACTTTTTTGTTTAATTTACACATTGGACCATAGGAAAAATGACACTACAGCTACAGAGGTGACCGTCTGATAGCCCAGCTCGACTATCCATCTCTACTGAAGACCCTTTCAGCTTTTTGAGAGTTGGGTGGAGGACATCATCTCTGAAAATAGGGTCCCACAGCTGCACCCCATCAGTGTGAGCAGGACTCTTAGGACTCTTAGAAGAGTCAATGCTCTGAGACCATGGGGGGCGCTTAGCCCCCTCTCTTCGTCACTGAGGATGATTTCATTTTTCAGGGATTAGAGAGGGTGGTCCTTGTGGTGGACTGCAGGTATGGAGAGCTGTTGTCATCGTATTAAATAGATAAGAATGATTATATGTATTGTAGAAATGTCTCCTATCATGTTCCCTAATTTTTTATTATGTCCACATCCTGGTCCCCATCTTGGAAATCATAACAAACGTGCACTTTTTTGTTTAATTTACAAATTGGACAATAGGAAAAATGACACTACAGCTACAGAGGTGACCGTCTGATAGCCCAGCTCGACTATCCATCTCTACTGAAGACCCTTTCAGCTTTTTGAGAGTTGGGTGGAGGACATCATCTCTGAAAATAGGGTCCCACAGCTGCACCCCATCAGTGTGAGCAGGAATCTTTGGACTCTTAGAAGAGTCAATGCTCTGAGACCATGGGGGGCGCTTAGCCCCCTCTCTTCGTCACTGAGGATGATTTCATTTTTCAGGGATTAGAGAGAGTGGTCCTTGTGGTGGACTGCAGGTATGGAGAGCTGTTGTGATCGTATTAGATAGATAAGAATGATTATATGTATTGTAGAAATGTCTCCTATCATGTTCCCTAATTTTTTATTATGTCCACATCCTGGTCCCCATCTTGAACATCATAACAAACGTGCACTTTTTTGTTTAATTTACACATTGGACCATAGGAAAAATGACACTACAGCTACAGAGGTGACCGTCTGATAGCCCAGCTCGACTATCCATCTCTACTGAAGACCCTTTCAGCTTTTTGAGAGTTGGGTGGAGGACATCATCTCTGAAAATAGGGTCCCACAGCTTCACCCCATCAGTGTGAGCAGGACTCTTAGGACTCTTAGAAGAGTCAATGCTCTGGTACCATGGGGGGCGCTTGGCCCCCTCTCTTCGTCACTGAGGATGATTTCATTTTTCAGGGATTAGAGAGGGTGGTCCTTGTGGTGGACTGCAGGTATGGAGAGCTGTTGTCATCGTATTAGATAGATAAGAATGATTATATGTATTGTAGAAATGTCTCCTATCATGTTCCCTAATTTTTTATTATGTCCACATCCTGGTCCCCATCTTGGACATCATAACAAACGTGCACTTTTTTGTTTAATTTACACATTGGACCATAGGAAAAATGACACTACAGCTACAGAGGTGACCGTCTGATAGCCCAGCTCGACTATCCATCTCTACTGAAGACCCTTTCAGCATTTTGAGAGTTGGGTGGAGGACATCATCTCTGAAAATAGGGTCCCACAGCTGCACCCCATCAGTGTGAGCAGGACTCTTAAGACTCTTAGAAGAGTCAATGCTCTGAGACCATTGGGGGCACTGAGCCCCCTCTCTTCGTCACTGAGGATGATTTCATTTTTCAGGGTTTAGAGAGGGTGGTCCTTGTGGTGGACTGCAGGTATGGAGAGCTGTTATCATCGTATTAGATAGATAAGAATGATTATATGTATTGTAGAAATGTCTCCTATCATGTTCCCTAATTTTTTATTATGTCCACATCCTGGTCCCCATCTTGGACATCATAACAAACGTGCACTTTTTTGTTTAATTTACACATTGGACCATAGGAAAAATGACACTACAGCTACAGAGGTGACCGTCTGATAGCCCAGCTCGACTATCCATCTCTACTGAAGACCCTTTCAGCTTTTTGAGAGTTGGGTGGAGGACATCATCTCTGAAAATAGGGTCCCACAGCTGCACCCCATCAGTGTGAGCAGGACTCTTAGGACTCTTAGAAGAGTTAATGCTCTGAGACCATGGGGGCGCTTAGCCCCCTCTCTTCGTCACTGAGGATGATTTCATTTTTCAGGGATTAGAGAGGGTGGTCCTTGTGGTGGACTGCAGGTATGGAGAGCTGTTGTCATCGTATTAGATAGATAAGAATGATTATATGTATTGTAGAAATGTCTCCTATCATGTTCCCTAATTTTTTATTATGTCCACATCCTGGTCCCCATCTTGGACATCATAACAAACGTGCACTTTTTTGTTTAATTTACACATTGGACCATAGGAAAAATGACACTACAGCTACAGAGGTGACCGTCTGATAGCCCAGCTCGACTATCCATCTCTACTGAAGACCCTTTCAGCTTTTTGAGAGTTGGGTGGAGGACATCATCTCTGAAAATAGGGTCCCACAGCTGCACCCCATCAGTGTGAGCAGGACTCTTAGGACTCTTAGAAGAGTCAATGCTCTGAGACCATTGGGGGCACTTAGCCCCCTCTCTTCGTCACTGAGGACGATTTCATTTTTCAGGGATTAGGGAGGGTGGTCCTTGTGGTGGACTGCAGGTATGGAGAGCTGTTATCATCGTATTAGATAGATAAGAATGATTATATGTATTGTAGAAATGTCTCCTATCATGTTCCCTAATTTTTTATTATGTCCACATCCTGGTCCCCATCTTGGACATCATAACAAACGTGCACTTTTTTGTTTAATTTACACATTGGACCATAGGAAAAATGACACTACAGCTACAGAGGTGACCGTCTGATAGCCCAGCTCGACAATCCATCTCTACTGAAGACCCTTTCAGCTTTTTGAGAGTTGGGTGGAGGACATCATCTCTGAAAATAGGGTCCCACAGCTGCACCCCATCAGTGTGAGCAGGACTCTTAGGACTCTTAGAAGAGTCAATGCTCTGAGACCATGGGGGGCGCTTAGCCCCCTCTCTTCGTCACTGAGGATGATTTCATTTTTCAGGGATTAGAGAGGGTGGTCCTTGTGGTGGACTGCAGGTATGGAGAGCTGTTGTCATCGTATTAAATAGATAAGAATGATTATATGTATTGTAGAAATGTCTCCTATCATGTTCCCTAATTTTTTATTATGTCCACATCCTGGTCCCCATCTTGGACATCATAACAAACGTGCACTTTTTTGTTTAATTTACACATTGGACCATAGGAAAAATGACACTACAGCTACAGAGGTGACCGTCTGATAGCCCAGCTCGACTATCCATCTCTACTGAAGACCCTTTCAGCTTTTTGAGAGTTGGGTGGAGAACATCATCTCTGAAAATAGGGTCCCACAGCTGTACCCCATCAGTGTGAGCAGGACTCTTAGGACTCTTAGAAGAGTCAATGTTTTGAGACCATGGGGGGCGCTTAGCCCCCTCTCTTCGTCACTGAGGATGATTTCACTTTTCAGGGAATAGAGAGGGTGGTCCTTGTGGTGGACTGCAGGTATGGAGAGCTGTTGTCATCGTATTAGATAGATAAGAATGATTATATGTATTGTAGAAATGTCTCCTATCATGTTCCCTATTTTTTTATTATGTCCACATCCTGGTCCCCATCTTGGAAATCATAACAAACGTGCACTTTTTTGTTTAATTTACACATTGGACCATAGGAAAAATGACACTACAGCTACAGAGGTGACCGTCTGGTAGCCCAGCTCGACTATCCATCTCTACTGAAGACCCTTTCAGCTTTTTGAGAGTTGGGTGGAGGACATCATCTCTGAAAATAGGGTCCCACAGCTGCACCCCATCAGTGTGAGCAGGACTCTTAGGACTCTTAGAAGAGTTAATGCTCTGAGACCATGGGGGCGCTTAGCCCCCTCTCTTCGTCACTGAGGATGATTTCATTTTTCAGGGATTAGAGAGGGTGGTCCTTGTGGTGGACTGCAGGTATGGAGAGCTGTTGTCATCGTATTAGATAGATAAGAATGATTATATGTATTGTAGAAATGTCTCCTATCATGTTCCCTAATTTTTTATTATGTCCACATCCTGGTCCCCATCTTGGACATCATAACAAACGTGCACTTTTTTGTTTAATTTACACATTGGACCATAGGAAAAATGACACTACAGCTACAGAGGTGACCGTCTGATAGCCCAGCTCGACTATCCATCTCTACTGAAGACCCTTTCAGCTTTTTGAGAGTTGGGTGGAGGACATCATCTCTGAAAATAGGGTCCCACAGCTGCACCCCATCAGTGTGAGCAGGACTCTTAGGACGCTTAGAAGAGTCAATGCTCTGAGACCATTGGGGGCACTTAGCCCCCTCTCTTCGTCACTGAGGATGATTTCATTTTTCAGGGATTAGGGAGGGTGGTCCTTGTGGTGGACTGCAGGTATGGAGAGCTGTTATCATCGTATTAGATAGATAAGAATGATTATATGTATTGTAGAAATGTCTCCTATCATGTTCCCTAATTTTTTATTATGTCCACATCCTGGTCCCCATCTTGGACATCATAACAAACGTGCACTTTTTTGTTTAACTTACACATTGGACCATAGGAAAAATGACACTACAGCTACAGAGGTGACCGTCTGATAGCCCAGCTCGACAATCCATCTCTACTGAAGACCCTTTCAGCTTTTTGAGAGTTGGGTGGAGGACATCATCTCTGAAAATAGGGTCCCACAGCTGCACCCCATCAGTGTGAGCAGGACTCTTAGGACTCTTAGAAGAGTCAATGCTCTGAGACCATGGGGGGCGCTTAGCCCCCTCTCTTCGTCACTGAGGATGATTTCATTTTTCAGGGATTAGAGAGGGTGGTCCTTGTGGTGGACTGCAGGTATGGAGAGCTGTTGTCATCGTATTAAATAGATAAGAATGATTATATGTATTGTAGAAATGTCTCCTATCATGTTCCCTAATTTTTTATTATGTCCACATCCTGGTCCCCATCTTGGACATCATAACAAACGTGCACTTTTTTGTTTAATTTACACATTGGACCATAGGAAAAATGACACTACAGCTACAGAGGTGACCGTCTGATAGCCCAGCTCGACTATCCATCTCTACTGAAGACCCTTTCAGCTTTTTGAGAGTTGGGTGGAGAACATCATCTCTGAAAATAGGGTCCCACAGCTGCACCCCATCAGTGTGAGCAGGACTCTTAGGACTCTTAGAAGAGTCAATGTTTTGAGACCATGGGGGGCGCTTAGCCCCCTCTCTTCGTCACTGAGGATGATTTCACTTTTCAGGGAATAGAGAGGGTGGTCCTTGTGGTGGACTGCAGGTATGGAGAGCTGTTGTGATCGTATTAGATAGATAAGAATGATTATATGTATTGTAGAAATGTCTCCTATCATGTTCCCTAATTTTTTATTATGTCCACATCCTGGTCCCCATCTTGGACATCATAACAAACGTGCACTTTTTTTGTTTAATTTACACATTGGACCATAGGAAAAATGACACTACAGCTACAGAGGTGACCGTCTGATAGCCCAGCTCGACTATCCATCTCTACTGAAGACCCTTTCAGCTTTTTGAGAGTTGGGTGGAGGACATCATCTCTGAAAATAGGGTCCCACAGCTGCACCCCATCAGTGTGAGCAGGACTCTTAGGATTCTTAGAAGAGTTAATGCTCTGAGACCATGGGGGCGCTTAGCCCCCTCTCTTCGTCACTGAGGATGATTTCATTTTTCAGGGATTAGAGAGGGTGGTCCTTGTGGTGGACTGCAGGTATGGAGAGCTGTTGTCATCGTATTAGATAGATAAGAATGATTATATGTATTGTAGAAATGTCTCCTATCATGTTCCCTAATTTTTTATTATGTCCACATCCTGGTCCCCATCTTGGACATCATAACAAACGTGCACTTTTTTGTTTAATTTACACATTGGACCATAGGAAAAATGACACTACAGCTACAGAGGTGACCGTCTGGAAGCCCAGCTCGACTATCCATCTCTACTGAAGACCCTTTCAGCTTTTTGAGAGTTGGGTGGAGGACATCATCTCTTAAAATAGGGTCCCACAGCTGCACCCCATCAGTGTAAGCAGGACTCTTAGGACTCTTAGAAGAGTCAATGCTCTAAAACCATGGGGGGCGCTTAGCCCCCTCTCTTCGTCCCTGAGGATGATTTCATTTTTCAGGGATTAGAGAGGGTGGTCCTTGTGGTGGACTGCAGGTATGGAGAGCTGTTGTCATCGTATTAGATAGATAAGAATGATTATATGTATTGTAGAAATGTCTCCTATCATGTTCCCTAATTTTTTATTATGTCCACATCCTGGTCCCCATCTTGGACATCATAACAAACGTGCACTTTTTTGTTTAATTTACACATTGGACCATAGGAAAAATGACACTACAGCTACAGAGGTGACCGTCTGATAGCCCAGCTCGACTATCCATCTCTACTGAAGACCCTTTCAGCTTTTTGAGAGTTGGGTGGAGGACATCATCTCTGAAAATAGGGTCCCACAGCTGCACCCCATCAGTGTGAGCAGGACTCTTAGGACTCTTAGAAGAGTCAATGCTCTGAGACCATTGGGGGCACTTAGCCCCCTCTCTTCGTCACTGAGGATGATTTCATTTTTCAGGGATTAGAGAGGGTGGTCCTTGTGGTGGACTGCAGGTATGGAGAGCTGTTATCATCGTATTAGATAGATAAGAATGATTATATGTATTGTAGAAATGTCTCCTATCATGTTCCCTAATTTTTTATTATGTCCACATCCTGGTCCCCATCTTGGACATCATAACAAACGTGCACTTTTTTGTTTAATTTACACATTGGACCATAGGAAAAATGACACTACAGCTACAGAGGTGACCGTCTGATAGCCCAGCTCGACAATCCATCTCTACTGAAGACCCTTTCAGCTTTTTGAGAGTTGGGTGGAGGACATCATCTCTGAAAATAGGGTCCCACAGCTGCACCCCATCAGTGTGAGCAGGACTCTTAGGACTCTTAGAAGAGTCAATGCTCTCAGACCATGGGGGGCGCTTAGCCCCCTCTCTTCGTCACTGAGGATGATTTCATTTTTCAGGGATTAGAGAGGGTGGTCCTTGTGGTGGACTGCAGGTATGGAGAGCTGTTGTCATCGTATTAAATAGATAAGAATGATTATATGTATTGTAGAAATGTCTCCTATCATGTTCCCTAATTTTTTATTATGTCCACATCCTGGTCCCCATCTTGGACATCATAACAAACGTGCACTTTTTTGTTTAATTTACACATTGGACCATAGGAAAAATGACACTACAGCTACAGAGGTGACCGTCTGATAGCCCAGCTCGACTATCCATCTCTACTGAAGACCCTTTCAGCTTTTTGAGAGTTGGGTGGAGAACATCATCTCTGAAAATAGGGTCCCACAGCTGCACCCCATCAGTGTGAGCAGGACTCTTAGGACTCTTAGAAGAGTCAATGTTTTGAGACCATGGGGGGCGCTTAGCCCCCTCTCTTCGTCACTGAGGATGATTTAACTTTTCAGGGAATAGAGAGGGTGGTCCTTGTGGTGGACTGCAGGTATGGAGAGCTGTTGTCATCGTATTAGATAGATAAGAATGATTATATGTATTGTAGAAATGTCTCCTATCATGTTCCCTATTTTTTTATTATGTCCACATCCTAGTCCCCATCTTGGAAATCATAACAAACGTGCACTTTTTTGTTTAATTTACACATTGGACCATAGGAAAAATGACACTACAGCTACAGAGGTGACCGTCTGGTAGCCCAGCTCGACTATCCATCTCTACTGAAGACCCTTTCAGCTTTTTGAGAGTTGGGTGGAGGACATCATCTCTGAAAATAGGGTCCCACAGCTGCACCCCATCAGTGTGAGCAGGACTCTTAGGACTCTTAGAAGAGTCAATGTTTTGAGACCATGGGGGGCGCTTAGCCCCCTCTCTTCGTCACTGAGGATGATTTCATTTTTCAGGGATTAGAGAGAGTGGTCCTTGTGGTGGACTGCAGGTATGGAGAGCTGTTGTGATCATATTAGATAGATAAGAATGATTATATGTATTGTAGAAATGTCTCCTATCATGTTCCCTAATTTTTTATTATGTCCACATCCTGGTCCCCATCTTGGACATCATAACAAACGTGCACTTTTTTGTTTAATTTACACATTGGACCATAGGAAAAATGACACTACAGCTACAGAGGTGACCGTCTGATAGCCCAGCTCGACTATCCATCTCTACTGAAGACCCTTTCAGCTTTTTGAGAGTTGGGTGGAGGACATCATCTCTGAAAATAGGGTCCCACAGCTGCACCCCATCAGTGTGAGCAGGACTCTTAGGACTCTTAGAAGAGTTAATGCTCTGAGACCATGGGGGCGCTTAGCCCCCTCTCTTCGTCACTGAGGATGATTTCATTTTTCAGGGATTAGAGAGGGTGGTCCTTGTGGTGGACTGCAGGTATGGAGAGCTGTTGTCATCGTATTAGATAGATAAGAATGATTATATGTATTGTAGAAATGTCTCCTATCATGTTCCCTAATTTTTTATTATGTCCACATCCTGGTCCCCATCTTGGACATCATAACAAACGTGCACTTTTTTGTTTAATTTACACATTGGACCATAGGAAAAATGACACTACAGCTACAGAGGTGACCGTCTGATAGCCCAGCTCGACTATCCATCTCTACTGAAGACCCTTTCAGCTTTTTGAGAGTTGGGTGGAGGACATCATCTCTTAAAATAGGGTCCCACAGCTGCTCCCCATCAGTACCCACACTAGCGATATCAGGACCGATATCGCAGTGTGTAAAGTAGCCTTTAGTCACATGACCAAGACTGTATCTGTGTCCCTACAACACACTTGAGACAAATGTGTGTGTGAGCCTGCATTGTGGGGTATATATAATATATTATAGAGCTGGGAAGGATCATTCTAAGCAGTGAGCTGTTCCAGTATTTGTAGGAAAATACCCAGTAGAAGCATCAAACACAGCACCAATACCTCCCATCAGTATCCCACCACAGTGCCATGTAACCCATGCCCTACACTCCCATCTACACCAATACTATACAGGCACAAACTAGTATATCTGACTAAAAGCCCCCAAAATATGAAGAACGGCCTAAAGTTGAGTGTGGATATAAAATCTATGTGAGCAGAGCTAGAATAGAAATCACTGATCGCATTGAAGTCATTCTGACCATAAATCACCATGATATCAAGGTGAGGAGTTGTGTGTTACTGCTGGGAGGAAAGGGTTAACAGTGGAATATTAAGGTGCATTTCTGTGTGCAGTGTTACTAGTCAATGTAACAATTCAATATGAGCTGCTCTTGGTGCCGGGGGAGGGAGATGCTCTCCTGAGCAAGATAGATGGGGAATGAACATGATATCTATATAGTGTAAGGCAGGGGGTCTCAAACTCGGCTGGGTGTATGGGCCGCACAGAGGAAAAAAATAATTTGGGGGGCTGCATTCTTTGCAGGACAAAGTGACATTTTTATTGGTACCATATATATATATTTTTTTCACACACCTTTGGATGACTGATTTTCAACATTTTTCACTTGTTTATTATAACAAATGTGCACATTCTTTGGTTAAATCTAAAAAAAAAAAATTTGATGTTAAAAAAAAGTCATGCCTTATTTTGTTTTTTTTTTACATTTTATCCCTTTCTTTTAACTAATAGTGTTACAATTATGACGCTAGCGTTTTGTGAAGGGAATGCTTTGCCTACTTCCGTGACTATGGCCTTCCGGAACTGCTGCATTTTGGCTGACCTCTCCGCCTCGGGAATAAGAGACATAAAGTTCTCCTTGTAGCGTGGGTCTAACAGTGTTACCAACCAGTAATGATTGTCGGCCAAGATGTTCTTAACGCGAGGGTCACGAGACAGGCAGCTTACCATAAAGTCATCCATGTGCGCCAGACTCTTAACAGCCATCACTTCAGTATCCAGACCAACACGATGACTGAACATGCTGTCCTCCTCCTTCTCCTCCTCCTCCTCCTCCTCCTCCTCCTCCTCCTCATCATCTACCCTGTCCTCTGGCCAGCCACGCTGAACTGAGCATATGATTGGTATGCATGTCATATCCTCAATTTGGCCGGAGAGTTGCTCCATGTCTTCATCCTCCTCCTCGTCATAGTCCTCCACTGCACGTTGTGATGAGACGAGGCTGGACTGTGTGTTATCACCCACACCCACTACTGTTTCTTGCTCCAACTCATCGTGTTCCGCCTGCAATGCATCATGTTTGGTTTTGAGCAGAGACCGTTTTAGAAGGCAGAGAAGCGGTATGGTGACGCTAATAATGGCGTCATCGCCGCTCACCATCTTGGTGGAGTCCTCAAAGTTTTGGAGGATGGTACATAGGTCGGACATCCATCTCCACTCCTCAGGTGTTATGTGTGGAGTTTGACCCATTTCCCGACGGCTTAGGTGATGCAGGTACTCAACAACTGCCCTCTTCTGCTCACATATCCTGATCAACATGTGCAGAGTTGAATTCCAACGCGTGGGGACATCACACACCAGTCTGTGAGCCGGAAGATGCAAACGACGCTGAAAGCCGGCAAGGCCGGCTGAAGCAGTAGGTGACTTTCGAAAATGTGCAGACAGGCAGCGAACTTTTACCAGCAGATCAGACAGCTCTGGGTATGACTTTAGAAACCGCTGAACCACGAGGTTGAGCACATGGGCCATGCATGGAACATGTGTCAGCTGGCCTCGCCTCAAAGCCGCCACCAGGTTCCGGCCATTGTCACACACAACCTTTCCTGGCTTTAGGTTCAGAGGTGTGAGCCAGTGATCTGCATGCTGTTTTAGAGCTGTCCACACCTCTTCTGCATTGTGGGGTTTGTCACCTATGCAGATTAGCTGCAGCACAGTCTGTTGCCGCTTCGCCGAGGCAGTGCTGCAGTGCTTCCAGCTTGGGACTGGTGTGGAGGGTAAAGTGGATGAGGATGCGCAGGAGGAGGAGGAGGCTGAAGAGCATGACATTCCGGAGCTGTAGAGTGTGGGTGAAACCCTGACTGAGGTAGGGCCTGCAAACCTTGGTGTGGGAAGGACTTGTTCCGTTCCTCGCTCAAACTGGGTCCCAGCTGGGCTGGGCTGGGTCCCTACCCGGCTGGGTAGGGCGTTGTGGGGGGTTTGTCTATCTCCGTTTGAGGTGAGTTTGTTTAAGTTAGCCTTTCTTTGGCGTTTTTTGGAGCCCTGCGGGTTGGGGAGTTGGTATCGCCCAGTAAGGCGTTCCCCGGGGGCTTGGATTGGGGTGACATTATGTCAGTGGAAAACGGAGTTGAATTTTGGATTAGGAAATCGAAAACTGATCAGAGAGGTGTGGGTAGACTAGTCCGTTTGGGGATGGTTGTGGCATCTGATATGTGCCCGTTCAAGTGTCTCGGGAATTTTCAACAGATCCGTCCGAAGGTGGATGGCCCCTTATTATGTCACGAGGATGGGTCCTTTTTATCGAGATACCAATTTGTGAGTGTTTTTAGGGCATGTTTGAAGTCGTTGGGGTTAGATCCGAAGTCTTTCGGATTGGGGCAGCGACGGAGGCCTCTATATGCGGCCTACCGGAGGAGACAGTTAAGCAGATTGGTAGGTGGAAGTCGCAGCGCTTTAAGTCGTATGTACGTCCCCAGGTGGTTGTTGGCAATTGAGGGGAAAAGGGGGGGTATTAGGGTAGCAATGGGGGGGGGTGAGAGTGTGTGTTTTTTGTCAATTTGGTTTGGTGAGGCAATAAAATGGTGTCGTCTGTACATTTTGTATTGCAGAAGCACCCCCTCTTCCTTCCCTGGTCTGGATCCTTGGCCACTCTTATGTGTATTGGGGAGCCCGACGAGCGGACGCGAGATTTAACGGGAGACAGCTAGGTTTTGAGAAGGACCTGGCTCTCGTGCGATGGCTCGGTGTTCGGGGGTTAGGGTGGAACAGGGTGTTGCAGGAGGTGCATAGATACGCCCGGTTGGACAGACCTCCTGACATCTTAGTGTTGCATGCCGGGGGGAATGATTTGGGTGGGCGTCCTTTTCGAATCTTGATAAAGGACATCAAACATGATTTGTTACGGTTATGGGTGTCGTTTCCAGGTCTAACGATAGTCTGGTCGGAGATAGTAGCGAGAAAGAGTTGGCAGAAAGCGCGGTCAGTTGACAGGTTGAACAAGGCGCGGGCGAAGGTTAATAGGGCGATCTCGAAGTTTGTTAGTCGGAACGGGGGTATAGCAATACGGCATGTTGAGTTGGAAAGGACGGAAGAGGAATTTTGGTTGGCTGACGGGGTACACCTTAATGCGGTGGGAACTGACTTATGGGCTCTTGGCTTGCAGGGAGGTATTGAGAGGGCCCTTTGGTTGCGGGGGGTCTCAGGCACTTGAAGGGTTTCAAGGTGCCTTCGTTGTGGTGTTGTTTATTGGTGGGTCCTTGAAGTTGGTTTAAAATTGGTTCGGGGATTCATCCGGGTATGGATCCCCTCATTGGCAGAATTGATGGTCCCCTGGTGATTTTGGGGGGGAACCCCGACGGGGTATGTCGGGGCCCCTGGGGGTGTGGTTGGGGTTGACGGAGGATTAACCCTTACCATTTGGTGCTCCTGAGCCAGTGTGGGTAACGGCTGGGAGCAAGTTGAGGTTTTTTATTGCTCGGTTATGGGAATCACCAGGGTTTTGGTAGCTTCAAGGACCTTACCACATTGCAAATTTTATTGGTTATGTATTCTTGTTAATAAAATGGCTGCTATGGCCAAAATTATCCAAAGATAAATTTGTGTCTGTGTAATTACTTTTAAATAAGAAATGGGAATGGAGGTGTGGGGTATGAAAGGAAGACCGGAGTCAACAATTCCAGGGTCAAGCATGTTTATTTGCCTAAGCTTCGTTCCAGGGTAGAAAGGGTAAGAGTGCCTTTCAGAATTCGAAGTGGTCGGACTGTACGGGCCACCAAGAACTGCAGGAGAGCTTGAACATCTTCCCATGGATTTGCGACATCCTCCCTCATCAGTTACGTAGGTAAGCAGGTTCTCAGCATTGCAGCCCATTTGTTATCTTAAGTTAGTTAAGCGGGGTTAACTAACCTGTCAGTTCAGCCTCAGGTCTAAAGCAGAGGCCTGGACTCCACTCCTTACTCCTCACTCCACAACTCTCCTTAAAAACAACTGACTCCTTTTTCCTGCCCCGGGGTCTCCAGACCCCTAGGTGGGCGTTTCCTTCCGTCTGGTCCTGCCCACTGGTGTGCCTGTCTTTCCCTGGGGGAGGTGACTAGGGTTTTCTGGTTGGCTTTGTGTGACTTAGGTGAGGGAAGTTGTTATGCGGGGGCCTATGTGTGACTACCTGCAGTGTCAGGGCGTCACATATGTATGTGTGTATGTCTGCTAAAGGAATCCGCACCGTCATATTTACAAACACAAAATGTTGACTCTATGCACAGAAGAGAGTCATTCTATTTACATGATTTGTGTTTTTTTACCTTTTAAAACTATCATTAAATGTTAAGTTTTAGTTAGGTATTTATGCTTCTGTCTGTCTCTCTCCCAGTCTCTGTCATCTGTCTGTCTCTGTGTGTCTCTATCTCTATCCATGTCTGTCTGTCTCTCTATCTCTGTCTGTCTCTCTGTGTCTGTCTGTCTCTCTCTCTCTTTGTGGCTGTCTGTTTCTATGTCTGTCTGTCTCTTTTCCAGGCCTGTCTCTTTTCCAGGTCTGTCTCTTTTCCAGGTCTGTCTCTTTCCCTGTCTGTCTGTCTCTTCCCCTGTCTGTCTCTTCCCCTGTCTGTCTCTTCCCCTGTCTGTCTCTGTATTTCTTTGTCTGTCTCTGTCTTTCTCTTCCCCTGTCTGTCTCTTTCCCTGTCTCTCTCTGCCTGTCTCTCTTTGTCTCTCTCTGTCTGACTCATTCCCCGTTTGTCTCTTTCCCTGTCTATCTCTGTATTTCTTTGTCTGTCTCTATCTGTCTGTCTCTCTCTGTCTGTCTCTTCCCCTGTCTGTCTCTTTCCCTGTCGGTCTGCCTTTTCTCCTGCCTGTCTCTGTATGTTTGTCTCTGTCTGTTTCCCTATCTGCCTCTGTCTCTTTCTCTGTCTCTGTCTGTCTGCCTTTTTTCCCTGTCTATCTCTGTCTGTCTCTTTCCCTGTCTGCCTCTGTCTGTTTGTCTCTGTCTCTTTCCCTGTCTGTCTATGCCTATCTGTCTCTGTCTGTTTGTCTCTCAGTCTGTGTCTGTCTCTCTCTATCTGTCTCCCCACTGACATCATATTATCTCACACATAAGCTTCTTATACTATGAATGTCCTTTGTTCTTATAGCAACCAATCACAGCTGCTATTAATAACTTGCAGCTCCCACCTCCATTCAGTTTAATGGAGGCAGGTTTTTTGGAGAGTAACTGTAAAGCGCGGGGTTAAATATTCCTGTTAAAACATAGTCTACGACGTTCCCTGAGTCACATGAGGTGTCTGCAAAATTTTGTGTTTGTAAATATGACGGTGCGGATTCCTTTAGCAGACATACACACATACATATGTGACGCCCTGACACTGCAGGTAGTCACACATAGGCCCCCGCATAACAACTTCCCTCACCTAAGTCACACAAAGCCAACCAGAAAATCCTAGTCACCTCCCCCAGGGAAAGACAGGCACACCAGTGGGCAGGACCAGACGGAAGGAAACGCCCACCTAGGGGTCTGGAGACCCCGGGGCAGGAAAAAGGAGTCAGTTGTTTTTAAGGAGAGTTGTGGAGTGAGGAGTAAGGAGTGGAGTCCAGGCCTCTGCTTTAGACCTGAGGCTGAACTGACAGGTTAGTTAACCCCGCTTAACTAACTTAAGACAACAAATGGGCTGCAATGCTGAGAACCTGCTTACCTACGTAACTGATGAGGGAGGATGTCGCAAATCCATGGGAAGATGTTCAAGCTCTCCTGCAGTTCTTGGTGGTCCGTACAGTCCGACCACTTCGAATTCTGAAAGGCACTCTTACCCTTTCTACCCTGGAACGAAGCTTACGCAAATAAACATGCTTGACCCTGGAATTGTTGACTCCGGTCTTCCTTTCATACCTCACACCTCCATTCCCATTTCTTATTTAAAAGTAATTACACAGACACAAATTTATCTTTGGATAATTTTGGCCATAGCAGCCATTTTATTAACAAGAATACATAACCAATAAAATTTGCAATGTGGTAAGGTCCTTGAAGCTACCAAAACCCTGGTGATTCCCATAACCGAGCAATAAAAAACCTCAACTTGCTCCCAGCCGTTACCCACACTGGCTCAGGAGCACCAAATGGTAAGGGTTAATCCTCCGTCAACCCCAACCACACCCCCAGGGGCCCCGACATACCCCGTCGGGGTTCCCCCCCAAAATCACCAGGGGACCATCAATTCTGCCAATGAGGGGATCCATACCCGGATGAATCCCCGAACCAATTTTAAACCAACTTCAAGGACCCACCAATAAACAACACCACAACGAAGGCACCTTGAAACCCTTCAAGTGCCTGAGACCCCCCGCAACCAAAGGGCCCTCTCAATACCTCCCTGCAAGCCAAGAGCCCATAAGTCAGTTCCCACCGCATTAAGGTGTACCCCGTCAGCCAACCAAAATTCCTCTTCCGTCCTTTCCAACTCAACATGCCGTATTGCTATACCCCCGTTCCGACTAACAAACTTCGAGATCGCCCTATTAACCTTCGCCCGCGCCTTGTTCAACCTGTCAACTGACCGCGCTTTCTGCCAACTCTTTCTCGCTACTATCTCCGACCAGACTATCGTTAGACCTGGAAACGACACCCATAACCGTAACAAATCATGTTTGATGTCCTTTATCAAGATTCGAAAAGGACACCCACCCAAATCATTCCCCCCGGCATGCAACACTAAGATGTCAGGAGGTCTGTCCAACCGGGCGTATCTATGCACCTCCTGCAACACCCTGTTCCACCCTAACCCCCGAACACCGAGCCATCGCACGAGAGCCAGGTCCTTCTCAAAACCTAGCTGTCTCCCGTTCCATCTCGCGTCCGCTCGTCGGGCTCCCCAATACACATAAGAGTGGCCAAGGATCCAGACCAGGGAAGGAAGGGGGGGTGCTTCTGCAATACAAAATGTACAGACGACACCATTTTATTGCCTCACCAAACCAAATTGACAAAAAACACACACTCTCCCCCCCCCATTGCTACCCTAATACCCCCCCCCCCTTTTCCCCTCAATTGCCAACAACCACCTGGGGACGTACATACGACTTAAAGCGCTGCGACTTCCACCTACCAATCTGCTTAACTGTCTCCTCCGGTAGGCCGCATATAGAGGCCTCCGTCGCTGCCCCAATCCGAAAGACTTCGGATCTAACCCCAACGACTTCAAACATGCCCTAAAAACACTCACAAATTGGTATCTCGATAAAAAGGACCCATCCTCGTGACATAATAAGGGGCCATCCACCTTCGGACGGATCTGTTGAAAATTCCCGAGACACTTGAACGGGCACATATCAGATGCCACAACCATCCCCAAATGGACTAGTCTACCCACACCTCTCTGATCAGTTTTCGATTTCCTAATCCAAAATTCAACTCCGTTTTCCACTGACAATGTCACCCCAATCCAAGCCCCCGGGGAACGCCTTACTGGGCGATACCAACTCCCCAACCCGCAGGGCTCCAAAAAACGCCAAAGAAAAGGCTAACTTAAACAAACTCACCTCAAACGGAGATAGACAAACCCCCCACAACGCCCTACCCAGCCCAGCCCAGCTGGGACCCAGTTTGAGCGAGGAACGGAACAAGTCCTTCCCACACCAAGGTTTGCAGGCCCTACCTCAGTCAGGGTTTCACCCACACTCTACAGCTCCGGAATGTCATGCTCTTCAGCCTCCTCCTCCTCCTGCGCATCCTCATCCACTTTACCCTCCACACCAGTCCCAAGCTGGAAGCACTGCAGCACTGCCTCGGCGAAGCGGCAACAGGCTGTGCTGCAGCTAATCTGCATAAGTGACAAATCCCACAATGCAGAAGAGGTGTGGACAGCTCTAAAACAGCATGCAGATCACTGGCTCACACCTCTGAACCTAAAGCCAGGAAAGGTTGTGTGTGACAATGGCCGGAACCTAGTGGCGGCTTTGAGGCGAGGCCAGCTGACACATGTTCCATGCATGGCCCATGTGCTCAACCTCGTGGTTCAGCGGTTTCTAAAGTCATACCCAGAGCTGTCTCATCTGCTGGTAAAAGTTCGCCGCCTGTCTGCACATTTTCGAAAGTCACCTACTGCTTCAGCCGGCCTTGCCGGCTTTCAGCGTCATTTGCATCTTCCGGCTCACAGACTGGTGTGTGATGTCCCCACGCGTTGGAATTCAACTCTGCACATGTTGATCAGGATATGTGAGCAGAAGAGGGCAGTTGTTGAGTACCTGCATCACCTAAGCCGTCGGGAAATGGGTCAAACTCCACACATAACACCTGAGGAGTGGAGATGGATGTCCGACCTATGTACCATCCTCCAAAACTTTGAGGACTCCACCAAGATGGTGAGCGGCGATGACGCCATTATTAGCGTCACCATACCGCTTCTCTGCCTTCTAAAACGGTCTCTGCTCAAAACCAAACATGATGCATTGCAGGCGGAACACGATGAGTTGGAGCAAGAAACAGTAGTGGGTGTGGGTGATAACACATAGCCCAGCCTCGTCTCATCACAACGTGCAGTGGAGGACTATGACGAGGAGGAAGATGAAGACATGGAGCAACTCTCCGGCCAAATTGAGGATATGACATGCATACCAGTCATATGCTCAGTTCAGCGTGGCTGGCCAGAGGACAGGGTAGATGAGGAGGAGGAGGAGAAGGAGGAGGACAGCATGTTCAGTCATCGTGTTGGTCTGGATACTGAAGTGATGGCTGTTAAGAGTCTGGCGCACATGGATGACTTTATGGTAAGCTGCCTGTCTCGTGACCCTCGCGTTAAGAACATCTTGGCCGACAATCATTACTGGTTGGTAACACTGTTAGACCCACGCTACAAGGAGAACTTTATGTCTCTTATTCCCGAGGCGGAGAGGTCAGCCAAAATGCAGCAGTTCCGGAAGGCCATAGTCACGGAAGTAGGCAAAGCATTCCCTTAACAAAACGCTAGCGTCATAATTGTAACACTATTAGTTAAAAGAAAGGGATAAAATGTAAAAAAAAAACAAAATAAGGCATGACTTTTTTTTAACATCACATTTATTTTTTTTAGATTTAACCAAAGAATGTGCACATTTGTTATAATAAACAAGTGAAAAATGTTGAAAATCAGTCATCCAAAGGTGTGTGAAAAAAATATATACATATATGGTACCAATAAAAATGTCACTTTGTCTTGCAAAGAATGCAGCCCCCCAAATTATTTTTTTCCTCTGTGCGGCCCATACACCCAGCCGAGTTTGAGACCCCCTGCCTTACACTATATAGATATTATGTTCATTCCCCATCTATCTTGCTCAGGAGAGCATCTCCCTCCCCCGGCACCAAGAGCAGCTCATACTGAATTGTTACATTGACTAGTAACACTGCACACAGAAATGCACCTTAATATTCCACTGTTAACCCTTTCCTCCCAGCAGTAACACACAACTCCTCACCTTGATATCATGGTGATTTATGGTCAGAATGACTTCAATGCGATCAGTGATTTCTATTCTAGCTCTGCTCACATAGATTTTATATCCACACTCAACTATAGGCCGTTCTTCATATTTTGGGGGCTTTTAGTCAGATATACTAGTTTGTGCCTGTATAGTATTGGTGTAGATGGGAGTGTAGGGCATGGGTTACATGGCACTGTGGTGGGATACTGATGGGAGGTATTGGTGCTGTGTTTGATGCTTCTACTGGGTATTTTCCTACAAATACTGGAACAGCTCACTGCTTAGAATGATCCTTCCCAGCTCTATAATATATTATATATACCCCACAATGCAGGCTCACACACACATTTGTCTCAAGTGTGTTGTAGGGACACAGATACAGTCTTGGTCATGTGACTAAAGGCTACTTTACACACTGCGATATCGGTCCCGATATCGCTAGTGTGGGTACCCGCCCCCATCTGTTGCGCGACACGGGTAAATCGTTGCCCATGCCGCACAACACCGACCAGACCCGTCACACATACTTACCTGCCCGGCGACGTCGCTGTGACCGGCGAACCGCCTCCTTTCTAAGGGGGCGGTCCGTGCGGCGTCACAGCGACGTCACTGAGCGACCGCCCAATAGCAGCGGAGGGGCGGAGATGAGTGGCCGGAACATCCCGCCCACCTCCTTCCTTCCTCATAGCGGCTGGGAGGCAGGTAAGGAGAGGTTCCTCGTTTCTGCGGTGTCACACGGAGTGATGTGTGCTGCCGCAGGAGCGACGAACTACATCGTTACTGCTGCAGTAACGATAATCGAGAATGGAGACCCATGTCACCGATGAGCGATTTTGCACGTTTTTGCAACGATGCAAAATCGCTCATCGGTGTCACACGCAGCAACATCGCTAATGCGGCCGGATGTGCGTCACAAATTCCGTGACCCCAACGACTCCGCATTAGCGATGTCGCAGCGTGTAAAGCCCCCTTTAGTGGGAGTGGTGTACAGGGTCTTAGCAGTAAAGAGTATTCCATATTTCTGCCAGATACCCACAGAGATATTGAAATCTGAAAAAAGAGACTTCTGCTCATTGAAGGTAAGAACTGCTCACATAGCGTTCAACTCCACAGCAAACGAGTGCTCTAGCACTGGCATCTCAGCAGGGATATTCCCCTACTACACATGTGTGTCTGGGTCGCTGTGACAGTTTACAGGACATAACTCAGGGCACCTAGACAGAAGGCAGAGGGACTACTTTCTATTTCTGGTGTAGAGCTTAGTACAATATATATATATATACTATTACATGTGACACATGTACCTTGTATTACCATTATTCGCTGTATATGAACCCCTTTTCTCCGGGCATTATTTGTCTATAGCATTTTTCACGAACCTGAGGCAACTGAGAACCCTTCAGTGAAGGAATTCCACTAACCCTCACAATACCAACCAGGGGCCTCCCTGCAGTAACTCAGGTAGTTGTACCCATTCTCTTTCCGCATTCTATGTGTTCTTCTTTCTTCTTTTTTTTCTTTTTTCTTCTTTTTATTTCTATCATGTAGTTCAGGGGTTTATAGATATATGTCCTGCATTTCATATTTCCTTTAGTGGTGCTTCTTACCCATTCTCATATCATTTACCCTAGTATTTCATGATCCTGAGGCGACTGAGAACCCTTTAATAAAGGAATCCTTTTTCACCTGAATTGTCAAGTGATACTTACCAGTGACTATCACGTAATGTTACAGGTAGTTCCATTTTCTTCCTCTTCTTTCTCTCCTTTCTTCTTTGTCACACGGTCCATTGTGTTATAGCCCACGTGTCATGATAACACTTGTACCATCTTTTCATTTAGATTCCACCTACAATTATTTACCGATTCCAGTTCTGGAATAGGCTTTCATCATCTACTCACTAGAATTCTCAAGTGCATAAGGTACTGAGACATATACATGTTCACACCATTATAAAGAACAAAGTATAAACATTGAGGTTTTTCTCACACCCATGTTCCTGTGTTCTTTGATATGATATGTGTTCATTTCCTTCACTATATAGGATTGCAAGTTTTCCATTTGTACCTTAATGGCAATGACGCTATACAATTGAACACATATCATCCTGTTATCCATATAGGTGTGTATTTACCTGCTTGACTATTTTTGGTTGTTTGATCCAGAATGTTTCTCCAGATAGGTCATGTGGAAATTTTCTTTCCTCAGTACAAATGTTTTCACTATGGCTTTGGAAAATTTTTTTGTATGTGCCTCATGGTCATTTGACCCATTGTACTCTCAAGTAGCAATATATTGTACTGTTATGTTGTACTATGTACTAATTACGTGTTTATATGGTTTTGTAACCCTTTATGATCTTAGATAACTTTATCCTTGATAAAGACCTAAAAACAAGGTCGAAACGTTGGATGAATTATCCTTTTGCACAAATAAAGAATTTTCAGCATTCCAAGAGTTCTTTTCTTACGTTATTAATCACTATAGTGTACCAGAGCTATTTCTTTTGAATTGACTCTTATTTTTTCTGAGCACCTGCTATATACACAGTGAGCCAGACATATTCAATTTTCATTCAGAAGGCAGAGGGAAGCCTTAGCAGCTGAGCATATATCTTTGCTTGTGAGCATTAGAACAGGCCGGCGATTACAGGGTAACATGAAAAATGTCCAGCTTGCATTATGACTAGAACATGACAATATCCTTTTAAGTACTAACCTATGATGCGTTCCTAAGCAGTTGATGTTATATGTTCTACATTTCATTTTCTGCATACTTTACAAGTAGTAGAATTTGCTTTGATATAGGCAACTGGATTTTCACAATGAAAAGGCAAAGGATAACGCCCGAAAAAGACGCCATACATTATGTCAGTGCCATCACTGACAAACCTGGATTGACCATGAAATACGGTATGGAGAGCTGTTGTCATCGTATTAGATAGATAAGAATGATTATATGTATTGTAGAAATGTCTCCTATCATGTTCCCTAATTTTTTATTATGTCCACATCCTGGTCTCCATCTTGGACATCATAACAAACGTGCACTTTTTTGTTTAATTTACACATTGGACCATAGGAAAAATGACACTACAGCTACAGAGGTGACCGTCTGATAGCCCAGCTCGACTATCCATCTCTACTGAAGACCCTTTCAGCTTTTTGAGAGTTGGGTGGAGGACATCATCTCTGAAAATAGGGTCCCACAGCTGCACCCCATCAGTGTGAGCAGGACTCTTAGGACTCTTAGAAGAGTCAATGCTCTGAGACCATGGGGGGCGCTTAGCCCCCTCTCTTCGTCACTGAGGATGATTTCATTTTTCAGGGATTAGAGAGGGTGGTCCTTGTGGTGGACTGCAGGTATGGAGAGCTGTTGTCATCGTATTAAATAGATAAGAATGATTATATGTATTGTAGAAATGTCTCCTATCATGTTCCCTAATTTTTTATTATGTCCACATCCTGGTCCCCATCTTGGACATCATAACAAACGTGCACTTTTTTGTTTAATTTACACATTGGACCATAGGAAAAATGACACTAGGTGACCGTCTGATAGCCCAGCTCGACTATCCATCTCTACTGAAGACCCTTTCAGCTATTTGAGAGTTGGGTGGAGAACATCATCTCTGAAAATAGGGTCCCACAGCTGCACCCCATCAGTGTGAGCAGGACTCTTAGGACTCTTAGAAGAGTCAATGCTCTGAGACCATGGGGGGCGCTTAGCCCCCTCTCTTCGTCACTGAGGATGATTTCACTTTTCAGGGAATAGAGAGGGTGGTCCTTGTGGTGGACTGCAGGTATGGAGAGCTGTTGTCATCGTATTAGATAGATAAGAATGATTATATGTATTGTAGAAATGTCTCCTATCATGTTCCCTATTTTTTTATTATGTCCACATCCTGGTCCCCATCTTGGACATCATAACAAACGTGCACTTTTTTGTTTAATTTACACATTGGACCATAGGAAAAATGACACTACAGCTACAGAGGTGACCGTCTGATAGCCCAGCTCGACTATCCATCTCTACTGAAGACCCTTTCAGCTTTTTGAGAGTTGGGTGGAGGACATCATCTCTGAAAATAGGGTCCCACAGCTGCACCCCATCAGTGTGAGCAGGAATCTTAGGACTCTTAGAAGAGTCAATGCTCTGAGACCATGGGGGGCGCTTAGCCCCCTCTCTTCGTCACTGAGGATGATTTCATTTTTCAGGGATTAGAGAGAGTGGTCCTTGTGGTGGACTGCAGGTATGGAGAGCTGTTGTGATCGTATTAGATAGATAAGAATGATTATATGTATTGTAGAAATGTCTCCTATCATGTTCCCTAATTTTTTATTATGTCCACATCCTGGTCCCCATCTTGGACATCATAACAAACGTGCACTTTTTTGTTTAATTTACACATTGGACCATAGGAAAAATGACACTACAGCTACAGAGGTGACCGTCTGATAGCCCAGCTCGACTATCCATCTCTACTGAAGACCCTTTCAGCTTTTTGAGAGTTGGGTGGAGGACATCATCTCTGAAAATAGGGTCCCACAGCTGCACCCCATCAGTGTAAGCAGGAATCTTAGGACTCTTAGAAGAGTCAATGCTCTGAGACCATGGGGGGCGCTTAGCCCCCTCTCTTCGTCACTGAGGATGATTTCATTTTTCAGGGATTAGAGAGAGTGGTCCTTGTGGTGGACTGCAGGTATGGAGAGCTGTTGTGATCGTATTAGATAGATAAGAATGATTATATGTATTGTAGAAATGTCTCCTATCATGTTCCCTAATTTTTTATTATGTCCACATCCTGGTCCCCATCTTGGACATCATAACAAACGTGCACTTTTTTGTTTAATTTACACATTGGACCATAGGAAAAATGACACTACAGCTACAGAGGTGACCGTCTGATAGCCCAGCTCGACTATCCATCTCTACTGAAGACCCTTTCAGCTTTTTGAGAGTTGGGTGGAGGACATCATCTCTGAAAATAGGGTCCCACAGCTGCACCCCATCAGTGTAAGCAGGACTCTTAGGACTCTTAGAAGAGTCAATGCTCTAAAACCATGGGGGGCGCTTAGCCCCCTCTCTTCGTCCCTGAGGATGATTTCATTTTTCAGGGATTAGAGAGGGTGGTCCTTGTGGTGGACTGCAGGTATGGAGAGCTGTTGTCATCGTATTAGATAGATAAGAATGATTATATGTATTGTAGAAATGTCTCCTATCATGTTCCCTAATTTCTTATTATGTCCACATCCTGGTCCCCATCTTGGACATCATAACAAACGTGCACTTTTTTGTTTAATTTACACATTGGACCATAGGAAAAATGACACTACAGCTACAGAGGTGACCGTCTGATAGCCCAGCTCGACTATCCATCTCTACTGAAGACCCTTTCAGCTTTTTGAGAGTTGGGTGGAGGACATCATCTCTGAAAATAGGGTCCCACAGCTTCACCCCATCAGTGTGAGCAGGACTCTAAGGACTCTTAGAAGAGTCAATGCTCTGGTACCATGGGGGGCGCTTGGCCCCCTCTCTTCGTCACTGAGGATGATTTCATTTTTCAGGGATTAGAGAGGGTGGTCCTTGTGGTGGACTGCAGGTATGGAGAGCTGTTGTCATCGTATTAGATAGATAAGAATGATTATATGTATTGTAGAAATGTCTCCTATCATGTTCCCTAATTTTTTATTATGTCCACATCCTGGTCCCCATCTTGGACATCATAACAAACGTGCACTTTTTTGTTTAATTTACACATTGGACCATAGGAAAAATGACACTACAGCTACAGAGGTGACCGTCTGATAGCCCAGCTCGACTATCCATCTCTACTGAAGACCCTTTCAGCTTTTTGAGAGTTGGGTGGAGGACATCATCTCTGAAAATAGGGTCCCACAGCTTCACCCCATCAGTGTGAGCAGGACTCTTAGGACTCTTAGAAGAGTCAATGCTCTGGTACCATGGGGGGCGCTTGGCCCCCTCTCTTCGTCACTGAGGATGATTTCATTTTTCAGGGATTAGAGAGGGTGGTCCTTGTGGTGGACTGCAGGTATGGAGAGCTGTTGTCATCGTATTAGATAGATAAGAATGATTATATGTATTGTAGAAATGTCTCCTATCATGTTCCCTAATTTTTTATTATGTCCACATCCTGGTCCCCATCTTGGACATCATAACAAACGTGCACTTTTTTGTTTAATTTACACATTGGACCATAGGAAAAATGACACTACAGCTACAGAGGTGACCGTCTGATAGCCCAGCTCGACTATCCATCTCTACTGAAGACCCTTTCAGCTTTTTGAGAGTTGGGTGGAGGACATCATCTCTGAAAATAGGGTCCCACAGCTGCACCCCATCAGTGTGAGCAGGACTCTTAGGACTCTTAGAAGAGTTAATGCTCTGAGACCATGGGGGCGCTTAGCCCCCTCTCTTCGTCACTGAGGATGATTTCATTTTTCAGGGATTAGAGAGGGTGGTCCTTGTGGTGGACTGCAGGTATGGAGAGCTGTTGTCATCGTATTAGATAGATAAGAATGATTATATGTATTGTAGAAATGTCTCCTATCATGTTCCCTAATTTTTTATTATGTCCACATCCTGGTCCCCATCTTGGACATCATGACAAACGTGCACTTTTTTGTTTAATTTACACATTGGACCATAGGAAAAATGACACTGCAGCTACAGAGGTGACCGTCTGATAGCCCAGCTCGACTATCCATCTCTACTGAAGACCCTTTCAGCTTTTTGAGAGTTGGGTGGAGGACATCATCTCTGAAAATAGGGTCCCACAGCTGCACCCCATCAGTGTGAGCAGGACTCTTAGGACTCTTAGAAGAGTCAATGCTCTGAGACCATTGGGGGCACTTAGCCCCCTCTCTTCATCACTGAGGATGATTTCATTTTTCAGGGATTAGAGAGGGTGGTCCTTGTGGTGGACTGCAGATATGGAGAGCTGTTATCATCGTATTAGATAGATAAGAATGATTATATGTATTGTAGAAATGTCTCCTATCATGTTCCCTAATTTTTTATTATGTCCACATCCTGGTCCCCATCTTGGACATCATAACAAACGTGCACTTTTTTGTTTAATTTACACATTGGACCATAGGAAAAATGACACTACAGCTACAGAGGTGACCGTCTGATAGCCCAGCTCGACTATCCATCTCTACTGAAGACCCTTTCAGCTTTTTGAGAGTTGGGTGGAGAACATCATCTCTGAAAATAGGGTCCCACAGCTGCACCCCATCACTGTGAGCAGGACTCTTAGGACTCTTAGAAGAGTCAATGCTCTGAGACCATGGGGGGCGCTTAGCCCCCTCTCTTCGTCACTGAGGATGATTTCACTTTTCAGGGAATAGAGAGGGTGGTCCTTGTGGTGGACTGCAGGTATGGAGAGCTGTTGTCATCGTATTAGATAGATAAGAATGATTATATGTATTGTAGAAATGTCTCCTATCATGTTCCCTATTTTTTTATTATGTCCACATCCTGGTCCCCATCTTGGAAATCATAACAAACGTGCACTTTTTTGTTTAATTTACACATTGGACCATAGGAAAAATGACACTACAGCTACAGAGGTGACCGTCTGATAGCCCAGCTCGACTATCCATCTCTACTGAAGACCCTTTCAGCTTTTTGAGAGTTGGGTGGAGGACATCATCTCTGAAAATAGGGTCCCACAGCTGCACCCCATCAGTGTGAGCAGGAATCTTAGGACTCTTAGAAGAGTCAATGCTCTGAGACCATGGGGGGTGCTTAGCCCCCTCTCTTCGTCACTGAGGATGATTTCATTTTTCAGGGATTAGAGAGAGTGGTCCTTGTGGTGGACTGCAGGTATGGAGAGCTGTTGTGATCGTATTAGATAGATAAGAATGATTATATGTATTGTAGAAATGTCTCCTATCATGTTCCCTAATTTTTTATTATGTCCACATCCTGGTCCCCATCTTGAACATCATAACAAACGTGCACTTTTTTGTTTAATTTACACATTGGACCATAGGAAAAATGACACTACAGCTACAGAGGTGACCGTCTGATAGCCCAGCTCGACTATCCATCTCTACTGAAGACCCTTTCAGCTTTTTGAGAGTTGGGTGGAGGACATCATCTCTGAAAATAGGGTCCCACAGCTGCACCCCATCAGTGTAAGCAGGACTCTTAGGACTCTTAGAAGAGTCAATGCTCTAAAACCATGGGGGGCGCTTAGCCCCCTCTCTTCGTCCCTGAGGATGATTTCATTTTTCAGGGATTAGAGAGGGTGGTCCTTGTGGTGGACTGCAGGTATGGAGAGCTGTTGTCATCGTATTAGATAGATAAGAATGATTATATGTATTGTAGAAATGTCTCCTATCATGTTCCCTAATTTCTTATTATGTCCACATCCTGGTCCCCATCTTGGACATCATAACAAACGTGCACTTTTTTGTTTAATTTACACATTGGACCATAGGAAAAATGACACTACAGCTACAGAGGTGACCGTCTGATAGCCCAGCTCGACTATCCATCTCTACTGAAGACCCTTTCAGCTTTTTGAGAGTTGGGTGGAGGACATCATCTCTGAAAATAGGGTCCCACAGCTTCACCCCATCAGTGTGAGCAGGACTCTTAGGACTCTTAGAAGAGTCAATGCTCTGGTACCATGGGGGGCGCTTGGCCCCCTCTCTTCGTCACTGAGGATGATTTCATTTTTCAGGGATTAGAGAGGGTGGTCCTTGTGGTGGACTGCAGGTATGGAGAGCTGTTGTGATCGTATTAGATAGATAAGAATGATTATATGTATTGTAGAAATGTCTCCTATCATGTTCCCTAATTTTTTATTATGTCCACATCCTGGTCCCCATCTTGAACATCATAACAAACGTGCACTTTTTTGTTTAATTTACACATTGGACCATAGGAAAAATGACACTACAGCTACAGAGGTGACCGTCTGATAGCCCAGCTCGACTATCCATCTCTACTGAAGACCCTTTCAGCTTTTTGAGAGTTGGGTGGAGGACATCATCTCTGAAAATAGGGTCCCACAGCTGCACCCCATCAGTGTAAGCAGGACTCTTAGGACTCTTAGAAGAGTCAATGCTCTAAAACCATGGGGGGCGCTTAGCCCCCTCTCTTCGTCCCTGAGGATGATTTCATTTTTCAGGGATTAGAGAGGGTGGTCCTTGTGGTGGACTGCAGGTATGGAGAGCTGTTGTCATCGTATTAGATAGATAAGAATGATTATATGTATTGTAGAAATGTCTCCTATCATGTTCCCTAATTTCTTATTATGTCCACATCCTGGTCCCCATCTTGGACATCATAACAAACGTGCACTTTTTTGTTTAATTTACACATTGGACCATAGGAAAAATGACACTACAGCTACAGAGGTGACCGTCTGATAGCCCAGCTCGACTATCCATCTCTACTGAAGACCCTTTCAGCTTTTTGAGAGTTGGGTGGAGGACATCATCTCTGAAAATAGGGTCCCACAGCTTCACCCCATCAGTGTGAGCAGGACTCTTAGGACTCTTAGAAGAGTCAATGCTCTGGTACCATGGGGGGCGCTTGGCCCCCTCTCTTCGTCACTGAGGATGATTTCATTTTTCAGGGATTAGAGAGGGTGGTCCTTGTGGTGGACTGCAGGTATGGAGAGCTGTTGTCATCGTATTAGATAGATAAGAATGATTATATGTATTGTAGAAATGTCTCCTATCATGTTCCCTAATTTTTTATTATGTCCACATCCTGGTCCCCATCTTGGACATCAAAACAAACGTGCACTTTTTTGTTTAATTTACACATTGGACCATAGGAAAAATGACACTACAGCTACAGAGGTGACCGTCTGATAGCCCAGCTCGACTATCCATCTCTACTGAAGACCCTTTCAGCTTTTTGAGAGTTGGGTGGAGGACATCATCTCTTAAAATAGGGTCCCACAGCTGCACCCCATCAGTGTAAGCAGGACTCTTAGGACTCTTAGAAGAGTCAATGCTCTAAAACCATGGGGGGCGCTTAGCCCCCTCTCTTCGTCACTGAGGATGATTTCATTTTTCAGGGATTAGAGAGGGTGGTCCTTGTGGTGGACTGCAGGTATGGAGAGCTGTTGTCATCGTATTAGATAGATAAGAATGATTATATGTATTGTAGAAATGTCTCCTATCATGTTCCCTAATTTTTTATTATGTCCACATCCTGGTCCCCATCTTGGACATCATAACAAACGTGCACTTTTTTGTTTAATTTACACATTGGACCATAGGAAAAATGACACTACAGCTACAGAGGTGACCGTCTGATAGCCCAGCTCGACTATCCATCTCTACTGAAGACCCTTTCAGCTTTTTGAGAGTTGGGTGGAGGACATCATCTCTGAAAATAGGGTCCCACAGCTGCACCCCATCAGTGTGAGCAGGACTCTTAGTTCTCTTAGAAGAGTCAATGCTCTGAGACCATTGGGGGCACTTAGCCCCCTCTCTTCATCACTGAGGATGATTTCATTTTTCAGGGATTAGAGAGGGTGGTCCTTGTGGTGGACTGCAGATATGGAGAGCTGTTATCATCGTATTAGATAGATAAGAATGATTATATGTATTGTAGAAATGTCTCCTATCATGTTCCCTAATTTTTTATTATGTCCACATCCTGGTCCCCATCTTGGACATCATAACAAACGTGCACTTTTTTGTTTAATTTACACATTGGACCATAGGAAAAATGACACTACAGCTACAGAGGTGACCGTCTGATAGCCCAGCTCGACTATCCATCTCTACTGAAGACCCTTTCAGCTTTTTGAGAGTTGGGTGGAGGACATCATCTCTGAAAATAGGGTCCCACAGCTGCACCCCATCAGTGTGAGCAGGACTCTTAGGACTCTTAGAAGAGTCAATGCTCTGAGACCATGGGGGGCGCTTAGCCCCCTCTCTTCGTCACTGAGGATGATTTCATTTTTCAGGGATTAGAGAGGGTGGTCCTTGTGGTGGACTGCAGGTATGGAGAGCTGTTGTCATCGTATTAAATAGATAAGAATGATTATATGTATTGTAGAAATGTCTCCTATCATGTTCCCTAATTTTTTATTATGTCCACATCCTGGTCCCCATCTTTGACATCATAACAAACGTGCACTTTTTTGTTTAATTTACACATTGGACCATAGGAAAAATGACACTACAGCTACAGAGGTGACCGTCTGATAGCCCAGCTCGACTATCCATCTCTACTGAAGACCCTTTCAGCTTTTTGAGAGTTGGGTGGAGAACATCATCTCTGAAAATAGGGTCCCACAGCTGCACCCCATCAGTGTGAGCAGGACTCTTAGGACTCTTAGAAGAGTCAATGGTCTGAGACCATGGGGGGCGCTTAGCCCCCTCTCCTCGTCACTGAGGATGATTTCACTTTTCAGGGAATAGAGAGGGTGGTCCTTGTGGTGGACTGCAGGTATGGAGAGCTGTTGTCATCGTATTAGATAGATAAGAATGATTATATGTATTGTAGAAATGTCTCCTATCATGTTCCCTATTTTTTTATTATGTCCACATCCTGGTTCCCATCTTGGAAATCATAACAAACGTGCACTTTTTTGTTTAATTTACAAATTGGACAATAGGAAAAATGACACTACAGCTACAGAGGTGACCGTCTGATAGCCCAGCTCGACTATCCATCTCTACTGAAGACCCTTTCAGCTTTTTGAGAGTTGGGTGGAGGACATCATCTCTGAAAATAGGGTCCCACAGCTGCACCCCATCAGTGTGAGCAGGAATCTTAGGACTCTTAGAAGAGTCAATGCTCTGAGACCATGGGGGGCGCTTAGCCCCCTCTCTTCGTCACTGAGGATGATTTCATTTTTCAGGGATTAGAGAGAGTGGTCCTTGTGGTGGACTGCAGGTATGGAGAGCTGTTGTGATCGTATTAGATAGATAAGAATGATTATATGTATTGTAGAAATGTCTCCTATCATGTTCCCTAATTTTTTATTATGTCCACATCCTGGTCCCCATCTTGAACATCATAACAAACGTGCACTTTTTTGTTTAATTTACACATTGGACCATAGGAAAAATGACACTACAGCTACAGAGGTGACCGTCTGATAGCCCAGCTCGACTATCCATCTCTACTGAAGACCCTTTCAGCTTTTTGAGAGTTGGGTGGAGGACATCATCTCTGAAAATGGGGTCCCACAGCTTCACCCCATCAGTGTGAGCAGGACTCTTAGGACTCTTAGAAGAGTCAATGCTCTGGTACCATGGGGGGCGCTTGGCCCCCTCTCTTCGTCACTGAGGATGATTTCATTTTTCAGGGATTAGAGAGGGTGGTCCTTGTGGTGGACTGCAGGTATGGAGAGCTGTTGTCATCGTATTAGATAGATAAGAATGATTATATGTATTGTAGAAATGTCTCCTATCATGTTCCCTAATTTTTTATTATGTCCACATCCTGGTCCCCATCTTGGACATCATAACAAACGTGCACTTTTTTGTTTAATTTACACATTGGACCATAGGAAAAATGACACTACAGCTACAGAGGTGACCGTCTGATAGCCCAGCTCGACTATCCATCTCTACTGAAGACCCTTTCAGCATTTTGAGAGTTGGGTGGAGGACATCATCTCTGAAAATAGGGTCCCACAGCTGCACCCCATCAGTGTGAGCAGGACTCTTAAGACTCTTAGAAGAGTCAATGCTCTGAGACCATTGGGGGCACTGAGCCCCCTCTCTTCGTCACTGAGGATGATTTCATTTTTCAGGGTTTAGAGAGGGTGGTCCTTGTGGTGGACTGCAGGTATGGAGAGCTGTTATCATCGTATTAGATAAATAAGAATGATTATATGTATTGTAGAAATGTCTCCTATCATGTTCCCTAATTTTTTATTATGTCCACATCCTGGTCCCCATCTTGGACATCATAACAAACGTGCACTTTTTTGTTTAATTTACACATTGGACCATAGGAAAAATGACACTACAGCTACAGAGGTGACCGTCTGATAGCCCAGCTCGACTATCCATCTCTACTGAAGACCCTTTCAGCTTTTTGAGAGTTGGGTGGAGGACATCATCTCTGAAAATAGGGTCCCACAGCTTCACCCCATCAGTGTGAGCAGGACTCTTAGGACTCTTAGAAGAGTCAATGCTCTGGTACCATGGGGGGCGCTTGGCCCCCTCTCTTCGTCACTGAGGATGATTTCATTTTTCAGGGATTAGAGAGGGTGGTCCTTGTGGTGGACTGCAGGTATGTAGAGCTGTTGTCATCGTATTAGATAGATAAGAATGATTATATGTATTGTAGAAATGTCTCCTATCATGTTCCCTAATTTTTTATTATGTCCACATCCTGGTCCCCATCTTGGACATCATAACAAACGTGCACTTTTTTGTTTAATTTACACATTGGACCATAGGAAAAATGACACTACAGCTACAGAGGTGACCGTCTGATAGCCCAGCTCGACTATCCATCTCTACTGAAGACCCTTTCAGCTTTTTGAGAGTTGGGTGGAGGACATCATCTCTGAAAATAGGGTCCCACAGCTGCACCCCATCAGTGTGAGCAGGACTCTTAGGACTCTTAGAAGAGTTAATGCTCTGAGACCATGGGGGCGCTTAGCCCCCTCTCTTCGTCACTGAGGATGATTTCATTTTTCAGGGATTAGAGAGGGTGGTCCTTGTGGTGGACTGCAGGTATGGAGAGCTGTTGTCATCGTATTAGATAGATAAGAATGATTATATGTATTGTAGAAATGTCTCCTATCATGTTCCCTAATTTTTTATTATGTCCACATCCTGGTCCCCATCTTGGACATCATAACAAACGTGCACTTTTTTGTTTAATTTACACATTGGACCATAGGAAAAATGACACTACAGCTACAGAGGTGACCGTCTGATAGCCCAGCTCGACTATCCATCTCTACTGAAGACCCTTTCAGCTTTTTGAGAGTTGGGTGGAGGACATCATCTCTGAAAATAGGGTCCCACAGCTGCACCCCATCAGTGTGAGCAGGACTCTTAGGACTCTTAGAAGAGTCAATGCTCTGAGACCATTGGGGGCACTTAGCCCCCTCTCTTCGTCACTGAGGATGATTTCATTTTTCAGGGATTAGGGAGGGTGGTCCTTGTGGTGGACTGCAGGTATGGAGAGCTGTTATCATCGTATTAGATAGATAAGAATGATTATATGTATTGTAGAAATGTCTCCTATCATGTTCCCTAATTTTTTATTATGTCCACATCCTGGTCCCCATCTTGGACATCATAACAAACGTGCACTTTTTTGTTTAATTTACACATTGGACCATGGGAAAAATGACACTACAGCTACAGAGGTGACCGTCTGATAGCCCAGCTCGACAATCCATCTCTACTGAAGACCCTTTCAGCTTTTTGAGAGTTGGGTGGAGGACATCATCTCTGAAAATAGGGTCCCACAGCTGCACCCCATCAGTGTGAGCAGGACTCTTAGGACTCTTAGAAGAGTCAATGCTCTGAGACCATGGGGGGCGCTTAGCCCCCTCTCTTCGTCACTGAGGATGATTTCATTTTTCAGGGATTAGAGAGGGTGGTCCTTGTGGTGGACTGCAGGTATGGAGAGCTGTTGTCATCGTATTAAATAGATAAGAATGATTATATGTATTGTAGAAATGTCTCCTATCATGTTCCCTAATTTTTTATTATGTCCACATCCTGGTCCCCATCTTGGACATCATAACAAACGTGCACTTTTTTGTTTAATTTACACATTGGACCATAGGAAAAATGACACTACAGCTACAGAGGTGACCGTCTGATAGCCCAGCTCGACTATCCATCTCTACTGAAGACCCTTTCAGCTTTTTGAGAGTTGGGTGGAGAACATCATCTCTGAAAATAGGGTCCCACAGCTGCACCCCATCAGTGTGAAATAATAAAATAAGTAGAAATCCACTAAAAGTTTTGTTTGGTTATCTTGCAATCCCGAGATAATCGTCTCCATGCTCCAAATCTATTTTAAAGCCATTTTTAAGGCATTTCGCGCATACATGAAATGAACACATTTTTCTCCAAAACTATAACAGATGCAAGCTTGTCCTGTTTGGTGGAGATGATATTTAATAAAATAAGTAGAAATCCACTAAAAGTTTTGTTTGGTTATCTTGCAATCCCGAGATAATCGTCTCCATGCTCCAAATCCATTTTAAAGCCATTTTTAAGGCATTTCGCGCATACATGAAATGAACACATTTTTCTCCAAAACTATAACAGATGCAAGCTTGTCCTGTTTGGTGGAGATGATATTTAATAAAATAAGTAGAAATCCACTAAAAGTTTTGTTTGGTTATCTTGCAATCCCGAGATAATCGTCTCCATGCTCCAAATCCATTTTAAAGCCATTTTTAAGGCATTTCGCGCATACATGAAATGAACACATTTTTCTCCAAAACTATAACAGATGCAAGCTTGTCCTGTTTGGTGGAGATGATATTTAATAAAATAAGTAGAAATCCACTAAAAGTTTTGTTTGGTTATCTTACAATCCCGAGATAATCGTCTCCATGCTCCAAATCCATTTTAAAGCCATTTTTAAGGCATTTCGCGCATACATGAAATGAACACATTTTTCTCCAAAACTATAACAGATGCAAGCTTGTCCTGTTTGGTGGAGATGATATTTAATAAAATAAGTAGAAATCCACTAAAAGTTTTGTTTGGTTATCTTGCAATCCCGAGATAATCGTCTCCATGCTCCAAATCCATTTTAAAGCCATTTTTAAGGCATTTCGCGCATACATGAAATGAACACATTTTTCCCAAAACTATAACAGATGCAAGCTTGTCCTGTTTGGTGGAGATGATATTTAATAAAATAAGTAGAAATCCACTAAAAGTTTTGTTTGGTTATCTTGCAATCCCGAGATAATCGTCTCCATGCTCCAAATCCATTTTAAAGCCATTTTTAAGGCATTTCGCGCATACATGAAATGAACACATTTTTCTCCAAAACTATAACAGATGCAAGCTTGTCCTGTTTGGTGGAGATGATATTTAATAAAATAAGTAGAAATCCACTAAAAGTTTTGTTTGGTTATCTTGCAATCCCGAGATAATCGTCTCCATGCTCCAAATCCATTTTAAAGCCATTTTTAAGGCATTTCGCGCATACATGAAATGAACACATTTTTCTCCAAAACTATAACAGATGCAAGCTTGTCCTGTTTGGTGGAGATGATATTTAATAAAATAAGTAGAAATCCACTAAAAGTTTTGTTTGGTTATCTTGCAATCCCGAGATAATCGTCTCCATGCTCCAAATCCATTTTAAAGCCATTTTTAAGGCATTTCGCGCATACATGAAATGAACACATTTTTCTCCAAAACTATAACAGATGCAAGCTTGTCCTGTTTGGTGGAGATGATATTTAATAAAATAAGTAGAAATCCACTAAAAGTTTTGTTTGGTTATCTTGCAATCCCGAGATAATCGTCTCCATGCTCCAAATCCATTTTAAAGCCATTTTTAAGGCATTTCGCGCATACATGAAATGAACACATTTTTCTCCAAAACTATAACAGATGCAAGCTTGTCCTGTTTGGTGGAGATGATATTTAATAAAATAAGTAGAAATCCACTAAAAGTTTTGTTTGGTTATCTTGCAATCCCGAGATAATCGTCTCCATGCTCCAAATCCATTTTAAAGCCATTTTTAAGGCATTTCGCGCATACATGAAATGAACACATTTTTCTCCAAAACTATAACAGATGCAAGCTTGTCCTGTTTGGTGGAGATGATATTTAATAAAATAAGTAGAAATCCACTAAAAGGTTTGTTTGGTTATCTTGCAATCCCGAGATAATCGTCTCCATGCTCCAAATCCATTTTAAAGCCATTTTTAAGGCATTTCGCGCATACATGAAATGAACACATTTTTCTCCAAAACTATAACAGATGCAAGCTTGTCCTGTTTGGTGGAGATGATATTTAATAAAATAAGTAGAAATCCACTAAAAGTTTTGTTTGGTTATCTTGCAATCCCGAGATAATCGTCTCCATGCTCCAAATCTATTTTAAAGCCATTTTTAAGGCATTTCGCGCATACATGAAATGAACACATTTTTCTCCAAAACTATAACAGATGCAAGCTTGTCCTGTTTGGTGGAGATGATATTTAATAAAATAAGTAGAAATCCACTAAAAGTTTTGTTTGGTTATCTTGCAATCCCGAGATAATCGTCTCCATGCTCCAAATCCATTTTAAAGCCATTTTTAAGGCATTTCGCGCATACATGAAATGAACACATTTTTCTCCAAAACTATAACAGATGCAAGCTTGTCCTGTTTGGTGGAGATGATATTTAATAAAATAAGTAGAAATCCACTAAAAGTTTTGTTTGGTTATCTTGCAATCCCGAGATAATCGTCTCCATGCTCCAAATCTATTTTAAAGCCATTTTTAAGGCATTTCGCGCATACATGAAATGAACACATTTTTCTCCAAAACTATAACAGATGCAAGCTTGTCCTGTTTGGTGGAGATGATATTTAATAAAATAAGTAGAAATCCACTAAAAGTTTTGTTTGGTTATCTTGCAATCCCGAGATAATCGTCTCCATGCTCCAAATCCATTTTAAAGCCATTTTTAAGGCATTTCGCGCATACATGAAATGAACACATTTTTCTCCAAAACTATAACAGATGCAAGCTTGTCCTGTTTGGTGGAGATGATATTTAATAAAATAAGTAGAAATCCACTAAAAGTTTTGTTTGGTTATCTTGCAATCTCGAGATAATCGTCTCCATGCTCCAAATCCATTTTAAAGCCATTTTTAAGGCATTTCGCGCATACATGAAATGAACACATTTTTCTCCAAAACTATAACAGATGCAAGCTTGTCCTGTTTGGTGGAGATGATATTTAATAAAATAAGTAGAAATCCACTAAAAGGTTTGTTTGGTTATCTTGCAATCCCGAGATAATCGTCTCCATGCTCCAAATCCATTTTAAAGCCATTTTTAAGGCATTTCGCGCATACATGAAATGAACACATTTTTCTCCAAAACTATAACAGATGCAAGCTTGTCCTGTTTGGTGGAGATGATATTTAATAAAATAAGTAGAAATCCACTAAAAGTTTTGTTTGGTTATCTTGCAATCCCGAGATAATCGTCTCCATGCTCCAAATCTATTTTAAAGCCATTTTTAAGGCATTTCGCGCATACATGAAATGAACACATTTTTCTCCAAAACTATAACAGATGCAAGCTTGTCCTGTTTGGTGGAGATGATATTTAATAAAATAAGTAGAAATCCACTAAAAGTTTTGTTTGGTTATCTTGCAATCCCGAGATAATCGTCTCCATGCTCCAAATCCATTTTAAAGCCATTTTTAAGGCATTTCGCGCATACATGAAATGAACACATTTTTCTCCAAAACTATAACAGATGCAAGCTTGTCCTGTTTGGTGGAGATGATATTTAATAAAATAAGTAGAAATCCACTAAAAGTTTTGTTTGGTTATCTTGCAATCCCGAGATAATCGTCTCCATGCTCCAAATCTATTTTAAAGCCATTTTTAAGGCATTTCGCGCATACATGAAATGAACACATTTTTCTCCAAAACTATAACAGATGCAAGCTTGTCCTGTTTGGTGGAGATGATATTTAATAAAATAAGTAGAAATCCACTAAAAGTTTTGTTTGGTTATCTTGCAATCCCGAGATAATCGTCTCCATGCTCCAAATCCATTTTAAAGCCATTTTTAAGGCATTTCGCGCATACATGAAATGAACACATTTTTCTCCAAAACTATAACAGATGCAAGCTTGTCCTGTTTGGTGGAGATGATATTTAATAAAATAAGTAGAAATCCACTAAAAGTTTTGTTTGGTTATCTTGCAATCTCGAGATAATCGTCTCCATGCTCCAAATCTATTTTAAAGCCATTTTTAAGGCATTTCGCGCATACATGAAATGAACACATTTTTCTCCAAAACTATAACAGATGCAAGCTTGTCCTGTTTGGTGGAGATGATATTTAATAAAATAAGTAGAAATCCACTAAAAGTTTTGTTTGGTTATCTTGCAATCCCGAGATAATCGTCTCCATGCTCCAAATCCATTTTAAAGCCATTTTTAAGGCATTTCGCGCATACATGAAATGAACACATTTTTCTCCAAAACTATAACAGATGCAAGCTTGTCCTGTTTGGTGGAGATGATATTTAATAAAATAAGTAGAAATCCACTAAAAGTTTTGTTTGGTTATCTTGCAATCCCGAGATAATCGTCTCCATGCTCCAAATCCATTTTAAAGCCATTTTTAAGGCATTTCGCGCATACATGAAATGAACACATTTTTCTCCAAAACTATAACAGATGCAAGCTTGTCCTGTTTGGTGGAGATGATATTTAATAAAATAAGTAGAAATCCACTAAAAGTTTTGTTTGGTTATCTTGCAATCCCGAGATAATCGTCTCCATGCTCCAAATCCATTTTAAAGCCATTTTTAAGGCATTTCGCGCATACATGAAATGAACACATTTTTCTCCAAAACTATAACAGATGCAAGCTTGTCCTGTTTGGTGGAGATGATATTTAATAAAATAAGTAGAAATCCACTAAAAGTTTTGTTTGGTTATCTTGCAATCCCGAGATAATCGTCTCCATGCTCCAAATCCATTTTAAAGCCATTTTTAAGGCATTTCGCGCATACATGAAATGAACACATTTTTCTCCAAAACTATAACAGATGCAAGCTTGTCCTGTTTGGTGGAGATGATATTTAATAAAATAAGTAGAAATCCACTAAAAGTTTTGTTTGGTTATCTTGCAATCCCGAGATAATCGTCTCCATGCTCCAAATCCATTTTAAAGCCATTTTTAAGGCATTTCGCGCATACATGAAATGAACACATTTTTCTCCAAAACTATAACAGATGCAAGCTTGTCCTGTTTGGTGGAGATGATATTTAATAAAATAAGTAGAAATCCACTAAAAGTTTTGTTTGGTTATCTTGCAATCCCGAGATAATCGTCTCCATGCTCCAAATCCATTTTAAAGCCATTTTTAAGGCATTTCGCGCATACATGAAATGAACACATTTTTCTCCAAAACTATAACAGATGCAAGCTTGTCCTGTTTGGTGGAGATGATATTTAATAAAATAAGTAGAAATCCACTAAAAGTTTTGTTTGGTTATCTTGCAATCCCGAGATAATCGTCTCCATGCTCCAAATCCATTTTAAAGCCATTTTTAAGGCATTTCGCGCATACATGAAATGAACACATTTTTCTCCAAAACTATAACAGATGCAAGCTTGTCCTGTTTGGTGGAGATGATATTTAATAAAATAAGTAGAAATCCACTAAAAGTTTTGTTTGGTTATCTTGCAATCCCGAGATAATCGTCTCCATGCTCCAAATCCATTTTAAAGCCATTTTTAAGGCATTTCGCGCATACATGAAATGAACACATTTTTCTCCAAAACTATAACAGATGCAAGCTTGTCCTGTTTGGTGGAGATGATATTTAATAAAATAAGTAGAAATCCACTAAAAGTTTTGTTTGGTTATCTTGCAATCCCGAGATAATCGTCTCCATGCTCCAAATCCATTTTAAAGCCATTTTTAAGGCATTTCGCGCATACATGAAATGAACACATTTTTCTCCAAAACTATAACAGATGCAAGCTTGTCCTGTTTGGTGGAGATGATATTTAATAAAATAAGTAGAAATCCACTAAAAGTTTTGTTTGGTTATCTTGCAATCCCGAGATAATCGTCTCCATGCTCCAAATCCATTTTAAAGCCATTTTTAAGGCATTTCGCGCATACATGAAATGAACACATTTTTCTCCAAAACTATAACAGATGCAAGCTTGTCCTGTTTGGTGGAGATGATATTTAATAAAATAAGTAGAAATCCACTAAAAGTTTTGTTTGGTTATCTTGCAATCCCGAGATAATCGTCTCCATGCTCCAAATCCATTTTAAAGCCATTTTTAAGGCATTTCGCGCATACATGAAATGAACACATTTTTCTCCAAAACTATAACAGATGCAAGCTTGTCCTGTTTGGTGGAGATGATATTTAATAAAATAAGTAGAAATCCACTAAAAGTTTTGTTTGGTTATCTTGCAATCCCGAGATAATCGTCTCCATGCTCCAAATCCATTTTAAAGCCATTTTTAAGGCATTTCGCGCATACATGAAATGAACACATTTTTCTCCAAAACTATAACAGATGCAAGCTTGTCCTGTTTGGTGGAGATGATATTTAATAAAATAAGTAGAAATCCACTAAAAGTTTTGTTTGGTTATCTTGCAATCCCGAGATAATCGTCTCCATGCTCCAAATCCATTTTAAAGCCATTTTTAAGGCATTTCGCGCATACATGAAATGAACACATTTTTCTCCAAAACTATAACAGATGCAAGCTTGTCCTGTTTGGTGGAGATGATATTTAATAAAATAAGTAGAAATCCACTAAAAGTTTTGTTTGGTTATCTTGCAATCCCGAGATAATCGTCTCCATGCTCCAAATCCATTTTAAAGCCATTTTTAAGGCATTTCGCGCATACATGAAATGAACACATTTTTCTCCAAAACTATAACAGATGCAAGCTTGTCCTGTTTGGTGGAGATGATATTTAATAAAATAAGTAGAAATCCACTAAAAGTTTTGTTTGGTTATCTTGCAATCCCGAGATAATCGTCTCCATGCTCCAAATCCATTTTAAAGCCATTTTTAAGGCATTTCGCGCATACATGAAATGAACACATTTTTCTCCAAAACTATAACAGATGCAAGCTTGTCCTGTTTGGTGGAGATGATATTTAATAAAATAAGTAGAAATCCACTAAAAGTTTTGTTTGGTTATCTTGCAATCCCGAGATAATCGTCTCCATGCTCCAAATCCATTTTAAAGCCATTTTTAAGGCATTTCGCGCATACATGAAATGAACACATTTTTCTCCAAAACTATAACAGATGCAAGCTTGTCCTGTTTGGTGGAGATGATATTTAATAAAATAAGTAGAAATCCACTAAAAGTTTTGTTTGGTTATCTTGCAATCCCGAGATAATCGTCTCCATGCTCCAAATCCATTTTAAAGCCATTTTTAAGGCATTTCGCGCATACATGAAATGAACACATTTTTCTCCAAAACTATAACAGATGCAAGCTTGTCCTGTTTGGTGGAGATGATATTTAATAAAATAAGTAGAAATCCACTAAAAGTTTTGTTTGGTTATCTTGCAATCCCGAGATAATCGTCTCCATGCTCCAAATCCATTTTAAAGCCATTTTTAAGGCATTTCGCGCATACATGAAATGAACACATTTTTCTCCAAAACTATAACAGATGCAAGCTTGTCCTGTTTGGTGGAGATGATATTTAATAAAATAAGTAGAAATCCACTAAAAGTTTTGTTTGGTTATCTTGCAATCCCGAGATAATCGTCTCCATGCTCCAAATCCATTTTAAAGCCATTTTTAAGGCATTTCGCGCATACATGAAATGAACACATTTTTCTCCAAAACTATAACAGATGCAAGCTTGTCCTGTTTGGTGGAGATGATATTTAATAAAATAAGTAGAAATCCACTAAAAGTTTTGTTTGGTTATCTTGCAATCCCGAGATAATCGTCTCCATGCTCCAAATCCATTTTAAAGCCATTTTTAAGGCATTTCGCGCATACATGAAATGAACACATTTTTCTCCAAAACTATAACAGATGCAAGCTTGTCCTGTTTGGTGGAGATGATATTTAATAAAATAAGTAGAAATCCACTAAAAGTTTTGTTTGGTTATCTTGCAATCCCGAGATAATCGTCTCCATGCTCCAAATCCATTTTAAAGCCATTTTTAAGGCATTTCGCGCATACATGAAATGAACACATTTTTCTCCAAAACTATAACAGATGCAAGCTTGTCCTGTTTGGTGGAGATGATATTTAATAAAATAAGTAGAAATCCACTAAAAGTTTTGTTTGGTTATCTTGCAATCCCGAGATAATCGTCTCCATGCTCCAAATCCATTTTAAAGCCATTTTTAAGGCATTTCGCGCATACATGAAATGAACACATTTTTCTCCAAAACTATAACAGATGCAAGCTTGTCCTGTTTGGTGGAGATGATATTTAATAAAATAAGTAGAAATCCACTAAAAGTTTTGTTTGGTTATCTTGCAATCCCGAGATAATCGTCTCCATGCTCCAAATCCATTTTAAAGCCATTTTTAAGGCATTTCGCGCATACATGAAATGAACACATTTTTCTCCAAAACTATAACAGATGCAAGCTTGTCCTGTTTGGTGGAGATGATATTTAATAAAATAAGTAGAAATCCACTAAAAGTTTTGTTTGGTTATCTTGCAATCCCGAGATAATCGTCTCCATGCTCCAAATCCATTTTAAAGCCATTTTTAAGGCATTTCGCGCATACATGAAATGAACACATTTTTCTCCAAAACTATAACAGATGCAAGCTTGTCCTGTTTGGTGGAGATGATATTTAATAAAATAAGTAGAAATCCACTAAAAGTTTTGTTTGGTTATCTTGCAATCCCGAGATAATCGTCTCCATGCTCCAAATCCATTTTAAAGCCATTTTTAAGGCATTTCGCGCATACATGAAATGAACACATTTTTCTCCAAAACTATAACAGATGCAAGCTTGTCCTGTTTGGTGGAGATGATATTTAATAAAATAAGTAGAAATCCACTAAAAGTTTTGTTTGGTTATCTTGCAATCCCGAGATAATCGTCTCCATGCTCCAAATCCATTTTAAAGCCATTTTTAAGGCATTTCGCGCATACATGAAATGAACACATTTTTCTCCAAAACTATAACAGATGCAAGCTTGTCCTGTTTGGTGGAGATGATATTTAATAAAATAAGTAGAAATCCACTAAAAGTTTTGTTTGGTTATCTTGCAATCCCGAGATAATCGTCTCCATGCTCCAAATCCATTTTAAAGCCATTTTTAAGGCATTTCGCGCATACATGAAATGAACACATTTTTCTCCAAAACTATAACAGATGCAAGCTTGTCCTGTTTGGTGGAGATGATATTTAATAAAATAAGTAGAAATCCACTAAAAGTTTTGTTTGGTTATCTTGCAATCCCGAGATAATCGTCTCCATGCTCCAAATCCATTTTAAAGCCATTTTTAAGGCATTTCGCGCATACATGAAATGAACACATTTTTCTCCAAAACTATAACAGATGCAAGCTTGTCCTGTTTGGTGGAGATGATATTTAATAAAATAAGTAGAAATCCACTAAAAGTTTTGTTTGGTTATCTTGCAATCCCGAGATAATCGTCTCCATGCTCCAAATCCATTTTAAAGCCATTTTTAAGGCATTTCGCGCATACATGAAATGAACACATTTTTCTCCAAAACTATAACAGATGCAAGCTTGTCCTGTTTGGTGGAGATGATATTTAATAAAATAAGTAGAAATCCACTAAAAGTTTTGTTTGGTTATCTTGCAATCCCGAGATAATCGTCTCCATGCTCCAAATCCATTTTAAAGCCATTTTTAAGGCATTTCGCGCATACATGAAATGAACACATTTTTCTCCAAAACTATAACAGATGCAAGCTTGTCCTGTTTGGTGGAGATGATATTTAATAAAATAAGTAGAAATCCACTAAAAGTTTTGTTTGGTTATCTTGCAATCCCGAGATAATCGTCTCCATGCTCCAAATCCATTTTAAAGCCATTTTTAAGGCATTTCGCGCATACATGAAATGAACACATTTTTCTCCAAAACTATAACAGATGCAAGCTTGTCCTGTTTGGTGGAGATGATATTTAATAAAATAAGTAGAAATCCACTAAAAGTTTTGTTTGGTTATCTTGCAATCCCGAGATAATCGTCTCCATGCTCCAAATCCATTTTAAAGCCATTTTTAAGGCATTTCGCGCATACATGAAATGAACACATTTTTCTCCAAAACTATAACAGATGCAAGCTTGTCCTGTTTGGTGGAGATGATATTTAATAAAATAAGTAGAAATCCACTAAAAGTTTTGTTTGGTTATCTTGCAATCCCGAGATAATCGTCTCCATGCTCCAAATCCATTTTAAAGCCATTTTTAAGGCATTTCGCGCATACATGAAATGAACACATTTTTCTCCAAAACTATAACAGATGCAAGCTTGTCCTGTTTGGTGGAGATGATATTTAATAAAATAAGTAGAAATCCACTAAAAGTTTTGTTTGGTTATCTTGCAATCCCGAGATAATCGTCTCCATGCTCCAAATCCATTTTAAAGCCATTTTTAAGGCATTTCGCGCATACATGAAATGAACACATTTTTCTCCAAAACTATAACAGATGCAAGCTTGTCCTGTTTGGTGGAGATGATATTTAATAAAATAAGTAGAAATCCACTAAAAGTTTTGTTTGGTTATCTTGCAATCCCGAGATAATCGTCTCCATGCTCCAAATCCATTTTAAAGCCATTTTTAAGGCATTTCGCGCATACATGAAATGAACACATTTTTCTCCAAAACTATAACAGATGCAAGCTTGTCCTGTTTGGTGGAGATGATATTTAATAAAATAAGTAGAAATCCACTAAAAGTTTTGTTTGGTTATCTTGCAATCCCGAGATAATCGTCTCCATGCTCCAAATCCATTTTAAAGCCATTTTTAAGGCATTTCGCGCATACATGAAATGAACACATTTTTCTCCAAAACTATAACAGATGCAAGCTTGTCCTGTTTGGTGGAGATGATATTTAATAAAATAAGTAGAAATCCACTAAAAGTTTTGTTTGGTTATCTTGCAATCCCGAGATAATCGTCTCCATGCTCCAAATCCATTTTAAAGCCATTTTTAAGGCATTTCGCGCATACATGAAATGAACACATTTTTCTCCAAAACTATAACAGATGCAAGCTTGTCCTGTTTGGTGGAGATGATATTTAATAAAATAAGTAGAAATCCACTAAAAGTTTTGTTTGGTTATCTTGCAATCCCGAGATAATCGTCTCCATGCTCCAAATCCATTTTAAAGCCATTTTTAAGGCATTTCGCGCATACATGAAATGAACACATTTTTCTCCAAAACTATAACAGATGCAAGCTTGTCCTGTTTGGTGGAGATGATATTTAATAAAATAAGTAGAAATCCACTAAAAGTTTTGTTTGGTTATCTTGCAATCCCGAGATAATCGTCTCCATGCTCCAAATCCATTTTAAAGCCATTTTTAAGGCATTTCGCGCATACATGAAATGAACACATTTTTCTCCAAAACTATAACAGATGCAAGCTTGTCCTGTTTGGTGGAGATGATATTTAATAAAATAAGTAGAAATCCACTAAAAGTTTTGTTTGGTTATCTTGCAATCCCGAGATAATCGTCTCCATGCTCCAAATCCATTTTAAAGCCATTTTTAAGGCATTTCGCGCATACATGAAATGAACACATTTTTCTCCAAAACTATAACAGATGCAAGCTTGTCCTGTTTGGTGGAGATGATATTTAATAAAATAAGTAGAAATCCACTAAAAGTTTTGTTTGGTTATCTTGCAATCCCGAGATAATCGTCTCCATGCTCCAAATCCATTTTAAAGCCATTTTTAAGGCATTTCGCGCATACATGAAATGAACACATTTTTCTCCAAAACTATAACAGATGCAAGCTTGTCCTGTTTGGTGGAGATGATATTTAATAAAATAAGTAGAAATCCACTAAAAGTTTTGTTTGGTTATCTTGCAATCCCGAGATAATCGTCTCCATGCTCCAAATCCATTTTAAAGCCATTTTTAAGGCATTTCGCGCATACATGAAATGAACACATTTTTCTCCAAAACTATAACAGATGCAAGCTTGTCCTGTTTGGTGGAGATGATATTTAATAAAATAAGTAGAAATCCACTAAAAGTTTTGTTTGGTTATCTTGCAATCCCGAGATAATCGTCTCCATGCTCCAAATCCATTTTAAAGCCATTTTTAAGGCATTTCGCGCATACATGAAATGAACACATTTTTCTCCAAAACTATAACAGATGCAAGCTTGTCCTGTTTGGTGGAGATGATATTTAATAAAATAAGTAGAAATCCACTAAAAGTTTTGTTTGGTTATCTTGCAATCCCGAGATAATCGTCTCCATGCTCCAAATCCATTTTAAAGCCATTTTTAAGGCATTTCGCGCATACATGAAATGAACACATTTTTCTCCAAAACTATAACAGATGCAAGCTTGTCCTGTTTGGTGGAGATGATATTTAATAAAATAAGTAGAAATCCACTAAAAGTTTTGTTTGGTTATCTTGCAATCCCGAGATAATCGTCTCCATGCTCCAAATCCATTTTAAAGCCATTTTTAAGGCATTTCGCGCATACATGAAATGAACACATTTTTCTCCAAAACTATAACAGATGCAAGCTTGTCCTGTTTGGTGGAGATGATATTTAATAAAATAAGTAGAAATCCACTAAAAGTTTTGTTTGGTTATCTTGCAATCCCGAGATAATCGTCTCCATGCTCCAAATCCATTTTAAAGCCATTTTTAAGGCATTTCGCGCATACATGAAATGAACACATTTTTCTCCAAAACTATAACAGATGCAAGCTTGTCCTGTTTGGTGGAGATGATATTTAATAAAATAAGTAGAAATCCACTAAAAGTTTTGTTTGGTTATCTTGCAATCCCGAGATAATCGTCTCCATGCTCCAAATCCATTTTAAAGCCATTTTTAAGGCATTTCGCGCATACATGAAATGAACACATTTTTCTCCAAAACTATAACAGATGCAAGCTTGTCCTGTTTGGTGGAGATGATATTTAATAAAATAAGTAGAAATCCACTAAAAGTTTTGTTTGGTTATCTTGCAATCCCGAGATAATCGTCTCACATGCTCCAAATCCATTTTAAAGCCATTTTTAAGGCATTTCGCGCATACATGAAATGAACACATTTTTCTCCAAAACTATAACAGATGCAAGCTTGTCCTGTTTGGTGGAGATGATATTTAATAAAATAAGTAGAAATCCACTAAAAGTTTTGTTTGGTTATCTTGCAATCCCGAGATAATCGTCTCCATGCTCCAAATCCATTTTAAAGCCATTTTTAAGGCATTTCGCGCATACATGAAATGAACACATTTTTCTCCAAAACTATAACAGATGCAAGCTTGTCCTGTTTGGTGGAGATGATATTTAATAAAATAAGTAGAAATCCACTAAAAGTTTTGTTTGGTTATCTTGCAATCCCGAGATAATCGTCTCCATGCTCCAAATCCATTTTAAAGCCATTTTTAAGGCATTTCGCGCATACATGAAATGAACACATTTTTCTCCAAAACTATAACAGATGCAAGCTTGTCCTGTTTGGTGGAGATGATATTTAATAAAATAAGTAGAAATCCACTAAAAGTTTTGTTTGGTTATCTTGCAATCCCGAGATAATCGTCTCCATGCTCCAAATCCATTTTAAAGCCATTTTTAAGGCATTTCGCGCATACATGAAATGAACACATTTTTCTCCAAAACTATAACAGATGCAAGCTTGTCCTGTTTGGTGGAGATGATATTTAATAAAATAAGTAGAAATCCACTAAAAGTTTTGTTTGGTTATCTTGCAATCCCGAGATAATCGTCTCCATGCTCCAAATCCATTTTAAAGCCATTTTTAAGGCATTTCGCGCATACATGAAATGAACACATTTTTCTCCAAAACTATAACAGATGCAAGCTTGTCCTGTTTGGTGGAGATGATATTTAATAAAATAAGTAGAAATCCACTAAAAGTTTTGTTTGGTTATCTTGCAATCCCGAGATAATCGTCTCCATGCTCCAAATCCATTTTAAAGCCATTTTTAAGGCATTTCGCGCATACATGAAATGAACACATTTTTCTCCAAAACTATAACAGATGCAAGCTTGTCCTGTTTGGTGGAGATGATATTTAATAAAATAAGTAGAAATCCACTAAAAGTTTTGTTTGGTTATCTTGCAATCCCGAGATAATCGTCTCCATGCTCCAAATCCATTTTAAAGCCATTTTTAAGGCATTTCGCGCATACATGAAATGAACACATTTTTCTCCAAAACTATAACAGATGCAAGCTTGTCCTGTTTGGTGGAGATGATATTTAATAAAATAAGTAGAAATCCACTAAAAGTTTTGTTTGGTTATCTTGCAATCCCGAGATAATCGTCTCCATGCTCCAAATCCATTTTAAAGCCATTTTTAAGGCATTTCGCGCATACATGAAATGAACACATTTTTCTCCAAAACTATAACAGATGCAAGCTTGTCCTGTTTGGTGGAGATGATATTTAATAAAATAAGTAGAAATCCACTAAAAGTTTTGTTTGGTTATCTTGCAATCCCGAGATAATCGTCTCCATGCTCCAAATCCATTTTAAAGCCATTTTTAAGGCATTTCGCGCATACATGAAATGAACACATTTTTCTCCAAAACTATAACAGATGCAAGCTTGTCCTGTTTGGTGGAGATGATATTTAATAAAATAAGTAGAAATCCACTAAAAGTTTTGTTTGGTTATCTTGCAATCCCGAGATAATCGTCTCCATGCTCCAAATCCATTTTAAAGCCATTTTTAAGGCATTTCGCGCATACATGAAATGAACACATTTTTCTCCAAAACTATAACAGATGCAAGCTTGTCCTGTTTGGTGGAGATGATATTTAATAAAATAAGTAGAAATCCACTAAAAGTTTTGTTTGGTTATCTTGCAATCCCGAGATAATCGTCTCCATGCTCCAAATCCATTTTAAAGCCATTTTTAAGGCATTTCGCGCATACATGAAATGAACACATTTTTCTCCAAAACTATAACAGATGCAAGCTTGTCCTGTTTGGTGGAGATGATATTTAATAAAATAAGTAGAAATCCACTAAAAGTTTTGTTTGGTTATCTTGCAATCCCGAGATAATCGTCTCCATGCTCCAAATCCATTTTAAAGCCATTTTTAAGGCATTTCGCGCATACATGAAATGAACACATTTTTCTCCAAAACTATAACAGATGCAAGCTTGTCCTGTTTGGTGGAGATGATATTTAATAAAATAAGTAGAAATCCACTAAAAGTTTTGTTTGGTTATCTTGCAATCCCGAGATAATCGTCTCCATGCTCCAAATCCATTTTAAAGCCATTTTTAAGGCATTTCGCGCATACATGAAATGAACACATTTTTCTCCAAAACTATAACAGATGCAAGCTTGTCCTGTTTGGTGGAGATGATATTTAATAAAATAAGTAGAAATCCACTAAAAGTTTTGTTTGGTTATCTTGCAATCCCGAGATAATCGTCTCCATGCTCCAAATCCATTTTAAAGCCATTTTTAAGGCATTTCGCGCATACATGAAATGAACACATTTTTCTCCAAAACTATAACAGATGCAAGCTTGTCCTGTTTGGTGGAGATGATATTTAATAAAATAAGTAGAAATCCACTAAAAGTTTTGTTTGGTTATCTTGCAATCCCGAGATAATCGTCTCCATGCTCCAAATCCATTTTAAAGCCATTTTTAAGGCATTTCGCGCATACATGAAATGAACACATTTTTCTCCAAAACTATAACAGATGCAAGCTTGTCCTGTTTGGTGGAGATGATATTTAATAAAATAAGTAGAAATCCACTAAAAGTTTTGTTTGGTTATCTTGCAATCCCGAGATAATCGTCTCCATGCTCCAAATCCATTTTAAAGCCATTTTTAAGGCATTTCGCGCATACATGAAATGAACACATTTTTCTCCAAAACTATAACAGATGCAAGCTTGTCCTGTTTGGTGGAGATGATATTTAATAAAATAAGTAGAAATCCACTAAAAGTTTTGTTTGGTTATCTTGCAATCCCGAGATAATCGTCTCCATGCTCCAAATCCATTTTAAAGCCATTTTTAAGGCATTTCGCGCATACATGAAATGAACACATTTTTCTCCAAAACTATAACAGATGCAAGCTTGTCCTGTTTGGTGGAGATGATATTTAATAAAATAAGTAGAAATCCACTAAAAGTTTTGTTTGGTTATCTTGCAATCCCGAGATAATCGTCTCCATGCTCCAAATCCATTTTAAAGCCATTTTTAAGGCATTTCGCGCATACATGAAATGAACACATTTTTCTCCAAAACTATAACAGATGCAAGCTTGTCCTGTTTGGTGGAGATGATATTTAATAAAATAAGTAGAAATCCACTAAAAGTTTTGTTTGGTTATCTTGCAATCCCGAGATAATCGTCTCCATGCTCCAAATCCATTTTAAAGCCATTTTTAAGGCATTTCGCGCATACATGAAATGAACACATTTTTCTCCAAAACTATAACAGATGCAAGCTTGTCCTGTTTGGTGGAGATGATATTTAATAAAATAAGTAGAAATCCACTAAAAGTTTTGTTTGGTTATCTTGCAATCCCGAGATAATCGTCTCCATGCTCCAAATCCATTTTAAAGCCATTTTTAAGGCATTTCGCGCATACATGAAATGAACACATTTTTCTCCAAAACTATAACAGATGCAAGCTTGTCCTGTTTGGTGGAGATGATATTTAATAAAATAAGTAGAAATCCACTAAAAGTTTTGTTTGGTTATCTTGCAATCCCGAGATAATCGTCTCCATGCTCCAAATCTATTTTAAAGCCATTTTTAAGGCATTTCGCGCATACATGAAATGAACACATTTTTCTCCAAAACTATAACAGATGCAAGCTTGTCCTGTTTGGTGGAGATGATATTTAATAAAATAAGTAGAAATCCAGTAAAAGTTTTGTTTGGTTATCTTGCAATCCCGAGATAATCGTCTCCATGCTCCAAATCCATTTTAAAGCCATTTTTAAGGCATTTCGCGCATACATGAAATGAACACATTTTTCTCCAAAACTATAACAGATGCAAGCTTGTCCTGTTTGGTGGAGATGATATTTAATAAAATAAGTAGAAATCCACTAAAAGTTTTGTTTGGTTATCTTGCAATCCCGAGATAATCGTCTCCATGCTCCAAATCCATTTTAAAGCCATTTTTAAGGCATTTCGCGCATACATGAAATGAACACATTTTTCTCCAAAACTATAACAGATGCAAGCTTGTCCTGTTTGGTGGAGATGATATTTAATAAAATAAGTAGAAATCCACTAAAAGTTTTGTTTGGTTATCTTGCAATCCCGAGATAATCGTCTCCATGCTCCAAATCCATTTTAAAGCCATTTTTAAGGCATTTCGCGCATACATGAAATGAACACATTTTTCTCCAAAACTATAACAGATGCAAGCTTGTCCTGTTTGGTGGAGATGATATTTAATAAAATAAGTAGAAATCCACTAAAAGTTTTGTTTGGTTATCTTGCAATCCCGAGATAATCGTCTCCATGCTCCAAATCCATTTTAAAGCCATTTTTAAGGCATTTCGCGCATACATGAAATGAACACATTTTTCTCCAAAACTATAACAGATGCAAGCTTGTCCTGTTTGGTGGAGATGATATTTAATAAAATAAGTAGAAATCCACTAAAAGTTTTGTTTGGTTATCTTGCAATCCCGAGATAATCGTCTCCATGCTCCAAATCCATTTTAAAGCCATTTTTAAGGCATTTCGCGCATACATGAAATGAACACATTTTTCTCCAAAACTATAACAGATGCAAGCTTGTCCTGTTTGGTGGAGATGATATTTAATAAAATAAGTAGAAATCCACTAAAAGTTTTGTTTGGTTATCTTGCAATCCCGAGATAATCGTCTCCATGCTCCAAATCCATTTTAAAGCCATTTTTAAGGCATTTCGCGCATACATGAAATGAACACATTTTTCTCCAAAACTATAACAGATGCAAGCTTGTCCTGTTTGGTGGAGATGATATTTAATAAAATAAGTAGAAATCCACTAAAAGTTTTGTTTGGTTATCTTGCAATCCCGAGATAATCGTCTCCATGCTCCAAATCCATTTTAAAGCCATTTTTAAGGCATTTCGCGCATACATGAAATGAACACATTTTTCTCCAAAACTATAACAGATGCAAGCTTGTCCTGTTTGGTGGAGATGATATTTAATAAAATAAGTAGAAATCCACTAAAAGTTTTGTTTGGTTATCTTGCAATCCCGAGATAATCGTCTCCATGCTCCAAATCCATTTTAAAGCCATTTTTAAGGCATTTCGCGCATACATGAAATGAACACATTTTTCTCCAAAACTATAACAGATGCAAGCTTGTCCTGTTTGGTGGAGATGATATTTAATAAAATAAGTAGAAATCCACTAAAAGTTTTGTTTGGTTATCTTGCAATCCCGAGATAATCGTCTCCATGCTCCAAATCCATTTTAAAGCCATTTTTAAGGCATTTCGCGCATACATGAAATGAACACATTTTTCTCCAAAACTATAACAGATGCAAGCTTGTCCTGTTTGGTGGAGATGATATTTAATAAAATAAGTAGAAATCCACTAAAAGTTTTGTTTGGTTATCTTGCAATCCCGAGATAATCGTCTCCATGCTCCAAATCCATGGATAGAGACGTGCATGAGGGCCTCAAAACATTAAGTGTCCATTGTCAGGAAGTGGGTCTTTTGTAGTATAGCCCTTTGGCAGGGCAGCCAAAAATTGGGAGGCTCCACGTTGTCCCTGGATAGAGACGTGCATGAGGGCCTCAAAACATTAAGTGTCCATTGTCAGGAAGTGGGTGTATTATAGTATAGCCCTTAGGCAGGGCAGCCAAAAATTGGGAGGCTCCACGTTGTCCCTGGATAGAGACGTGCATGAGGGCCTCAAAACATTAAGTGTCCATTGTCAGGAAGTGGGTCTTTTGTAGTATAGCCCTTTGGCAGGGCAGCCAAAAATTGGGAGGCTCCACGTTGTCCCTGGATAGAGACGTGCATGAGGGCCTCAAAACATTAAGTGTCCATTGTCAGGAAGTGGGTGTATTATAGTATAGCCCTTTGGCAGGGCAGCCAAAAATTGGGAGGCTCCACGTTGTCCCTGCATAGAGACGTGCATGAGGGCCTCAAAACATTGTTCCCATTGCAAAGGAGCGGGTCTCCTGTCGTTGTAATGTCCATTCTGCAAAGAATGGGCGAAAAAATTTACCACTGGGGGTATACCTGAAACAAAGGCCTAACTCTTGTAACGGTCATCATGGTGGCGCATGAGGAGAAGGAGGAGCAGTCCAGCGATTATCCAAAGTCCAGAAGTGTGTACCCATGGGTGACTGGAGGTACATGGCAAATTCCCGTTACAAACTTTAAATTCCGCTCTCATTTGCTGGTGGTGTGGTGAAGTGTGGCCCAATCCAACCCTTGTTCATCTTGATCAGAGTCAGCCTGTCAGCATTTTCAGTTGACAGGCGGGTGCGTTTATCTGTAATGATTCCACCTGCGGCACTAAAAACACGCTCTGACAAAACGCTAGCGGCAGGGCAGGCCAGGACTTCCAAGGCGTAGAGAGCCAATTCATGCCACGTGTCCACCTTGGATACCCAATAATTGTAAGGCACAGAGGAATGTCGGAGTACAGTTGTTCGATCTGCAAGGTACTCCTTGAGCATCTGGGCAAACTTAGGATTTCTTGTGGCACTACCCCGCACCTCAGGGGCTGTGGTACGTGAGGGGCTGAGAAAACTGTCCCACATCTTAAAGACTGTTCCCCTACCTCTGGCGGATTGGACTTGTGCCTCTCTCGGCTGTACGCCTTGGTTGTCCACTGATTCCTGACCTATGCCGCTAGCGTTTTGTGAGGGGATTGCTTTGCCTACTTCCGTGACTATGGCCTTCCGGAACTGCTGCATTTTGGTTGACCTCTCCGCCTCGGGAATAAGAGACATAAAGTTCTCCTTGTAGCGTGGGTCTAACAGTGTTACGAACCAGTAATGATTGTCGGCCAAGATGTTCTTAAAGCGAGGGTCACGAGACAGGCAGCTTACCATAAAGTCAGCCATGTGCGCCAGACTCTTAACAGCCAGGACTTCAGTAGCCTGACCAACACGTTGACTGAACATGCTGTCCTCCTCCTCCTCCTCCTCCTCCTCATCTACCCTGTCCTCTGGCCAGCCACGCTGAACCGAGGATATGACTGGTGTGCATGTCATATCCTCAATTTGGCCGGAGATTTGCTCCATGTCTTCATCCTCCTCCTCGTCATAGTCCTCCACTGCACGTTGTGATGAGACGAGGCTGGGCTGTGTGTTATCACCCACACCCACTACTGTTTCTTGCTGCAACTCATCGCGCTCCGCCTGCAATGCATCATGTTTGGTTTTGAGCAGAGACCGTTTTAGAAGGCAGAGTAGCGGTATGGTGACGCTAATAATGGCGTCATCTTATACCTTTATGATGTTATTGTTTATTCTAAAGCAAACAAGATTTTAGGGTGTATAAAAAGGGAGATTAGATCCGGTGATCCCAACGTATTGTTAACCCTCTATAAATCACTTGAAGATTTCCGCTTCAAAGGCAGTGCCTTGATCTGTGAGGACTCTCTCTGAGTAGCCATGAGGTCTGCATAAGTGTGCTTGGAAGACCTTCGCTGCAGTATGGGCCATTAGATCTTTGACTTGTACCACAACCATAAATCTCGAGTAGTTGTCTACCATCGTAAGTGCATACGTGAGCTCACCTCGATATTCTGCAACAAAACTCCCTTTTTCGATTTCAGTTTCAGCAAACACTCCTCTTCCTGTAGAAAATATTTATCATTACCTAAGACAGTCATTCTAATGCATGACAATATTAAGGCAATTTAGTTAAAACTTGTTTTAACTCACCTTTAAGGGGATTGATGTATTTCATGGTCAATCCAGGTTTGTCAGTGATGGCACTGACATAATGTATGGCGTCTTTTTCGGGCGTTATCCTTTGCCTTTTCATTGTGAAAATCCAGTTGCCTATATCAAAGCAAATTCTACTACTTGTAAAGTATGCAGAAAATGAAATGTAGAACATATAACATCAACTACTTAGGAACGCATCATAGGTTAGTACTTAAAAGGATATTGTCATGTTCTAGTCATAATGCAAGCTGGACATTTTTCATGTTACCCTGTAATCGCCGGCCTGTTCTAATGCTCACAAGCCAAGATATAGGCTCAGCTGCTAAGGCTTCCCTCTGCCTTCTGAATGAAAATTGAATATGTCTGGCTCACTGTGTATATAGCAGGTGCTCAGAAAAAATAAGAGTCAATTCAATAGAAATAGCTCTGGCACACTATAGTGATCAATAACGTAAGAAAAGAACTCTTAGAATGCTGAAAATTCTTTATTTGTGCAAAAGGATAATTCATCCAACGTTTCGAGCTTGTTTTTAGGTCTTTATCAAGGATAAAGTTATCTAAGATCATAAAGGGTTACAAAACCATATAAACACGTAATTAGTACATAGTACAACATAACAGTACAATATATTGCTACTTGAGAGTACAATGGGTCAAATGACCATGATGCACATACAAAAAAATTTTCCAAAGCCATAGTGAAAACATTTGTACTGAGGAAAGAAAATTTCCACATGACCTATCTGGAGAAACATTCTGGATCAAACAACCAAAAATAGTCAAGCAGGTAAATACACACCTATATGGATAACAGGATGATATGTGTTCAATTGTATAGCGTCATTGCCATTAAGGTACAAATGGAAAACTTGCAATCCTATATAGTGAAGGAAATGAACACATATCATATCAAAGAACACAGGAACATGGGTGTGAGAAAAACCTCAATGTTTATACTTTGTTCTTTATAATGGTGTGAACATGTATATGTCTCAGTACCTTATGAACTTGAGAATTCTAGTGAGTAGATGATGAAAGCCTATTCCAGAACTGGAATCGGTAAATAATTGTAGGTGGAATCTAAATGAAAAGATGGTACAAGTGTTATCATGACACGTGGGCTATAACACAATGGACCGTGTGACAAAGAAGAAAGGAGAGAAAGAAGAGGAAGAAAATGGAACTACCTGTAACATTACGTGATAGTCACTGGTAAGTATCACTTGACAATTCAGGTGAAAAAGGATTCCTTTATTAAAGGGTTCTCAGTCGCCTCAGGATCATGAAATACTAGGGTAAATGATATGAGAATGGGTAAGAAGCACCACTAAAGGAAATATGAGATGCAGGACATATATCTATATACCCCTGAACTACATGATAGAAATAAAAAGAAGAAAAAAGAAAAAAAAGAAGAAAGAAGAAGAACACATAGAATGCGGAAAGAGAATGGGTACAACTACCTGAGTTACTGCAGGGAGGCCCCTGGTAGGTATTGTGAGGGTTAGTGGAATTCCTTCACTGAAGGGTTCTCAGTTGCCTCAGGTTCGTGAAAAATGCTATAGACAAATAATGCCCGGAGAAAAGGGGTTCATATACAGCGAATAATGGTAATACAAGGTACATGTGTCCCATGTAATAGTATAAATATATATATATGCTCTACACCAGAAATAGAAAGTAGTCCCTCTGCCTTCTGTCTAGGTGCCCTGAGTTATGTCCTGTAAACTGTCACAGTGACCTAGACACACATGTGTAGTAGGGGAATATCCCTGCTGAGATGCCAGTGCTAGAGCACTCGTTTGCTGTGGAGTTGAACGCTATGTGAGTAGTTCTTACCTTCAATGAGCAGAAGTCTCTTTTTTCAGATTTCAATATCTCTGTGGGTATCTGGCAGAAATATGGAATACTCTTTACTGCTAAGACCCTGTACACCACTCCCACTAAAGGGGGCTTTACACGCTGCGACATCGCTAATGCGGAGTCGTTGGGGTCACGGAATTTGTGACGCACATCCGGCCGCATTAGCGATGTTGCTGCGTGTGATACCGATGAGCGATTTTGCATCGTTGCAAAAACGTGCAAAATCGCTCATCGGTGACATGGGTCTCCATTCTCGATTATCGTTACTGCAGCAGTAACGATGTAGTTCGTCGCTCCTGCGGTAGCACACATCGCTCCGTGTGACACCGCAGAAACGAGGAACCTCTCCTTACCTGCCTCCCAGCCGCTATGAGGAAGGAAGGAGGTGGGCGGGATGTTCCGGCCACTCATCTCCGCCCCTCCGCTGCTATTGGGCCGTCGCTCAGTGACGTCGCTGTGACGCCGCACGGACCGCCCCCTTAGAAAGGAGGCGGTTCGCCGGACACAGCGACGTCGCCGGGCAGGTAAGTATGTGTGACGGGTCTGGTCGGTGTTGTGCGGCATGGGCAGCGATTTGCCCGTGTCGCGCAACAGATGGGGGCGGGTACCCACACTAGCGATATCGGGACCGATATCGCAGTGTGTAAAGTAGCCTTTAGTCACATGACCAAGACTGTATCTGTGTCCCTACAACACACTTGAGACAAATGTGTGTGTGAGCCTGCATTGTGGGGTATATATAATATATTATAGAGCTGGGAAGGATCATTCTAAGCAGTGAGCTGTTCCAGTATTTGTAGGAAAATACCCAGTAGAAGCATCAAACACAGCACCAATACCTCCCATCAGTATTCCACCACAGTGCCATGTAACCCATGCCCTACACTCCCATCTACACCAATACTATACAGGCACAAACTAGTATATCTGACTAAAAGCCCCCAAAATATGAAGAACGGCCTATAGTTGAGTGTGGATATAAAATCTATGTGAGCAGAGCTAGAATAGAAATCACTGATCGCATTGAAGTCATTCTGACCATAAATCACCATGATATCAAGGTGAGGAGTTGTGTGTTACTGCTGGGAGGAAAGGGTTAACAGTGGAATATTAAGGTGCATTTCTGTGTGCAGTGTTACTAGTCAATGTAACAATTCAGTATGAGCTGCTCTTGGTGCCGGGGGAGGGAGATGCTCTCCTGAGCAAGATAGATGGGGAATGAACATGATATCTATATAGTGTAAGGCAGGGGGTCTCAAACCAGGTGATCATGTCTGATCAACTGGTTACATTATGTCTGATTACCTTGTCTAACAGTTTTTTCTCCCCTTTCTTTACCTTCCAGGTTCCCATAGTCACGTGAAATATCCCTGTTGCACTTGATTACGGCTCACTATTCACTATAGGATGTCTTATATCTAACATCACACTCTCACCCATCAGCACTCTATAGGTTTGTATAAGGTATGCGCTTACACATCCGGTCCTCCATAGGTATTTCCACTTATGTAACACTATCCCTATGATCACTCATAACTCATACCCTTGTAGTCAATTAAAGCCTCCTCTCTCCCCCCTCCCCTTCTCCCTTTCCATCTATAATTTTGCCAGTACAATATTAGTTTACATTAGGCACACACTCACATATTCCTTTCCTTAGTGATTTATTGTAATTCACATTCACATACAATTCTCTATGCCTGCCCCATTACTACATTCATACCTACTTGACCCTATCCTGATACCCCTTGTCTCACCTTGTTGGTCCCTACACCTGTTATCATGTCCTTTCCTGTGTCTGTCTTGTCACACAACACATTTTAGCATATAACTTGTGCTCCTTATTACCTGTCCTGCCTATTAGAATTATGTCCATTATGTCCATGCATGGCCCAATGAATCAAGTCTGTACTTCATATTCATGGTTTAAGCCTTTGGGTTCCAATGTGCCCAGAGTATATATCCAGAAAGATTCCCTTTCTTTGAGCTTCCTAATTCTATTGCCTCCTCTGCGTATGGCTTGGACATGTTCGATGACTTGGAATCTTAATTGGATCACTGTGTGATTATGCGTCACAAAATGGTGTGGGACTGGTAATAGAATCTGCTTACAATGTATTGTTGACTTGTGTTTAGCTCAAAGAAAGAGAATCTTTCTGGATATGTACTCTGGGCACATTAGAACCCAAGGGCTTAAACCGTGAATATGAAGTAAAGACTTGATTCATTGGGCCGTGCACCATGTCACCAAGTGTCCAATTGCATTGTCCAATGGCTCACAATGGTTATGCGTTTTCATTGGATGGATAATCGAAGCCATGTTTTTTTCCTTTCTGTTGGGTTTGTTGTGTGAGTAGCCTATAGGATTAAGTTGGTTACCGCAGGCAGTGGATTTAACTTCCTGTCTTTGGTCCAGTGGTAGATGGATTGTCTGGTCTATGAGCTGTTATTGGTTTGAATGCAGGTGAATGCCCATGGGCTGCTTATGACTGTGTAAAATAGTATTGATTCATGATGGATTTCAGACTACATGTAGATATCTTCAGTCTTTCTATCCACATCATTTAAATGAACATTATCCATGCAGCTTGAAATCCATCCAATAAGAGAAGCAACCTTGTACAACCAATCTGATAAGGGCACAGTATATCCTAAGGGAAGGTTATGGCTATAAAAGGGGACTTCTTGGAGTCACCAGGTTGTTGATGGATGTTGCATGATCTAGTCTAAGCTCTTAGGAGCTGGCTAGGGGATCAGAACCAGGATGCCTTGTGGACTCGGTCTAGGGACTTTGGCTTCAACTAGAGGATCACTTGGCTACATGGCTTCAATCTAGGGGCTCCAATTCCGATTGGAGATCATAACCGCAATCTAGGGATTTCGACTCCGGCTGCCAGGATTATACCATATCATCATACCAGAGACTACTTAAGGAAGAAACCCAGGTTGGACAATTTTGTCACCTGGCTACAGACTTTGCAGACCTCAGCCAGCTTCCTAAATCTGGCGCTATTCTATTGTCGGTGGGTGCCCGACAAATTACACAGCTATGTAAAATTTTGGTTTATGAAACTTCAAATCCAGTGACTGATTATTATGTTTTCTAATGTCCTGATTTAAAAAAAAAAATAAATATTTTTTTTTAACCATCAAATATTGATTTTGTACAATCCATGTGTGAAGTTACATACAAGTGACATGAACAAGAAAAATACTTATTGTAACCAAAAATATTCACAATTTTATATATAAAATACATTTATTTATTGTACAGTCATTCTGCAACTTTATTAGAAATTTATTCTTGCACTTTTTCCTTTTCTCTAGATCCCCCTTTTCTCTTATAGAAGGCCTGTGGATCTTCTCTGTGAAGCATCCGGCAATCATGTTCACGTTTCATTTACTTTGGTATCGTCGTTCCATCTCCTTGATATTCCGATGAAAACCTTCTTGTTCTTCCCACCAGCACCAAGGTTTTCAGACAAGTAGTCCAAATAGGAATGTAAAAAATGTAACTTCAAATTCATTAGACAACCCAAGGCTTTGAAACGTTTCAGCATGTTCTCCACGATGGACTTAAATTTTGATTCTTTGTTGTTACCTAGAAACGTATTTATTGCTTCTTTCAAAGAGTCCCAAGCCCTTTTTTCAACAGTTTTCATTATTGTTTAAAACACGTCATCCTTCATTCATGGGTTTCTGAATATCCGAACCCACAAAAATGCTTTTGTGCTGCCCCTGTGCCAGCAGCCGCCGTTGGTCGGATCCAGACCTTCTAAGAGAGTGGCTCGACCCGGGGGTCTCGCGGACATGTCGAATAAAAGGAGGAATGTAGGTGTATGGGCTAGGCCGTATTAAGTTTGTGACGCCACCAACGGTGTGTGGTGAGGTGGGACACCACCGCTGCCGTTATGGGATACCCGGGAGAGATGTAGTGGCAGCTGGATGTTAACCCCTCCGTGTGTAGGGATGATTGCCCCGGGGCCCAGTGTCTTTGTGCAGGGTATGGTGATGGCAAGGGCCGGCGCGCCTGAGCAAGCAGGGGGATGTTTGGTTACTCACAGTAAATGAATCACACGAGTCTTTCGGTAAACCAAAGGTGCTGGTGGCCTGCCGCCCCGGCCGGTTGCATTCAGGTCCCCCACCCAGGCTGGTGGTCGCTGTCCTTTACTCTGCACTTGTTTTTGTGTATGGTGGACTGCCTGGTCTGGAACTCAGGAGTCCGCTCCCGGCTGGATATGGCCTAAGGAGCCGTGCCCGCAGGCGCTGGCCCGTGGGATCTAAGGGCCCTGGCGGTGGCCTTATCCCTATCAGTGGGCTGTTGTCTTCTTTGAGGGACTTTAGGTGGGATAGGACCTATAATCCTGCCCTCAATCATTTAATTAGCTAGGCCGCTGTTTTCGGTCCTGGCTTCAGGGTCCTAGGTGACTAGGGTTTCAGGTCGGCTGTGTGTTTCCTAAGTGAGGAAAGGTGTTGTGCGGGGGCCTATCTGTAACTACCTGGTTTTGCCAGGGCATCACACCTTCCTTCAGACTTGATTCTGACAGTCCCTGAAACTTGGTACACAGGTACTTAAACATCTCTCCTTCTTTCAGTAGCGCTTTCACAAACAGCTTCATCAGTCCAAGCTTACAGTGGAGTGGTGGCAAGAGAACTTTAGGTGGGATCAACTAAGCTTTATGCAACAATGTTCTTGAGTCCCGGTTACAAAGATGTTCTTGTTGGCCAATTTTTTTTGCTCCAGTGAAGAGTCCTAACCTGGCTTTCCAATTCACACAAAAAGCATGTGTTCTGCCTTCTTTTACGTAATGCTGTGAATCTCTAGCATACAGCTAAACCCTAGTTCACATTTCAAATAAACAGACTGTGGAGTTCAATAGCCTTGATTTATTAGCTGGTAACGTGAACTTGATTGCAGTATACATGGAATATACAGTGAATATAGGAATATCCAAGATGCAGTTGAAGACAGAATACGGTATATCCAAGATACTGTTTTATACGGGTAAAAACTATAACAAGAAAATGATTACAGTCAGTACAGTGTTAATACAGAGTTAACATAGCATAACAGTACATGAGATGCAGTTCTTACGAGAATGTAGGTGAAAGGTCACTGCATCTGCAATACATAGAAATCTTATCTAGACAAACAAGACAGGGATGACACTAAAGGTGTAGAAGTACAATGTACAATGCATTTACTACACTCTTCCATCTAGGATTCTATCACTAACACATGTAATTTGCTTTGCTCACCGGATTACACTAGGCAGGGGTGAATGTACAGAGAGGTAAGTCGGCATGTCCTTTCCTGACAAATCCAAAGAGAAAATGGCTGCAGGCTTCTTCTCAGCTCAGGGAGGCATTCCTTACCCAGAATACATTTAGCTTAAAGGGAAACTCAGCAATTCAAAAGAATAACAATGACCTCTAGGGGTTGTAACAGAAATTTTAATGAATGACTATTAGCAGGCTGCCATGAGGCAGAACAGCATGGGTATTTAATATATCCTCCTTGCTGCCCAAGAAGCAATGAGAACATTTTTAGACCACCACATATTGACCATCCATGCTCCTTGTAGTTAAGTTTCTTGAGAATAAAGTCTAAATTCTCACAGCTTTCTTCCAAGTGCATAGCATGTGTGACGCCCTGGACTAGCCAGGTAGTCACAAACACAAAATCACACACACCCCCTCCCCTGGATAGTCTACATCAGTCACACAAAATCCTTGTTGCCTCCTCCAGGGTCTGATGTCCACACCAGGTGGGGCGGAGCCAGGCGGTTGGCCCCACCCACCGAGGAGTTCACAGGCCTGGAGGCGGGAAAAAGCAGTTAGTTTAGTTTTGTAGTGGAAAGTGAGAGGACAGAAACTGTTAGTGTCTGGGTAGGAGCCCAGGCACTGTCAGCAAGGTCGGCAGACGGTGGTGGCCGTCTGCAGGAGGTGGTACAAGTCAGCTGAACCGTAGGACCGGGGACGGGCGGTGACCCGAAGGGAACTGAACCGGTGAGCGGATCTGTACCAAGCACAAAGGCAGGGCCATTGGACCCTGACCAGGCTAGGAGCCGCCGACAATGGTCAAATCCGAGAGTGACCGGAATCCCAGGGGTTCCCTAACACCCAAGACCCGACAGAAGGCAACCGTCCACACCGTGAGGATAAAAAGCCACCGCCATAGGCTAGAGATCCAAGGGCCAGCGCCTGCGGGCAAACGGGCTCCCTCGGTACGTACACCCCAGCCATCCAGCCTCCCCGTACCGCCACCGGGCCCCGGGATCACCAACCCCTACCCACGGAGGGGGAACCAACATCCTAGCTGCTCCCTGCCATCGCTCCCGGGATCCCCGTCACCAGCAGTGGTGGTGCCCATTATCACCACGACCTGTGGGTGACGTCACTAACTATCTCCCCAAACAAACCACCCCCTTTTCACTCGTGGGCGAGGAGCGCTGCTCGAGTCCCCGGATCTGGCCCTCCGCTCGAGCCACCGAGCAGCAGCAGCAGCAGAAGTCCCCGAACCCGAGCGTAGCGTGCGTGGCCCCTCTGCCCGCGACACATGCCCTACACACACTGAAGAATACTTACTGCCATTGAGCAGTAGCACAGCTTTCAGACTTTTTGGATGAAACAATGACGTGTCTCCACTCGCTCACATTGTACTTAATGTTACATTTTCCATCAGCACAGGAACATCGCTTGAATACACTAGAGCACCATCTTCAGAAAAGTATGGAGGGAATCTTTTCAGAATTCTAACCTTTTGGAAACCTATTGTCACGCTCTCCGGGTCCCCTGCTCTGCCCCCCGGCTCACCTGCCACGCTCCCCGGCTTCCCTGCTTCGCTCCCCGGCTCCTCTGGCAGACATCCCCCGCTCCACGGTCTCCAGCCTCCACCACCTGCGGTCCCCAGGCGGCCCGGTCCCCACTCCCGGCGCCCGTCGGCAGCCCTGCTCCAGGCCGGCTCCCCTGCTTCCTATACACCGCTCCCTGCCCTGGCTTCTGGCACCCGGGCCTCGCGCATGCGCATTAGGGCGCGCGCGCGGTCATTGACCCTCTCTTAAAGGGCCAGCGTCCACTGACAGGAAATTGAACACACAGGTACAGGGTATAAAGGGGTTTAATGTCCAAGTGGGCGGGGCCTGTTCTTCGTGTTTCCTAAGCTAGGAGTCAGGTCTCCTTGTGTCTCTGTGATATACTTACCTATCTCTCTTCTAGAGCCGCTCCTGCCTCGCCATCCGGTCCTGCCGATTCCCGAACCCCGAACGCTGACTATCTGCCATCCCGTCAGTCCGTACCATCTCTGATCCCTGTGGTGACCCGTCCTCTCGCTCCATCGGTTCCGGACTCTGCCTGACATCTCGGCCTCCGAACCTGAGCTCCGTCACCCGGACTACCATCAGTGACTCCGTGGTCCCAGGGACTTCTCCATTCCACTCTTTTGCACGGACTGTCCTGCTACCCGTAGTGCTCCGGCTACCGGACCCCTTGCCTTCATTAAGGTGTTCGGCCCAGTGGATCCACCTCCTGGGTCTGCCCGTCCACCTGGCCCTAACACCTATAGAATCAGTGTTTGTGAAAAAACTGTACGTGATGATATTTTTTCAATATTTTTACTGAGTCCAATGATCAAAAGTATGAAAAAAATCACATCTTTCAAAAATTTTTACCCTTGGAAACCTGTGTTATTATTACTATGCACGAGCCCTAAATTGTCTGAAAAACAACAAATATGCTGGTTGGATAGACCTTGACCCAACAATTCAACGGCCACAATTAAGGAGAAAAGTGCTAAGAGAGTTAAATTTGCCCCTGAAATAACCCATGATACGGGCCAAGGAGGGACACACCATTTTGATCCGAAAATAGCCCAACACCATGAGAGACGGGCAAATCCGTGAAAAGACAAAGTTCCAAGCTACAACTGACGCAGGATCTACAGCACATACGCCCATTGTAATTGTTCATGATTTCCGGCCACTACGCATTTCAGCCTTCAGGGACCTGGTAATTCGAATGCTATGTCCAGGAGTAGAGATGAGCGAACCGGTCCCGGTTCGGCTCGAGGTCGGTTCGCCGAACGGAGCTCCCGTTCGAGTTCGGCTCGTCGAACGTTCGACGAACCGAACTCGAGCCAATAGGAAACAATGGCAGGCAATCACAAACACAGTAAAACACCTAGAAAACACCCTCAAAGGTGTCCAAAAGGTGACAAACAACTCACAACACAACACAAACACATGGGAAAGTGACAAGGACATATACTCATGCGAAAACAAAACAGCTGGACAAGGAAAAAGAGGAGGACACACAGATATAGGCATGGCACGCCATTCTAAAATCATGTAAAACACCGCAAGGTGACTCCAAGCGGAGTCTCCCTTTTTTCCAAAAATTGGGCCCCACACACACCCACCCATTCAGTGGCAGCAGTTGTGCCCCAGTTGTACACTTCACAGCTACATTTGCATCAAGCACATTCAAAAATACGCTATTCTTAACCGTCCCCAGGATGACACCGGGGTAGGTAGCAAAGTCTTTCCTGATCCCAGCTCTGTTCATCTTGGCTTCAAGCACATTCAAAAATACGCCATTCTTATCCGTCCCCAGGATGACACCGGGGTAGGTAGATAAAGTTTTTGCTGACCATGACTTGTTCATCTTGGCTTCTTTTAAAAACACAGCAAGCAAGGGTTACTCCAAGCGGAGTCTCCCTTTTTTCCAAAAATTGGGCCACACAGACACCCACCCCATCAGTGGCAGCACTTGGGCCCTAGTTGCAAACAGGATGTTTTGATTTGCATCAAGCACATTCAAAAATACGCCATAATTAACCGTCCCCAGGATGACACCGGGGTAGGTAGCAAAGTCTTTCCTGATCCCAGCTCTGTTCATCTTGGCTTCTTTTAAAAACACAGCAAGCAAGGGTTACTCCAAGCGGAGTCTCCCTTTTTTCCAAAAATTGGGCCACACAGACACCCACCCCATCAGTGGCAGCACTTGGGCCCTAGTTGCAAACAGGATGTTTTGATTTGCATCAAGCACATTCAAAAATACGCCATAATTAACCGTCCCCAGGATGACACCGGGGTAGGTAGCAAAGTCTTTCCTGATCCCAGCTCTGTTCATCTTGGCTTCTTTTAAAAACACAGCAAGCAAGGGTTACTCCAAGCGGAGTCTCCCTTTTTTCCAAAAATTGGGCCACACAGACACCCACCCCATCAGTGGCAGCACTTGGGCCCTAGTTGCAAACAGGATGTTTTGATTTGCATCAAGCACATTCAAAAATACGCCATTCTTATCCGTCCCCAGGATGACACCGGGGTAGGTAGATAAAGTCTTTGCTGACCCATGACTTGTTCATCTTGGCTTCTTTTAAAAACACAGCAAGCAAGGGTTACTCCAAGCGGAGTCTCCCTTTTTTCCAAAAATTGGGCCACACAGACACCCACCCCATCAGTGGCAGCACTTGGGCCCTAGTTGCAAACAGGATGTTTTGATTTGCATCAAGCACATTCCAAAATTCGCCATAATTAACCGTCCCCAGGATGACACCGGGGTAGGTAGCAAAGTCTTTCCTGATCCCAGCTCTGTTCATCTTGGCTTCTTTAAAAACACAGCAAGCAAGGGTTACTCCAAGCGGAGTCTCCCTTTTTTCCAAAAATTGGGCCACACAGACACCCACCCCATCAGTGGCAGCACTTGGGCCCTAGTTGCAAACAGGATGTTTTGATTTGCATCAAGCACATTCAAAAATACGCCATAATTAACCGTCCCCAGGATGACACCGGGGTAGGTAGCAAAGTCTTTCCTGATCCCAGCTCTGTTCATCTTGGCTTCTTTTAAAAACACAGCAAGCAAGGGTTACTCCAAGCGGAGTCTCCCTTTTTTCCAAAAATTGGGCCACACAGACACCCACCCCATCAGTGGCAGCACTTGGGCCCTAGTTGCAAACAGGATGTTTTGATTTGCATCAAGCACATTCAAAAATACGCCATAATTAACCGTCCCCAGGATGACACCGGGGTAGGTAGCAAAGTCTTTCCTGATCCCAGCTCTGTTCATCTTGGCTTCTTTTAAAAACACAGCAAGCAAGGGTTACTCCAAGCGGAGTCTCCCTTTTTTCCAAAAATTGGGCCCCACACACACCCACCCCTTCAGTGGCAGCAGTTGTGCCCCAGTTGTACACTTCACAGCTACATTTGCATCAAGCACATTCAAAAATACGCTATTCTTAACCGTCCCCAGGATGACACCGGGGTAGGTAGCAAAGTCTTTCCTGATCCCAGCTCTGTTCATCTTGGCTTCTTTTAAAAACACAGCAAGCAAGGGTTACTCCAAGCGGAGTCTCCCTTTTTTCCAAAAATTGGGCCACACAGACACCCACCCCATCAGTGGCAGCACTTGGGCCCTAGTTGCAAACAGGATGTTTTGATTTGCATCAAGCACATTCAAAAATACGCCATAATTAACCGTCCCCAGGATGACACCGGGGTAGGTAGCAAAGTCTTTCCTGATCCCAGCTCTGTTCATCTTGGCTTCTTTTAAAAACACAGCAAGCAAGGGTTACTCCAAGCGGAGTCTCCCTTTTTTCCAAAAATTGGGCCACACAGACACCCACCCCATCAGTGGCAGCACTTGGGCCCTAGTTGCAAACAGGATGTTTTGATTTGCATCAAGCACATTCAAAAATACGCCATAATTAACCGTCCCCAGGATGACACCGGGGTAGGTAGCAAAGTCTTTCCTGATCCCAGCTCTGTTCATCTTGGCTTCTTTTAAAAACACAGCAAGCAAGGGTTACTCCAAGCGGAGTCTCCCTTTTTTCCAAAAATTGGGCCCCACACACACCCACCCCTTCAGTGGCAGCAGTTGTGCCCCAGTTGTACACTTCACAGCTACATTTGCATCAAGCACATTCAAAAATACGCTATTCTTAACCGTCCCCAGGATGACACCGGGGTAGGTAGCAAAGTCTTTCCTGATCCCAGCTCTGTTCATCTTGGCTTCTTTTAAAAACACAGCAAGCAAGGGTTACTCCAAGCGGAGTCTCCCTTTTTTCCAAAAATTGGGCCACACAGACACCCACCCCATCAGTGGCAGCACTTGGGCCCTAGTTGCAAACAGGATGTTTTGATTTGCATCAAGCACATTCAAAAATACGCCATAATTAACCGTCCCCAGGATGACACCGGGGTAGGTAGCAAAGTCTTTCCTGATCCCAGCTCTGTTCATCTTGGCTTCTTTTAAAAACACAGCAAGCAAGGGTTACTCCAAGCGGAGTCTCCCTTTTTTCCAAAAATTGGGCCCCACACACACCCACCCCTTCAGTGGCAGCAGTTGTGCCCCAGTTGTACACTTCACAGCTACATTTGCATCAAGCACATTCAAAAATACGCTATTCTTAACCGTCCCCAGGATGACACCGGGGTAGGTATGTCCAGGAGTAGAGATGAGCGAACCGGTCCAGGTTCGGCTCGAGGTCGGTTCGCCGAACGGAGCTCCCGTTCGAGTTCGGCTCGTCGAACGTTCGACGAACCGAACTCGAGCCAATAGGAAACAATGGCAGGCAATCACAAACACAGTAAAACACCTAGAAAACACCCTCAAAGGTGTCCAAAAGGTGACAAACAACTCACAACACAACACAAACACATGGGAAAGTGACAAGGACATATACTCATGCGAAAACAAAACAGCTGGACAAGGAAAAAGAGGAGGACACACAGATATAGGCATGGCACGCCATTCTAAAATCATGTAAAACACCGCAAGGTGACTCCAAGAGGAGTCTCCCTTTTTTCCAAAAATTGGGCCCCACACACACCCACCCCTTCAGTGGCAGCAGTTGTGCCCCAGTTGTACACTTCACAGCTACATTTGCATCAAGCACATTCAAAAATACGCTATTCTTAACCGTCCCCAGGATGACACCGGGGTAGGTAGCAAAGTCTTTCCTGATCCCAGCTCTGTTCATCTTGGCTTATTTTAAAAACACAGCAAGCAAGGGTTACTCCAAGCGGAGTCTCCCTTTTTTCCAAAAATTGGGCCACACAGACACCCACCCCATCAGTGGCAGCACTTGGGCCCTAGTTGCAAACAGGATGTTTTGATTTGCATCAAGCAAATTCAAAAATACGCCATAATTAACCGTCCCCAGGATGACACCGGGGTAGGTAGCAAAGTCTTTCCTGATCCCAGCTCTGTTCATCTTGGCTTCTTTTAAAAACACAGCAAGCAAGGGTTACTCCAAGCGGAGTCTCCCTTTTTTCCAAAAATTGGGCCACACAGACACCCACCCCATCAGTACTTTACCCTCCACACCAGTCCCAAGCTGGAAGCACTGCAGCACTGCCTCGGCGAAGCGGCAACAGGCTGTGCTGCAGCTAATCTGCATAGGTGACAAACCCCACAATGCAGAAGAGGTGTGGACAGCTCTAAAACAGCATGCAGATCACTGGCTCACACCTCTGAACCTAAAGCCAGGAAAGGTTGTGTGTGACAATGGCCGGAACCTGGTGGCGGCTTTGAGGCGAGGCCAGCTGACACATGTTCCATGCGTGGCCCATGTGCTCAACCTCGTGGTTCAGCGGTTTCTAAACTCATACCCAGAGCTGTCTGATCTGCTGGTAAAAGTTCGCCGCCTGTCTGCACATTTTCGAAAGTCACCTACTGCTTCAGCCGGCCTTGCCGGCTTTCAGCGTCATTTGCATCTTCCGGCTCACAGACTGGTGTGTGATGTCCCCACGCATTGCTGATATGTGCCCGTTCAAGTGTCTCGGGAATTTTCAACAGATCCGTCCGAAGGTGGATGGCCCCTTATTATGTCACGAGGATGGGTCCTTTTTATCGAGATACCAATTTGTGAGTGTTTTTAGGGCATGTTTGAAGTCGTTGGGGTTAGATCCGAAGTCTTTCGGATTGGGGCAGCGAAGGAGGCCTCTATATGCGGCCTACCGGAGGAGACAGTTAAGCAGATTGGTAGGTGGAAGTCGCAGCGCTTTAAGTCGTATGTACGTCCCCAGGTGGTTGTTGGCAATTGAGAGGAAAAGGGGGGGGTATTAGGGTAGCAATGGGGGGGGTGAGAGTGTGTGTTTTTTGTCAATTTGGTTTGGTGAGGCAATAAAATGGTGTCGTCTGTACATTTTGTATTGCAGAAGCACCCCCCCTTCCTTCCCTGGTCTGGATCCTTGGCCACTCTTATGTGTATTGGGGAGCCCGACGAGCGGACGCGAGATGGAACGGGAGACAGCTAGGTTTTGAGAAGGACCTGGCTCTCGTGCGATGGCTCGGTGTTCGGGGGTTAGGGTGGAACAGGGTGTTGCAGGAGGTGCATAGATACGCCCGGTTGGACAGACCTCCTGACATCTTAGTGTTGCATGCCGGGGGGAATGATTTGGGTGGGCGTCCTTTTCGAATCTTGATAACGGACATCAAACATGATTTGTTACGGTTATGGGTGTCGTTTCCAGGTCTAACGATAGTCTGGTCGGAGATAGTAGCGAGAAAGAGTTGGCAGAAAGCGCGGTCAGTTGACAGGTTGAACAAGGCGCGGGCGAAGGTTAATAGGGCGATCTCGAAGTTTGTTAGTCGGAACGGGGGTATAGCAATACGGCATGTTGAGTTGGAAAGGACGGAAGAGGAATTTTGGTTGGCTGACGGGGTACACCTTAATGCGGTGGGAACTGACTTATGGGCTCTTGGCTTGCAGGGAGGTATTGAGAGGGCCCTTTGCTTGCGGGGGGTCTCAGGCACTTGAAGGGTTTCAAGGTGCCTTCGTTGTGGTGTTGTTTATTGGTGGGTCCTTGAAGTTGGTTTAAAATTGGTTCGGGGATTCATCCGGGTATGGATCCCCTCATTGGCAGAATTGATGGTCCCCTAGTGATTTTGGGGGGGAACCCCGACGGGGTATGTCGGGGCCCCTGGGGGTGTGGTTGGGGTTGACGGAGGATTAACCCTAACCATTTGGTGCTACTGAGTCAGTGTGGGTAACGGCTGGGAGCAAGTTGAGGTTTTTTATTGCTCGGTTATGGGAATCACCAGGGTTTTGGTAGCTTCAAGGACCTTACCACATTGCAAATTTTATTGGTTATGTATTCTTGTTAATAAAATGGCTGCTATGGCCAAAATTATCCAAAGATAAATTTGTGTCTGTGTAATTACTTTTAAATAAGAAATGGGAATGGAGGTGTGGGGTATGAAAGGAAGACCGGAGTCAACAATTCCAGGGTCAAGCATGTTTATTTGCGTAAGCTTCGTTCCAGGGTAGAAAGGGTAAGAGTGCCTTTCAGAATTCGAAGTGGTCGGACTGTACGGACCACCAAGAACTGCAGGAGAGCTTGAACATCTTCCCATGGATGTGCGACATCCTCCCTCATCAGTTACGTAGGTAAGCAGGTTCTCAGCATTGCAGCCCATTTGTTGTCTTAAGTTAGTTAAGCGGGGTTAACTAACCTGTCAGTTCAGCCTCAGGTCTAAAGCAGAGGCCTGGACTCCACTCCTTACTCCTCACTCCACAACTCTCCTTAAAAACAACTGACTCCTTTTTCCTGCCCCGGGGTCTCCAGACCCTTAGGTGGGCGTTTCCTTCCGTCTGGTCCTGCCCACTGGTGTGCCTGTCTTTCCCTGGGGGAGGTGACTAGGGTTTTCTGGTTGGCTTTGTGTGACTTAGGTGAGGGAAGTTGTTATGCGGGGGCCTATGTGTGACTACCTGCAGTGTCAGGGCGTCACATATGTATGTGTGTATGTCTGCTAAAGGAATCCGCACCGTCATATTTACAAACACAAAATTTTGACTCTATGCACAGAAGAGAGTCATGCTATTTACATGATTTGTGTTTTTTTACCTTTTAAAACTATCATTAAATGTTAAGTTTTAGTTAGGGATTTATGCTTCTGTCTGTCTCTCTCCCAGTCTCTGTCATCTGTCTGTCTCTGTGTGTCTCTATCTCTATCCATGTCTCTCTGTCTCTCTATCTCTGTCTGTCTCTCTGTGTCTGTCTGTCTTTCTCTCTTTGTGGCTGTCTGTTTCTATGTCTGTCTGTCTCTTTTCCAGGTCTGTCTCTTTTCCAGGTCTGTCTCTTTCCCTGTCTGTCTGTCTCTTCCCCTGTCTGTCTCTTCCCCTGTCTGTCTCTTCCCCTGTCTGTCTCTGTATTTCTTTGTCTGTCTCTGTCTGTCTCTTCCCCTGTCTGTCTCTTTCCCTGTCTCTCTCTGCCTGTCTCTCTTTGTCTCTCTCTGTCTGACTCATTCCCCGTTTGTCTCTTTCCCTGTCTATCTCTGTATTTCTTTGTCTGTCTCTATCTGTCTGTCTCTCTCTGTCTGTCTCTTCCCCTGTCTGTCTGTTTCCCTGTCGGTCTGCCTTTTCTCCTGCCTGTCTCTGTATGTTTGTCTTTGTCTGTTTCCCTATCTGCCTCTGTCTCTTTCTCTGTCTCTGTCTGTCTGCCTTTTTTCCCTGTCTATCTCTGTCTGTCTCTTTCCCTGTCTGCCTCTGTCTGTTTGTCTCTGTCTCTTTCCCTGTCTGTCTATGCCTATCTGTCTCTGTCTGTTTGTCTCTCAGTCTGTGTCTGTCTCTCTCTATCTGTCTCCCCACTGACATCATATTATCTCACACATAAGCTTCTTATACTATGAATGTCCTTTGTTCCTATAGCAACCAATCACAGCTGCTATTAATAACTTGCAGCTCCCACCTCCATTCAGTTTAATGGAGGCAGGTTTTTTGGAGAGTAACTGTAAAGGTTAAATATTCCTGTTAAAACATAGTCTACAACGTTCCCTGAGTCACATGAGGTGTCTGCAAAATTTTGTGTTTGTAAATATGACGGTGCGGATTCCTTTAGCAGACATACACACATACATATGTGACGCCCTGACACTGCAGATAGTCACACATAGGCCCCCGCATAACAACTTCCCTCACCTAAGTCACACAAAGCCAACCAGAAAACCCTAGTCACCTCCCCTAGGGAAAGACAGGCACACCAGTGGGCAGGACCAGACGGAAGGAAACGCCCACCTAGGGGTCTGGAGACCCCGGGGCAGGAAAAAGGAGTCAGTTGTTTTTAAGGAGAGTTGTGGAGTGAGGAGTAAGGAGTGGAGTCCAGGCCTCTGCTTTAGACCTGAGGCTGAACTGACAGGTTAGTTAACCCCGCTTAACTAACTTAAGACAACAAATGGGCTGCAATGCTGAGAACCTGCTTACCTACGTAACTGATGAGGGAGGATGTCGCAAATCCATGGGAAGATGTTCAAGCTCTCCTGCAGTTCTTGGTGGTCCGTACAGTCTGACCACTTCGAATTCTGAAAGGCACTCTTACCCTTTCTACCCTGGAACGAAGCTTACGCAAATAAACATGCTTGACCCTGGAATTGTTGACTCCGGTCTTCCTTTCATACCCCACACCTCCATTCCCATTTCTTATTTAAAAGTAATTACACAGACACAAATTTATCTTTGGATAATTTTGGCCATAGCAGCCATTTTATTAACAAGAATACATAACCAATTAAATTTGCAATGTGGTAAGGTCCTTGAAGCTACCAAAACCCTGGTGATTCCCATAACCGAGCAATAAAAAACCTCAACTTGCTCCCAGCCGTTACCCACACTGGCTCAGGAGCACCAAATTATAAGGGTTAATCCTCCGTCAACCCCAACCACACCCCCAGGGGCCCCGACATACCCCGTCGGGGTTCCCCCCCAAAATCACCAGGGGACCATCAATTCTGCCAATGAGGGGATCCATACCCGGATGAATCCCCGAACCAATTTTAAACCAACTTCAAGGACCCACCAATAAACAACACCACAACGAAGGCACCTTGAAACCCTTCAAGTGCCTGAGACCCCCCGCAAGCAAAGGGCCCTCTCAATACCTCCCTGCAAGCCAAGAGCCCATAAGTCAGTTCCCACCGCATTAAGGTGTACCCCGTCAGCCAACCAAAATTCCTCTTCCGTCCTTTCCAACTCAACATGCCGTATTGCTATACCCCCGTTCCGACTAACAAACTTCGAGATCGCCCTATTAACCTTCGCCCGCGCCTTGTTCAACCTGTCAACTGACCGCGCTTTCTGCCAACTCTTTCTCGCTACTATCTCTGACCAGACTATCGTTAGACCTGGAAACGACGCCCATAACCGTAACAAATCATGTTTGATGTCCTTTATCAAGATTCGAAAAGGACGCCCACCCAAATCATTCCCCCCGGCATGCAACACTAAGATGTCAGGAGGTCTGTCCAACCGGGCGTATCTATGCACCTCCTGCACCCTAACCCCCGAACACCGAGCCATCGCACGAGAGCCAGGTCCTTCTCAAAACCTAGCTGTCTCCAGTTCCATCTCGCGTCCGCTCGTCGGGCTCCCCAATACACATAAGAGTGGCCAAGGATCCAGACCAGGGAAGGAAGGGGGGGTGCTTCTGCAATACAAAATGTACAGACGACACCATTTTATTGCCTCACCAAACCAAATTGACAAAAAACACACACTCTCACCCCCCCCATTGCTACCCTAATACCCTAATACCCCCCCCTTTTCCCCTCAAATGCCAACAACCACCTGGGGACGTACATACGACTTAAAGCGCTGCGACTTCCACCTACCAATCTGCTTAACTGTCTCCTCCGGTAGGCCGCATATAGAGGCCTCCGTCGCTGCCCCAATCCGAAAGACTTCGGATCTAACCCCAACGACTTCAAACATGCCCTAAAAACACTCACAAATTGGTATCTCGATAAAAAGATATATGTAATAAGGGGCCATCCACCTTCGGACGGATCTGTTGAAAATTCCCGAGACACTTGAACGGGCACATATCAGATGCCACAACCATCCCCAAACGGACTAGTCTACCCACACCTCTCTGATCAGTTTTCGATTTCCTAATCCAAAATTCAACTCCGTTTTCCACTGACATAATGTCACCCCAATCCAAGCCCCCGGGGAACGCCTTACTGGGCGATACCAACTCCCCAACCCGCAGGGCTCCAAAAAACGCCAAAGAAAAGGCTAACTTAAACAAACTCACCTCAAACGGAGATAGACAAACCCCCCACAACGCCCTACCCAGCCGGGTAGGGACCCAGCCCAGCCCAGCTGGGACCCAGTTTGAGCGAGGAACGGAACAAGTCCTTCCCACACCAAGGTTTGCAGGCCCTACCTCAGTCAGGGTTTCACCCACACTCTACAGCTCCGGAATGTCATGCTCTTCAGCCTCCTCCTCCTCCTGCGCATCCTCATCCACTTTACCCTCCACACCAGTCCCAAGCTGGAAGCACTGCAGCACTGCCTCGGCGAAGCGGCAACAGGCTGTGCTGCAGCTAATCTGCATAGGTGACAAACCCCACAATGCAGAAGAGGTGTGGACAGCTCTAAAACAGCATGCAGATCACTGGCTCACACCTCTGAACCTAAAGCCAGGAAAGGTTGTGTGTGACAATGGCCGGAACCTGGTGGCGGCTTTGAGGCGAGGCCAGCTGACACATGTTCCATGCGTGGCCCATGTGCTCAACCTCGTGGTTCAGCGGTTTCTAAACTCATACCCAGAGCTGTCTGATCTGCTGGTAAAAGTTCGCCGCCTGTCTGCACATTTTCGAAAGTCACCTACTGCTTCAGCCGGCCTTGCCGGCTTTCAGCGTCATTTGCATCTTCCGGCTCACAGACTGGTGTGTGATGTCCCCACGCATTGGAATTCAACTCTGCACATGTTGATCAGGATATGTGAGCAGAAGAGGGCAGTTGTTGAGTACCTGCATCACCTAAGCCATCGGGAAATGGGTCAAACTCCACACATAACACCTGAGGAGTGGAGATGGATGTCCGACCTATGTACCATCCTCCAAAACTTTGAGGACTCCACCAAGATGGTGAGCGGCGATGACGCCATTATTAGCGTCACCATACCGCTTCTCTGCCTTCTAAAACGGTCTCTGCTCAAAACCAAACATGATGCATTGCAGGCGGAACACGATGAGTTGGAGCAAGAAACAGTAGTGGGTGTGGGTGATAACACACAGCCCAGCCTCGTCTCATCACAACGTGCAGTGGAGGACTATGACGAGGAGGAAGATGAAGACATGGAGCAACTCTCCGACCAAATTGAGGATATGACATGCATACCAGTCATATGCTCAGTTCAGCGTGGCTGGCCAGAGGACAGGGTAGATGAGGAGGAGGAGGAGGAGAAGGAGGAGGACAGCATGTTCAGTCATCGTGTTGGTCTGGATATTGAAGTGATGGCTGTTAAGAGTCTGGCGCACATGGATGACTTTATGGTAAGCTGCCTGTCTCGTGACCCTCGCGTTAAGAACATCTTGGCCGACAATCATTACTGGTTGGTAACACTGTTAGACCCACGCTACAAGGAGAACTTTATGTCTCTTATTCCCGAGGCGGAGAGGTCAGCCAAAATGCAGCAGTTCTGGAAGGCCATAGTCACGGAAGTAGGCAAAGCATTCCCTTCACAAAACGCTAGCGTCATAATTGTAACACTATTAGTTAAAAGAAAGGGATAAACTGTAAAAAAAACAAAATAAGGCATAACTTTTTTTTAACATCAATTTTTTTTTTTTAGATTTAACCAAAGAATGTGCACATTTGTTATAATAAACAAGTGAAAAATGTTGAAAATCAGTCATCCAAAGGTGTGTGAAAAAAAAATATATATATGGTACCAATAAAAATGTCACTTTGTCCTGCAAAGAATGCAGCCCCCCACATTATTTTTTTCCTCTGTGCGGCCCATACACCCAGCCGAGTTTGAGACCCCCTGCCTTACACTATATAGATATCATGTTCATTCCCCATCTATCTTGCTCCGGAGAGCATCTCCCTCCCCCGGCACCAAGAGCAGCTCATACTGAATTGTTACAATGACTACATTGACACCCCCATACTTTGCACTGACGAGGGGCAAGCACCCCGAAACACCGTGTCTGCAAATTGGGATTCTGATCTGGCTTATATATCCTGAGTCATATTGCAATGGATTGTTGAAAATCCACTTGTGACTTTTAGGATCGCTACTTCCAATAGGTGGCGCTGTGCTAGAGTTTGTCTCCTTTACTGGAGAGACAATTTGTACATTGACTAGTAACACTGCACACAGAAATGCACCTTAATATTCCACTGTTAACCCTTTCCTCCCAGCAGTAACACACAACTCCTCACCTTGATATCATGGTGATTTATGGTCAGAATGACTTCAATGCGATCAGTGATTTCTATTCTAGCTCTGCTCACATAGATTTTATATCCACACTCAACTATAGGCCGTTCTTCATATTTTGGGGGTTTTTAGTCAGATATACTAGTTTGTGCCTGTATAGTATTGGTGTAGATGGGAGTGTAGGGCATGGGTTACATGGCACTGTGGTGGGATACTGATGGGAGGTATTGGTGCTGTGTTTGAGGCTTCTACTGGGTATTTTCCTACAAATACTGGAACAGCTCACTGCTTAGAATGATCCTTCCCAGCTCTATAATATATTATATATACCCCACAATGCAGGCTCACACACACATTTGTCTCAAGTGTGTTGTAGGGACACAGATACAGTCTTGGTCATGTGACTAAAGGCTACTTTACACACTGCGATATCGGTCCTGATATCGCTAGTGTGGGTACCCGCCCCCATCTGTTGCGCGACACGGGCAAATTGCTGCCCATGCTGCACAACACCGAACAGAACCAGTCACACATACTTACCTGCCCGGCGACGTCGCTGTGACCGGCGAACCGCCTCCTTTCTAAGGGGGCGGTTCGTGCGGCGTCACAGCAACGTCACTGAGCGACCGCCCAATAGCAGTGGAGGGGCGGAGATGAGTGGCCGGAACATCCCGCCCACCTCCTTCCTTCCTCATAGCGGCTTTGAGGCAGGTAAGGAGAGGTTCCTCGTTTCTGCGGTGTCACACGGAGCAATGTGTGCTGCCGCAGGAGCGACGAACTACATCGTTACTGCTGCAGTAACGATAATCGAGAATGGAGACCCATGTCACCGATGAGCGATTTTGCACGTTTTTGCAACGATGCAAAATCGCTCATCGGTGTCACACGCAGCAACATCGCTAATGCGGCCGGATGTGCGTCACAAATTCCGTGACCCCAACGACTCCGCATTAGCGATGTCGCAGCGTGTAAAGCCCCCTTTAGTGGGAGTGGTGTACAGGGTCTTAGCAGTAAAGAGTATTCCATATTTCTGCCAGATACCCACAGAGATATTGAAATCTGAAAAAAGAGACTTCTGCTCATTGAAGGTAAGAACTGCTCACATAGCGTTCAACTCCACAGCAAACGTGTGCTCTAGCACTGGCATCTCAGCAGGGATATTCCCCTACTACACATGTGTGTCTGGGTCGCTGTGACAGTTTACAGGACATAACTCAGGGCACCTAGACAGAAGGCAGAGGGACTACTTTCTATTTCTGGTGTAGATCTTAGTACAATATATATATATATACTATTACATGTGACACATGTACCTTGTATTACCATTATTCGCTGTATATGAACCCCTTTTCTCCGGGCATTATTTGTCTATAGCATTTTTCACGAACCTGAGGCAACTGAGAACCCTTCAGTGAAGGAATTCCACTAACCCTCACAATACCAACCAGGGGCCTCCCTGCAGTAACTCAGGTAGTTGTACCCATTCTCTTTCCGCATTCTATGTGTTCTTCTTCTTTCTTCTTTTTTTTCTTTTTTCTTCTTTTTATTTCTATCATGTAGTTCAGGGGTTTATAGATATATGTCCTGCATCTCATATTTCCTTTAGTGGTGCTTCTTACCCATTCTCATATCATTTACCCTAGTATTTCATGATCCTGAGGCGACTGAGAACCCTTTAATAAAGGAATCCTTTTTCACTTGAATTGTCAAGTGATACTTACCAGTGACTATCACGTAATGTTACAGGTAGTTGCATTTTCTTCCTCTTCTTTCTCTCCTTTCTTCTTTGTCACACGGTCCATTGTGTTATAGCCCACGTGTCATGATAACACTTGTACCATCTTTTCATTTAGATTCCACCTACAATTATTTACCGATTCCAGTTCTGAAATAGGCTTTCATCATCTACTCACTAGAATTCTCAAGTGCATAAGGTACTGAGACATATACATGTTCACACCATTATAAAGAACAAAGTATAAACATTGAGGTTTTTCTCACACCCATGTTCCTGTGTTCTTTGATATGATATGTGTTCATTTCCTTCACTATATAGGATTGCAAGTTTTCCATTTGTACCTTAATGGCAATGACGCTATACAATTGAACACATATCATCCTGTTATCCATATAGGTGTGTATTTACCTGCTTGACTATTTTTGGTTGTTTGATCCAGAATGTTTCTCCAGATAGGTCATGTGGAAATTTTCTTTCCTCAGTACAAATGTTTTCACTATGGCTTTGGAAAAATTTTTTGTATGTGCATCATGGTTATTTGACCCATTGTACTCTCAAGTAGCAATATATTGTACTGTTATGTTGTACTATGTACTAATTACGTGTTTATATGGTTTTGTAACCCTTTATGATCTTAGATAACTTTATCCTTGATAAAGACCTAAAAACAAGGTCGAAACGTTGGATGAATTATCCTTTTGCACAAATAAAGAATTTTCAGCATTCCAAGAGTTCTTTTCTTACGTTATTGATCACTATAGTGTGCCAGAGCTATTTCTATTGAATTGACTCTTATTTTTTCTGAGCACCTGCTATATACACAGTGAGCCAGACATATTCAAGTTTCATTCAGAAGGCAGAGGGAAGCCTTAGCAGCTGAGCCTATATCTTGGCTTGTGAGCATTAGAACAGGCCGGCGATTACAGGGTAACATGAAAAATGTCCAGCTTGCATTATGACTAGAACATGACAATATCCTTTTAAGTACTAACCTATGATGCGTTCCTAAGCAGTTGATGTTATATGTTCTACATTTCATTTTCTGCATACTTTACAAGTAGTAGAATTTGCTTTGATATAGGCAACTGGATTTTCACAATGAAAAGGCAAAGGATAACGCCCGAAAAAGACGCCATACATTATGTCAGTGCCATCACTGACAAACCTGGATTGACCATGAAATACATCAATCCCCTTAAAGGTGAGTTAAAACAAGTTTTAACTAAATTGCCTTAATATTGTCATGCATTAGAATGACTGTCTTAGGTAATGATAAATATTTTCTACAGGAAGAGGAGTGTTTGCTGAAACTGAAATCGAAAAAGGGAGTTTTGTTGCAGAATATCGAGGCGAGCTCACGTATGCACTTACGATGGTAGACAACTACTCGAGATTTATGGTTGTGGTACAAGTCAAAGATCTAATGGCCCATACTGCAGCGAAGGTCTTCCAAGCACACTTATGCAGACCTCATGGCTACTCAGAGAGAGTCCTCACAGATCAAGGCACTGCCTTTGAAGCGGAAATCTTCAAGGACTTCTGCAGCTTTTACCGATGCAGGAAGATGCGCACTACACCCTACCATGCTCAAACCAATGGTTATCAACCTGCTCAGGACTTTACCCCATATTCCAGATGTGGCCTTACAAGTGATTTATAGAGGGTTAACAATACGTTGGGATCACCGGATCTAATCTCCCTTTTTATAACCCCTATAGAGGACAAAAAGGATACAAAATCCCTGGTAGTGACTCCATATATACATATAAAGACCAAAGAAAGGAGTCAACAAAACTACCTTCATGCAAATACAGTATTTTTATTAAACAATGGTATAACAAACACAATAAAATTCATTCAAGGTGTGCTGGCAAGGATACAGACAAGAGTGGGACATGCATACCATTGCTGGCCATAAATATATTAAATATCCTCTAGCTGGGAACAATGTGTCATGAATAGTAATTTACCACAATAAAGTGCTCAGTGGTTAACCAGTAAAATACATACAGTGCAATAAAGTGCAGAGATGTAATTACTGTTTAGGGCAGGCAAACAGCACAGAATCCTAACTCAATAGAGCATATCACTCCCAGGAAGTATAAAGGGAGTGAGGGGACGCCACTTCCACTCCTGCCAAAAACTGGTAACCATAAGAGACATAGGTTTAAGAGAGGTTAGAGATGACACATACCCATAGTAACCACGCCAGCAAGGGAGATGCAGTTCCACAGACCCCGACGCGTTTCGCGAGGGCTTCTTCACAAAGGGGGGTCGCAAAGAGTAGTGTCATTCCCAGGGTATAAATACCCATGTCACAGCTGTTACGGATCGCACGCTGTGGCGACGCATATAATGGCGCATGCGCGGTAGGCCACAGTGAGTTGCCCGGAAGCTGCGTCAGCACTCCAGTGTCAGGATCCGGGAGGGAAAACCCCTTCAGACGTCACATCCGGCCTGTTACCAAGGAGTCTATTGAGTTAGGATTCTGTGCTGTTTGCCTGCCCTAAACAGTAATTACATCTCTGCACTTTATTGCACTGTATGTATTTTACTGGTTAACCACTGAGCACTTTATTGTGGTAAATTACTATTCATGACACATTGTTCCCAGCTAGAGGATATTTAATATATTTATGGCCAGCAATGGTATGCATGTCCCACTCTTGTCTGTATCCTTGCCAGCACACCTTGAATGAATTTTATTGTGTTTGTTATACCATTGTTTAATAAAAATACTGTATTTGCATGAAGGTAGTTTTGTTGACTCCTTTCTTTGGTCTTTATATATTCCAGATGTGGCCTTACAAGTGATTTATAGAGGGTTAACAATACGTTGGGATCACCGGATCTAATCTCCCTTTTTATACACCCTAAAATCTTGTTTGCTTTAGAATAAACAATAACATCATAAAGGTATAGCAGTACCGTTTCAAAGTTTCGGTGTCCCAAGCAGCATTCCATCAGCCTCTGGAAGGTTCCTGGCAAATTGCACAGCTCGAAGGGCATGCTTTTGAACTCGCAGAGACCCATCGGGGTGGCAAAGGCGGTCTTCTCCCGGTCTGCCTCAGCAACGGACACTTGCCAATAGCGACTAGTGAGATCAAGGGTAGAAAAATAATTTGCAGTTCTCAATGCAGCTAGCTATTCCTCAATACAGGGGAGTGGTGCTGTCCTTCTTCTTTAACAGGACCAACGGAGCTGCCCAGAGGCTACAACTGTCACGGATAACCCCAGCCTCCTTCATGTTGCTCAACATGTCCTTGGTACACTGGTAATGTGCAGGTAGTTTTGGCTTATATCTCTCTTTGATGGGTGGGTGTGCACTTGTGGGGATGTAGTGTTTGACCCCTTTTATTCTTCAAAAGTCTAGCGGATGTTTGCTGAAGACTTGCTCGTATTCTTGCACTAGCCTGTAGACCCCCTTCTTGTGATGTGAAGGTGTGGAGTCAGTGCCTACGTGTAATTCCTTACACCACTCCTCTGGCTGACTTGGTGAGCTGTCACTGAATGGGTGGGCTGAAGCAATGGTGGATGCTGCTGTTTGGATAGCATGTGTATCTACTGAGAACAGCTTATCAATGGTGGCAAATCGGAGCAGCTTAATCTCTTGCTCTCCGCAGTTCAACACTCTCATGGGCACTCTTCCCTTCCATATTAATGAATAAAACTATGATGTAAATAGCATATAGATACCCCACAAATGCAGATAAAAGTAGGTTATGGGAAAAGGGGGAAGAGAGAAACAGGAAAATAGTGGAATAAAGTATACCTTCCAGGTGGGAGAGGAAATGGCAGCACAGCCAGTGGAGGTGAAGCAAGGGGAGCCTGCAACTAAAGAGTTGAGAGCGTTATCACATGGTGACTGAGCCTGATTGTAACGGGAGCATAGAGGTGCCGATCCTGTCTTACCTGCGTTGGTGTAGAAGTGGGTGTCCTGTGGTGGAGTCAGCTGTGTGCAGTGGTGGCCGTGGGTTCTTTTATGTGCGACCGTAGTAATAGCTGCGCCCACTTCCTGTATGGGAGTGGAATGCAGTGAGGCTAATGGAACGCACGCCTGCGCATTTGTGTTTAACGTCGCGCATGTGCAGAACGGAGAAAAGGCTGCGCTCACTTCCTAATGAAAGGGAGTGAGACGCAGCTGGGAAGGGAAGGGAAAAGATTAGGGTTTGGGGATGATGAAAGGGCTTTCTACGGGCAAGGATGGCAAAGGGTGGCAGTGACGGAAAGTCAGGCAGCCTGTCCTGTCCTGTCCTGTCCGTCCGTCTTTTTGTATCATGAATTGGAAAGACTGCAAGGGGGAGGGGAGGTGCTTGGAGGAGGAGGAGTTATTCAGATTAATTGCAGTGGGCGGCGGCTGCAAAAAGCATCATTCTTCTTGTTTTTGCTCTGCAAAACAGCCTTTTCAAGGGTTGGCTTGGGTGACAAAATGTCTTCTGTAGGCGTGGGTTTGTCTCCCTCTCCCTAAGATGTGTCCGGTATAGGCCAGGGTGCCACTCAAGGCCGTAACCAATTCGGGTTATAGCTTCTCGGCCTTTTGGCTAAGATCAAGTGTAGTTTCGGAGGATGCTACCTTGGTCGGTACTGGAAGGTGCCTGGGATTGCACGTCTGCCGGCCTTGAGGAAGTGTGTGCGCCTTCTGGTGACACATAGCCCTCTTGTGCCTGGACGGTTCCCAGGCAACGGGAGGCGATCACCTTTGTTATTTTGAAGTCCTACTGATAAACAGAAAAAAAAAAAAATTAAATCTGTTCTTATCAGTTTAATATCTGATACGTCCCCTCTCTGGGGACCATATATTAAATGGATTTTTAGAACAAGGAGATGGAAAAAATCTTGCTCTGTCCACTCCACGCATTGACCTGGTATTGCAGTACCTCCAGGACCGGTGCACCCCTTCTTAACCCAGTTTCCAAAAGCAGAACTCAATTCACCTGATTCAAATGAGCCCCATTAGTGAATTGAAAGAAAGCAAAAACTTTATATGCACCTCAATTTGGCCAATTCACTTTTCACACTTTCACCCTTTTTTTTATCTTTCACACCTTTTACTTGCTTTATTGATGCAAAAGCTGTGCCAAATAGCAAACTCATCTCCACTCAACTTGACCAACTCTGCTATGTCCCGTGCAGTATCTTATTCTCAGTCTTATCTAGATCATTTGCAATTGAATAGAATAGATCCCTTTTGGACACATTGGATTCAGCTGCTGCAGTGACTGCAGGTGTTAGAAGATGCAGACTTGGCATCAGGTGCTGTCTATCAGATTCCACTCCAATTAAAGCTTCCATTGTTTTTCGGTGTTTTCTTTGAGCAATGATGATGTCTTTAGTGATCTGTTGGCTCCCTCTCCTGGAGGAAGAGTTTGCTTGCTCTTGGACTTTCAAAAAGAGAGGTCATGATAGACATTTAGCTTCTGAGCCCAATTGGGGACAGTCATGGGTGATGAATGTTTTGCAACCTGCTGCGAAGCCTGATACCGCAATATAAGGAACGTCAAATACTAATAATGGGCGGCCTATGAAAGAATTAGTACTTTCATTAAGCATACTTAAACGGCTAATTGGGAATAGACAAACTGTAAAAAGCCCTCTGAGAAAGCCCCTCTCTAACCTTTGTTAGTAAGCTTTTCTGTAGTCTGCCTGTTGATGTATTTTCCGTTTGAACAGTGCACAACATGAAGTGACGGAACACTGGCTTGTCACAATGTCCCCCGCTGACATCACGATAGCGCTGCTGCCTAGAAAGCCAGCTGCGCAGCAGAAGTTGCTCTTTGGGTGGGATGGTGGACTAATGTATCTATTCCTGCTTGGTGTGAGTTTGACATGATCTAGAGCAACGAGTTCCAGCGGCTAGCGGTTGATTATTGGCTGTAATGGGGCTTTCTGGCTGGTGCCAGCCTTTCTTCTTAGCACACAGGAACCACAATCCCTACACCATGCTTCGATGGATTCTCTCATCCCAGCCCAGTAAAACTACATATTTCACACAGTTATAAGCAGCCCATGGGCATTCACCTGGATTAAAACCCATAACAGCTCATAGACCAAACAATCAATCTACCACTGGACCAAAGACAGGAAGCTAAATCCACTGCCTGCGGTAACTAACTTAATCCTATAGTCTACTCACACAACAAACCCAAGAGAAAGGAAAAAAACATGGCTTCGATTATCCATCCAATGAAAACGCATAACCATTGTGAGCCATTGGACAATGCAATTGCACACATGGTGACATGGTGCACGGCCCAATGAATCAAGTCTGTACTTCATATTCACGGTTTAAGCCCTTGGGTTCTAATGTGTCCAGAGTACATATCCAGAAAGATTCCCTTTCTTTGTGCTAAGCACAAGTCAACAATACGTTGTAAGCAGATTCTATTACCAGTCCCACACCATTTTGTGACGCATAATCGCACAGTGGCCCAATTAAGATTCCAAGTCATCGAACATGTCCCAGCCATACGCAGAGGAGGCGATAGAATTAGGAAGCTCAAAGAAAGGGAATCTTTCTGGATATATACTCTGGGCACGTTGGAACCCAAGGGCTTAAACCATGAATATGAAGAACCGACTTGATTCATTGGGCCGTGCACATTTTTTCTAACGCCCGGTTCTTTTTCGTGTTCACACTATATATGGCTCCAGTATGTATGGAGTTCCATTCTTCCTTGTTTTTTATTTGTCATGTTTGTCTGATTACCTTGTCTAACAGTTTTTTCTCCCCTTTCTTTACCTTCCAGGTTCCCATAGTCACGTGAAATATCCCTGTTGCACTTGATTACGGCTCACTATTCACTATAGGATGTCTTATATCTAACATCACACTCTCACCCATCAGCACTCTATAGGTTTGTATAAGGTATGCGCTTACACATCCGGTCCTCCATAGGTATTTCCACTTATGTAGCACTATCCCTATGATCACTCATAACTCATACCCTTGTAGTCAATTACAGCCTCCTCTCTCCCCTCTCCCCTTCTCCCTTTCCATCTATAATTTTGCCAGTACAATATTAGTTTACATTAGGCACACACTCACATATTCCTTTCCTTAGTGACTTATTGTAATTCACATTCGCATACAATTCTCTATGCCTGCCCCATTACTACATTCATACCTACTTGACCCTATCCTGATACCCCTTGTCTCACCTTGTTGGTCCCTACACCTGTTATCATCTCCTTTCCTGTGTCTGTCTTGTCACACAACACATTTTAGCATATCCCTTGTGCTCCTTATTACCTGTCCTGCCTATTAGAATTATGTCCATTATGTCCATGCATGGCCCAATGAATCAAGTCTGTACTTCATATTCATGGTTTAAGCCTTTGGGTTCCAATGTGCCCAGAGTATATATCCAGAAAGATTCCCTTTCTTTGAGCTTCCTAATTCTATTGCCTCCTCTACGTATGGCTTGGACATGTTCGATGACTTGGAATCTTAATTGGATCACTGTGTGATTATGCGTCACAAAATGGTGTGGGACTGGTAATAGAATCTGCTTACAATGTATTGTTGACTTGTGTTTAGCTCAAAGAAAGAGAATCTTTCTGGATATGTACTCTGGGCACATTAGAACCCAAGGGCTTAAACCGTGAATATGAAGTAAAGACTTGATTCATTGGGCCGTGCACCATGTCACCATGTGTCCAATTGCATTGTCCAATGGCTCACAATGGTTATGCGTTTTCATTGGATGGATAATCGAAGCCATGTTTTTTTCCTTTCTGTTGGGTTTGTTGTGTGAGTAGCCTATAGGATTAAGTTGGTTACCGCAGGCAGTGGATTTAACTTCCTGTCTTTGGTCCAGTGGTAGATGGATTGTCTGGTCTATGAGCTGTTATTGGTTTGAATGCAGGTGAATGCCCATGGGCTGCTTATGACTGTGTAAAATATGTAGTTTTACTGGGCTGGGATGAGAGAATCCATTGAAGCATGGTGTAGGGATTGTGGTTCCTGTGTGCTAAGAAGAGAGGCTGGCACCAGCCAGAAAGCCCCATTGCAGCCAATAATCACTTAATAACTTTTTCAACTTGTCATCATATGGGAGGCCTTCCATTCCTTGTAGTAGTCTAGTTGCCCACCTTTGAACTGACTCTAACTTCTGAATGTCCTTTTTAAAATGTGGAGCCCAAAACTGGTTCCCATATTCCAGATGTAGCCTTACAAGTGATTTATAGAGGTTGATCATCTTTACTTATCATTTAAAACTTTCAAACTGGTACACTCAACACATAAAGCCCCCCCCTTTTAAAGAGTAGTTTCCCTGTACCTAAGTGGGGGTCTACCTAGGTTGGAGCGAGTGGACCTTCGGGGTCCGGTGTCAGTGGTGACAGGCAGTGGGGCAGAGGGAACAGTCAGTTCCTCCTCCCTGCTATCATGTGGGGCAGGCGGAGGCGTAGGGGAGCTGGGTACAGGTACATCCCTGGGCACTGGCTCGCGGTTAACCGTTTCCATCATTTCTTCATCCACGGGTTGTGGGAACAGTATCACTGGAAGGATCACCGCACCGTTCTGTGTAGGCCAGTCTGCTGGAAAATCACCCATCATGGTGTGGATTACCTCTTTTTCCTTCTCCACTGGACTGGGAACTGGAGCCTCATCCGCTACTCTCAATGCTGGTGGGCACTTCTTCAGGTGGTCTCGGGAAACCGTGGCCAAAGTCCCCCCCTGGTCACGGCTGATCTGGTAGGCCTTCCCATTCTCCCATCCTGTGGGCTGGACTACATACGGGGTTTTTTCCCATTGATCATCCAGCTTGTGGGCCCTTCTTTTCCGCTTCAGCACTACATCCCCAGGTTGGAAGGAACCGGCAGGCGCCTTCTTGTTGAAGCACTGCTCCTGTTGTCCCCGACTCCGGCACAAGTTCTTTTCAACATACTCCTGGACCTGTCGGTACTGTGTCCTCCGCCGAGTGTCCCATTCAGCTGTCGACAGGAGTGCTTCTGAAGCTTCCAAGCCCATTTCCAGATCCACTGGTAGCCGGCCGGGACGAGCTCTCATCAGGTATGCTGGAGTGCATTTCGTAGAGCTGGAAGGGATGTTGTTGTACATATCGACCAGGTCAGGTAGCTTCTCCAGCCACAGGTTCCGCTCTTCCAGTGGTAACGTCTTGAGGAGGCCCAGGACCAAGTGGTTCATCTTTTCACAAATGCCATTGGTTTGGGCGTGGTAAGGCGTGGTCCGGATTTTCTTGCAGCCGTACAACTGGCAGAATTCCTGGAATACCTCTGCTTCAAAGGCCGGACCCTGGTCGGTAAGCACCCTCTCCGGGTACCAATGCGGTCAACAGAAATAAGCCTGGAAAGCCTTAGCAGCGGTGCGGCCGGTTAAGTCCTTAACTGGGACAACCACCAGGAACCTCGAGTAGTGGTCTACGATGGTCAGAGCGTAGGTGTACCCACTTCGGCTGGGGGTGAGCTTTACATGGTCAAGGGCAACCAGCTCCAGCGGTTGGTGTGTAATGATCGGGTGTAGGGGTGCCTTCTGGCTGGCCTCGTCCTTCCTTCTCAATGCGCAAGGGCCACATTCTCGGCACCAGGCCTCCACAGATTCCCGCATTCCACTCCAATAGAACCGCTCTCTTAACAACATCTCTAGCTTCTTCCACCCGAAGTGCACTGCACCATCATGGTATGCTTGCAGGACGGTGGGCACTTTAGCCTGGGGAATCACCAGCTGGCGGATCTTCTCGTGAGTCTTTGGATTAATCAGCTCGCGATACAACTTCCCCTGGTGTAGGTATAGCCGGGTCCGTTCTTGCCACAGACGTTGGGCTTCGGCAGGGGCAGCAGGGTCTATCCCAGCAGAACCCTGTTCCACTAGAGTCTTGACCAGGCGGACAGCAGGTGCCTGGTCCTGAGCTTCCTGCCAGTCCTGTCGGGGCAGCGGATCCAGGTTCACCCGTTGTTGGTAGACGTGCACCTTCTCAGTGAATGGCCGGTGAAATGCAGGCAACTCGATCTCTTCGAGGTCATCATCCTCTGGCCCCTCTTCCGACAGGTGGGGCATCCGGGAGAGTGCATTGGCATTGACGTTGGTACGGCCGGCCCGGTACTTGATGGTGAAATCGTAGTTGGCTAACCTGGTCACCCACCGCTGCTCCAACGCGCCCAGCTTGGCCGTATCTAGATGGGTCAGCAGGTTATTGTCTGTGTACGCGGTGAACTTGGCTGCTGCCAGGTAATGGCGGAAACGCTCGGTGATAGCCCACACCAGTGCCAAGAGCTCAAGCTTGAAGGAGATGTAGTTCTCAGGGTTCCTCTCAGTCGGTCGGAGTTTTCGGCTAGCATAAGCTATTACCTTTTCCCTTCTGTCTTGGACCTGGGATAGAACAGCCCCCAAGCCCACATTGCTGGCGTCGGTGTAGAGGATGAATGGGCGGCTGTAGTCAGGGTACGCTAGGATTTCCTCTCCGGTCAGGGCTGTTCTCAGCTGGCGGAAGGATTCCTCATGCTTTTCTTCCCACACCAATGGGGCTACTAGGGATCTACCACCCTTGGTCTGTCCTACGAGGAGGTCTTGCATGGGGGCAGCCATCTTTGTGTACCCCTTAATGAAGCGACGGTAATATCCCACCAGGCCCAGAAACTGCCTCACTTCCCTCACTGTGGTCGGTCTCGGCCAGTCTTGGATGGCGGTGATCTTCTCGGGGTTGGGGGCGACACCTTCCGCACCAACCACATGTCCTAGGTACTGCACTCTGGGTTTCAGCAGATGACACTTTGAGGGCTTCAACTTCATCCCATACTTGGCAAGGGACGCGAACACCTCGGCTAGGTGCTCCAGGTGGGCTTCATACGTCTGTGAGTACACAATCACATCATCCAAGTACAGCAAAACGGTCCCATAGGCAGTCTTCTCTCAGTCTTCCGGTGCCACGGCCACCTGCCAGTACCCGCTGGTGAGGTCAAGGGTGGAGAAGTAGTTAGCGGTTCTCAGCGAGGCCAGGGACTCTTTGATGCGGGGCAGAGGGTAAGCATCCTTATGCGTTATCTGGTTAATCTTCCGGTAATCCACACACATCCGCATGGTGCCATCCTTCTTCTTAACCAGCACCAACGGAGCGGCCCAGGGACTACAGCTGTCCCTAATAACCTCTGCCTCCTTCATGTTCCTCAACATGTCTTTGGCGCATTGGTAGTGCGCAGGGGGAATAGGCCTGTATCTCTCTTTAATAGGGGAGTGTGTACCGGTAGGGATGTGGTGTTGAACCCCTTTAATCTGCCCAAAATCTAGAGGGTGCTTGCTAAAAACCCGCTCATACTCCTGTACCACCCGGTATACCCCTTCCTTGTGGTGTATGGGGGTATCATCAGTGCCGACATGTAGCTCTCGATACCACTCGCCTAACTCCCCCAGGGATGAGTGGGAACCGGCAGCAGGCGGTGTGACCGGGGGAACGGCTTCATGGATCGTGTGGGGATCTAGAGTGAACAATTTGGCAAGGGTAGCGTACCGGGTGGTGCATGAATGCACACATATTGGTTTTATAATCTTATTGTATTACTTTATATTCTTATTTCACTTGTGCATATCTCCACCATAATCCTGGCTAAGAAATATAGCTTTTTTTGGGGTACACAGGTAGTAAGGTCTTCTTTCTATTTCTTTAGGGGTGATATAGCCTGGTGGAACTCTAGACCTCTAACATTATATATGCACCCTTTTTCTTTATGGTTCTTGGACACCTTATAACATTCTTCCATACATATATATCTTTCTCATAAATTATAAATAATTAGGCATTTTTATATATTTTATTTACATTTTCATAAATAACTTTTTACAAAGCATGGGGGACATTCTCACATACATATAATTTTCATGTACGCATTCTGAAAATTTACGCATAAACCGTACACACTCCTTTTTGTAACAATTTCTATAACTCATTCGCTGAACTCTCATCCCGGATATTCATTCTTACACCGAATTTCCTGTTATAACACAACATTCATGATTTTTATTCAATTTATTTTTATTTTTTAGGTTTATTAGTAGTGATGAGCGAGTACTAAAAAGCTCGGGTGCTCGAAGCTCGGGCCGAGCCTCCCAAGATACTCGTGTACTCGGCCCGAGCACCGAGCCCAATGTTATCCTATGGGAGACCCGAGTATTTTTGTGAAATGACCACCGGCAGCATGTAGAAACCCTAAAAATGGCACAAAAGTCTCCGAAGAGTGCTCAAATGACATGGCAACAGCATGGGGAAGACCCCTTGAAGCATTTATCACTCAAAAGTCACAGCTGTGAATAATTTTGTCCACGTTTTACGCCATTTTTACGGACTCACCAGAAAACCTTCCAAAATGACACCAAAATGATTTTTCATAGCGGAAATGTTAAGGGCACATACCCAATAGTGAGATAGAGCTAATGTATGTTACTTTTTGAGATCAATACATGAAAGATTTTACGTAAAACATTGTGTGGCACTCCGATGTCCCTGAGAAGAGACGTACATAAAGGCCTCTGAGTCTAATGTGCCCATTTTGAGGAACTGAGTCTTTGTAGTATTTTCCTTTGCCAGGGCAGTCCAAAATTGTGAGGTTCACCAATGCCCCTGCATACAGACGTGCATGATGGCCTGTAAACCTGAAGTGCCCATTGTAAGGAAGTGGGTCTATTGTAGTATAGCCCTTAGGCAGGGCAGCCAAAAATTGGGAGGCTCTACGTTGTCCCTGGATAGAGACGTGCATGAGGGCCTGTAAACCTGAAGTGCCCATTGGAAGGAAGTGGGTCTTTTGTAGTATAGCCCTTTGGCAGGGCAGCCAAAAATTGGGAGGCTCCACGTTGTCCCTGGATAGAGACGTGCATGAGGGCCTGTAAACCTGAAGTGCCCATTGGAAGGAAGTGGGTCTTTTGTAGTATAGCCCTTTGGCAGGGCAGCCAAATATTGGGAGGCTCCACGTTGTCCCTGGATAGAGACATGCATGAGGGCCTCAAAACATTAAGTGTCCATTGTCAGGAAGTGGGTGTATTATAGTATAGCCCTTAGGCAGGGCAGCCAAAAATTGGGAGGCTCCACGTTGTCCCTGGATAGAGACGTGCATGAGGGCCTGTAAACCTGAAGTGCCCATTGGAAGGAAGTGGGTCTTTTGTAGTATAGCCCTTTGGCAGGGCAGCCAAAAATTGGGAGGCTCCACGTTGTCCCTGGATAGAGACGTGCATGAGGGCCTCAAAACATTAAGTGTCCATTGTCAGGAAGTGGGTGTATTATAGTATAGCCCTTTGGCAGGGCAGCCAAAAATTGGGAGGCTCCACGTTGTCCCTGGATAGAGACGTGCATGAGGGCCTCAAAACATTAAGTGTCCATTGTCAGGAAGTGGGTGTATTATAGTATAGCCCTTAGGCAGGGCAGCCAAAAATTGGGAGGCTCCACGTTGTCCCTGGATAGAGACGTGCATGAGGGCCTCAAAACATTAAGTGTCCATTGTCAGGAAGTGGGTCTTTTGTAGTATAGCCCTTTGGCAGGGCAGCCAAAAATTGGGAGGCTCCACGTTGTCCCTGGATAGAGACGTGCATGAGGGCCTCAAAACATTAAGTGTCCATTGTCAGGAAGTGGGTGTATTATAGTATAGCCCTTAGGCAGGGCAGCCAAAAATTGGGAGGCTCCACGTTGTCCCTGGATAGAGACGTGCATGAGGGCCTCAAAACATTAAGTGTCCATTGTCAGGAAGTGGGTCTTTTGTAGTATAGCCCTTTGGCAGGGCAGCCAAAAATTGGGAGGCTCCACGTTGTCCCTGGATAGGGACGTGCATGAGGGCCTCAAAACATTAAGTGTCCATTGTCAGGAAGTGGGTGTATTATAGTATAGCCCTTTGGCAGGGCAGCCAAAAATTGGGAGGCTCCACGTTGTCCCTGCATAGAGACGTGCATGAGGGCCTCAAAACATTGTTCCCATTGCAAAGGAGCGGGTCTCCTGTCGTTGTAATGTCCATTCTGCAAAGAATGGGCGAAAAAAATTACCACTGGGGGTATACCTGAAACAAAGGCCTAACTCTTGTAACGGTCATCATGGTGGCGCATGAGGAGAAGGAGGAGCAGTCCAGCGATTATCCAAAGTCCAGAAGTGTGTACCCATGGGTGACTGGAGGTACATGGCAAATTCCCGTTACAAACTTTAAATTCCGCTCTCATTTGCTGGTGGTGTGGTGAAGTCTGGCCCAATCCAACCCTTGTTCATCTTGATCAGAGTCAGCCTGTCAGCATTTTCAGTTGACAGGCGGGTGCGTTTATCTGTAATGATTCCACCTGCGGCACTAAAAACACGCTCTGACAAAACGCTAGCGGCAGGGCAGGCCAGGACTTCCAAGGCGTAGAGAGCCAATTCATGCCACGTGTCCACCTTGGATACCCAATAATTGTAAGGCACAGAGGAATGTCGGAGTACAGTTGTTCGATCTGCAAGGTACTCCTTGAGCATCTGGGCAAACTTAGGATTTCTTGTGGCACTACCCCGCACCTCAGGGGCTGTGGTACGTGAGGGGCTGAGAAAACTGTCCCACATCTTAAAGACTGTTCCCCTACCTCTGGCGGATTGGACTTGTGCCTCTCTCGGCTGTACGCCTTGGTTGTCCACTGATTCCTGACCTATGCCGCTAGCGTTTTGTGAGGGGAATGCTTTGCCTACTTCCGTGACTATGGCCTTCCGGAACTGCTGCATTTTGGTTGACCTCTCCGCCTCGGGAATAAGAGACATAAAGTTCTCCTTGTAGCGTGGGTCTAACAGTGTTACCAACCAGTAATGATTGTCGGCCAAGATGTTCTTAACGCGAGGGTCACGAGACAGGCAGCTTACCATAAAGTCAGCCATGTGCGCCAGACTCTTAACAGCCAGGACTTCAGTAGCCTGACCAACACGTTGACTGAACATGCTGTCCTCCTCCTCCTCCTCCTCCTCCTCCTCATCTACCCTGTCCTCTGGCCAGCCACGCTGAACCGAGGATATGACTGGTGTGCATGTCATATCCTCAATTTGGCCGGAGATTTGCTCCATGTCTTCATCCTCCTCCTCGTCATAGTCCTCCACTGCACGTTGTGATGAGACGAGGCTGGGCTGTGTGTTATCACCCACACCCACTACTGTTTCTTGCTGCAACTCATCGCGCTCCGCCTGCAATGCATCATGTTTGGTTTTGAGCAGAGACCGTTTTAGAAGGCAGAGTAGCGGTATGGTGACGCTAATAATGGCGTCATCTTATACCTTTATGATGTTATTGTTTATTCTAAAGCAAACAAGATTTTAGGGTGTATAAAAAGGGAGATTAGATCCGGTGATCCCAACGTATTGTTAACCCTCTATAAATCACTTGTAAGGCCACATCTGGAATATGGGGTAAAGTCCTGAACAGGTTGATAACCATTGGTTTGAGCATGGTAGGGTGTAGTGCGCATCTTCCTGCATCCGCCATAACCTTCCCTTAGGATATACTGTGCCCTTATCAGATTGGTTGTACAAGGTTGCTTCTCTTATTGGATGGATTTCAAGCTGCATGGATAATGTTCATTTAAATGATGTGGATAGAAAGACTGAAGATATCTACATGTAGTCCATCATGAATCAATACTATTTTACACAGTCATAAGCAGCCCATGGGCATTCACCTGCATTCAAACCAATAACAGCTCATAGACCAGACAATCCATCTACCACTGGACCAAAGACAGGAAGTTAAATCCACTGCCTGCGGTAACCAACTTAATCCTATAGGCTACTCACACAACAAACCCAACAGAAAGGAAAAAAACATGGCTTCGATTATCCATCCAATGAAAACGCATAACCATTGTGAGCCATTGGACAATGCAATTGGACACTTGGTGACATGGTGCACGGCCCAATGAATCAAGTCTTTACTTCATATTCACGGTTTAAGCCCTTGGGTTCTAATGTGCCCAGAGTACATATCCAGAAAGATTCTCTTTCTTTGAGCTAAACACAAGTCAACAATACATTGTAAGCAGATTCTATTACCAGTCCCACACCATTTTGTGACGCATAATCACACAGTGATCCAATTAACATTCCAAGTCATCGAACATGTCCAAGCCATACGCAGAGGAGGCAATAGAATTAGGAAGCTCAAAGAAAGGGAATCTTTCTGGATATATACTCTGGGCACATTGGAACCCAAAGGCTTAAACCATGAATATGAAGTACAGACTTGATTCATTGGGCCATGCATGGACATAATGGACATAATTCTAATAGGCAGGACAGGTAATAAGGAGCACAAGTTATATGCTAAAATGTGTTGTGTGACAAGACAGACACAGGAAAGGACATGATAACAGGTGTAGGGACCAACAAGGTGAGACAAGGGGTATCAGGATAGGGTCAAGTAGGTATGAATGTAGTAATGGGGCAGGCATAGAGAATTGTATGTGAATGTGAATTACAATAAATCACTAAGGAAAGGAATATGTGAGTGTGTGCCTAATGTAAACTAATATTGTACTGGCAAAATTATAGATGGAAAGGGAGAAGGGGAGGGGGGGAGAGAGGAGGCTGTAATTGACTACAAGGGTATGAGTTATGAGTGATCATAGGGATAGTGTTACATAAGTGGAAATACCTATGGAGGACCGGATGTGTAAGCGCATACCTTATACAAACCTATAGAGTGCTGATGGGTGAGAGTGTGATGTTAGATATAAGACATCCTATAGTGAATAGTGAGCCGTAATCAAGTGCAACAGGGATATTTCACGTGACTATGGGAACCTGGAAGGTAAAGAAAGGGGAGAAAAAACTGTTAGACAAGGTAATCAGACATAATGTAACCAGTTGATCAGACATGATCACCTGGTTTGAGACCCCCTGCCTTACACTATATAGATATCATGTTCATTCCCCATCTATCTTGCTCAGGAGAGCATCTCCCTCCCCCGGCACCAAGAGCAGCTCATACTGAATTGTTACATTGACTAGTAACACTGCACACAGAAATGCACCTTAATATTCCACTGTTAACCCTTTCCTCCCAGCAGTAACACACAACTCCTCACCTTGATATCATGGTGATTTATGGTCAGAATGACTTCAATGCGATCAGTGATTTCTATTCTAGCTCTGCTCACATAGATTTTATATCCACACTCAACTATAGGCCGTTCTTCATATTTTGGGGGCTTTTAGTCAGATATACTAGTTTGTGCCTGTATAGTATTGGTGTAGATGGGAGTGTAGGGCATGGGTTACATGGCACTGTGGTGGAATACTGATGGGAGGTATTGGTGCTGTGTTTGATGCTTCTACTGGGTATTTTCCTACAAATACTGGAACAGCTCACTGCTTAGAATGATCCTTCCCAGCTCTATAATATATTATATATACCCCACAATGCAGGCTCACACACACATTTGTCTCAAGTGTGTTGTAGGGACACAGATACAGTCTTGGTCATGTGACTAAAGGCTACTTTACACACTGCGATATCGGTCCCGATATCGCTAGTGTGGGTACCCGCCCCCATCTGTTGCGCGACACGGGCAAATCGCTGACCATGCCGCACAACACCGACCAGACCCGTCACACATACTTACCTGCCCGGCGACGTCGCTGTGTCCGGCGAACCGCCTCCTTTCTAAGGGGGCGGTCCGTGCGGCGTCACAGCGACGTCACTGAGCGACCGCCCAATAGCAGCGGAGGGGCGGAGATGAGTAGCCGGAACATCCCGCCCACCTCCTTCCTTCCTCATAGCGGCTGGGAGGCAGGTAAGGAGAGGTTCCTCGTTTCTGCGGTGTCACACGGAGCGATGTGTGCTACCGCAGGAGCGACGAACTACATCGTTACTGCTGCAGTAACGATAATCGAGAATGGAGACCCATGTCACCGATGAGCGATTTTGCACGTTTTTGCAACGATGCAAAATCGCTCATCGGTATCACACGCAGCAACATCGCTAATGCGGCCGGATGTGCGTCACAAATTCCGTGACCCCAACGACTCCGCATTAGCGATGTCGCAGCGTGTAAAGCCCCCTTTAGTGGGAGTGGTGTACAGGGTCTTAGCAGTAAAGAGTATTCCATATTTCTGCCAGATACCCACAGAGATATTGAAATCTGAAAAAAGAGACTTCTGCTCATTGAAGGTAAGAACTGCTCACATAGCGTTCAACTCCACAGCAAACGAGTGCTCTAGCACTGGCATCTCAGCAGGGATATTCCCCTACTACACATGTGTGTCTAGGTCACTGTGACAGTTTACAGGACATAACTCAGGGCACCTAGACAGAAGGCAGAGGGACTACTTTCTATTTCTGGTGTAGAGCTTAGTACAATATATATATATTTATACTATTACATGGGACACATGTACCTTGTATTACCATTATTCGCTGTATATGAACCCCTTTTCTCCAGGCATTATTTGTCTATAGCATTTTTCACGAACCTGAGGCAACTGAGAACCCTTCAGTGAAGGAATTCCACTAACCCTCACAATACCTACCAGGGGCCTCCCTGCAGTAACTCAGGTAGTTGTACCCATTCTCTTTCCGCATTCTATGTGTTCTTCTTCTTTCTTCTTTTTTTTCTTTTTTCTTCTTTTTATTTCTATCATGTAGTTCAGGGGTTTATAGATATATGTCCTGCATCTCATATTTCCTTTAGTGGTGCTTCTTACCCATTCTCATATCATTTACCCTAGTATTTCATGATCCTGAGGCGACTGAGAACCCTTTAATAAAGGAATCCTTTTTCACCTGAATTGTCAAGTGATACTTACCAGTGACTATCACGTAATGTTACAGGTAGTTCCATTTTCTTCCTCTTCTTTCTCTCCTTTCTTCTTTGTCACACGGTCCATTGTGTTATAGCCCACGTGTCATGATAACACTTGTACCATCTTTTCATTTAGATTCCACCTACAATTATTTACCGATTCCAGTTCTGGAATAGGCTTTCATCATCTACTCACTAGAATTCTCAAGTTCATAAGGTACTGAGACATATACATGTTCACACCATTATAAAGAACAAAGTATAAACATTGAGGTTTTTCTCACACCCATGTTCCTGTGTTCTTTGATATGATATGTGTTCATTTCCTTCACTATATAGGATTGCAAGTTTTCCATTTGTACCTTAATGGCAATGACGCTATACAATTGAACACATATCATCCTGTTATCCATATAGGTGTGTATTTACCTGCTTGACTATTTTTGGTTGTTTGATCCAGAATGTTTCTCCAGATAGGTCATGTGGAAATTTTCTTTCCTCAGTACAAATGTTTTCACTATGGCTTTGGAAAATTTTTTTGTATGTGCATCATGGTCATTTGACCCATTGTACTCTCAAGTAGCAATATATTGTACTGTTATGTTGTACTATGTACTAATTACGTGTTTATATGGTTTTGTAACCCTTTATGATCTTAGATAACTTTATCCTTGATAAAGACCTAAAAACAAGCTCGAAACGTTGGATGAATTATCCTTTTGCACAAATAAAGAATTTTCAGCATTCTAAGAGTTCTTTTCTTACGTTATTGATCACTATAGTGTGCCAGAGCTATTTCTATTGAATTGACTCTTATTTTTTCTGAGCACCTGCTATATACACAGTGAGCCAGACATATTCAATTTTCATTCAGAAGGCAGAGGGAAGCCTTAGCAGCTGAGCCTATATCTTGGCTTGTGAGCATTAGAACAGGCCGGCGATTACAGGGTAACATGAAAAATGTCCAGCTTGCATTATGACTAGAACATGACAATATCCTTTTAAGTACTAACCTATGATGCGTTCCTAAGCAGTTGATGTTATATGTTCTACATTTCATTTTCTGCATACTTTCCAAGTAGTAGAATTTGCTTTGATATAGGCAACTGGATTTTCACAATGAAAAGGCAAAGGATAACGCCCGAAAAAGACGCCATACATTATGTCAGTGCCATCACTGACAAACCTGGATTGACCATGAAATACATCAATCCCCTTAAAGGTGAGTTAAAACAAGTTTTAACTAAATTGCCTTAATATTGTCATGCATTAGAATGACTGTCTTAGGTAATGATAAATATTTTCTACAGGAAGAGGAGTGTTTGCTGAAACTGAAATCGAAAAAGGGAGTTTTGTTGCAGAATATCGAGGTGAGCTCACGTATGCACTTACGATGGTAGACAACTACTCGAGATTTATGGTTGTGGTACAAGTCAAAGATCTAATGGCCCATACTGCAGCGAAGGTCTTCCAAGCACACTTATGCAGACCTCATGGCTACTCAGAGAGAGTCCTCACAGATCAAGGCACTGCCTTTGAAGCGGAAATCTTCAAGGACTTCTGCAGCTTTTACCGATGCAGGAAGATGCGTACTACACCCTACCATGCTCAAACCAATGGTTATCAACCTGCTCAGGACTTTACCCCATATTCCAGATGTGGCCTTACAAGTGATTTATAGAGGGGTAACAATACGTTGGGATCATCGGATCTAATCTCCCTTTTTATACACCCTAAAATCTTGTTTGCGTTAGAATAAACAATAACATCATAAAGGTATAGCAGTACCGTTTCAAAGTTTCGGTGTCCCAAGCAGCATTCCATCAGCCTCTGGAAGGTTCCTGGCAAATTGCACAGCTCGAAGGGCATGCTTTTGAACTCGCAGAGACCCATCGGGGTGGCAAAGGCGGTCTTCTCCCGGTCTGCCTCAGCAACGGACACTTGCCAATAGTGACTAGTGAGATCAAGGGTAGAAAAATAATTTGCAGTTGTCAATGCAGCTAGCTATTCCTCAATACAGGGGAGTGGTGCTGTCCTTCTTCTTTAACAGGACCAACGGAGCTGCCCAGAGGCTACAACTGTCACGGATAACCCCAGCCTCCTTCATGTTGCTCAACATGTCCTTGGTACACTGGTAATGTGCAGGTAGATTTGGCTTATATCTCTCTTTGATGGGTGGGTGTGCACTTGTGGGGATGTAGTGTTTGACCCCTTTTATTTTTCAAAAGTCTAGCGGATGTTTGCTGAAGACTTGCTCGTATTCTTGCACTAGCCTGTAGACCCCCTTCTTGTGATGTGAAGGTGTGGAGTCAGTGCCTACGTGTAATTCCTTACACCACTCCTCTGGCTGACTTGGTGAGCTGTCACTGAATGGGTGGGCTGAAGCAATGGTGGATGCTGCTGTTTGGATAGCATGTGTATCTACTGAGAACAGCTTATCAATGGTGGCAAATCGGAGCAGCTTAATCTTTTGCTCTCCGCAGTTCAACACTCTCATGGGCACTCTTCCCTTCCATATTAATGAATAAAACTATGATGTAAATAGCATATAGATACCCCACAAATGCAGATAAAAGTAGGTTATGGGAAAAGGGGGAAGAGAGAAACAGGAAAATAGTGGAATAAAGTATACCTTCCAGGTGGGAGAGGAAATGGCAGCACAGCCAGTGGAGGTGAAGCAAGGGGAGCCTGCAACTAAAGAGTTGAGAGCGTTATCACATGGTGACTGAGCCTGATTGTAACGGGAGCATAGAGGTGCCGATCCTGTCTTACCTGCGTTGGTGTAGAAGTGGGTGTCCTGTGGTGGAGTCAGCTATGTGCAGTGGTGGCCGTGGGTTCTTTTATGTGCGACCGTAGTAATAGCTGTGCCCACTTCCTGTATGGGAGTGGAATGCAGTGAGGCTAATGGAACGCACGCCTGCGCATTTGTGTTTAACGTCGCGCATGTGCAGAACGGAGAAAAGGCTGCGCTCACTTCCTAATGAAAGGGAGTGAGACGCAGCTGGGAAGGGAAGGGAAAAGATTAGGGTTTGGGGATGATGAAAGGGCTTTCTACGGGCAAGGATGGCAAAGGGTGGCAGTGACGGAAAGTCAGGCAGATGGTCCTGTCCTGTCCTGTCCGTCCGTCTTTTTGTATCATGAATTGGAAAGACTGCAAGGGGGAGGGGAGGTGCTTGTGCCCAAAAGGAGGAGTTATTCAGATTCATTGCAGTGGGCGGCGGCTGCAAAAAGCACCATTCTCCTTGTTTTTGCTCTGCAAAACAGCCTTTTCAAGGGTTTGGCTTGGGTGACAAAATGTCTTCTGTAGGCGTGGGTTTGTCTCCCTCTCCCTAAGATGTGTCCGGTATAGGCCAGGGTGCCACTCAAGGCCGTAACCAATTCGGGTTATAGCTTCTCGGCCTTTTGGCTAAGATCAAGTGTAGTTTCGGAGGACGCTACCTTGGTCGGTACTGGAAGGTGCCTGGGATTGCACGTCTGCCGGCCTTGAGGGAGTGTGTGCGCCTTCTGGTGACACATAGCCCTCTTGTGCCTGGACGGTTCCCAGGCAACGGGAGGCGATCACCTTTGTTATTTTGAAGTCCTACTGATAAACAGAAAAAAAATGAAAATCCAGTTGCCTATATCAAAGCAAATTCTACTACTTGTAAAGTATGCAGAAAATGAAATGTAGAACATATAACATCAACTGCTTAGGAACGCATCATAGGTTAGTACTTAAAAGGATATTGTCATGTTCTAGTCATAATGCAAGCTGGACATTTTTCATGTTACCCTGTAATCGCCGGCCTGTTCTAATGCTCACAAGCCAAGATATAGGCTCAGCTGCTAAGGCTTCCCTCTGCCTTCTGAATGAAAATTGAATATGTCTGGCTCACTGTGTATATAGCAGGTGCTCAGAAAAAATAAGAGTCAATTCAATAGAAATAGCTCTGGCACACTATAGTGATCAATAACGTAAGAAAAGAACTCTTAGAATGCTGAAAATTCTTTATTTGTGCAAAAGGATAATTCATCCAACGTTTCGAGCTTGTTTTTAGGTCTTTATCAAGGATAAAGTTATCTAAGATCATAAAGGGTTACAAAACCATATAAACACGTAATTAGTACATAGTACAACATAACAGTACAATATATTGCTACTTGAGAGTACAATGGGTCAAATGACCATGATGCACATACAAAAAAATTTTCCAAAGCCATAGTGAAAACATTTGTACTGAGGAAAGAAAATTTCCACATGACCTATCTGGAGAAACATTCTGGATCAAACAACCAAAAATAGTCAAGCAGGTAAATACACACCTATATGGATAACAGGATGATATGTGTTCAATTGTATAGCGTCATTGCCATTAAGGTACAAATGGAAAACTTGCAATCCTATATAGTGAAGGAAATGAACACATATCATATCAAAGAACACAGGAACATGGGTGTGAGAAAAACCTCAATGTTTATACTTTGTTCTTTATAATGGTGTGAACATGTATATGTCTCAGTACCTTATGAACTTGAGAATTCTAGTGAGTAGATGATGAAAGCCTATTCCAGAACTGGAATCGGTAAATAATTGTAGGTGGAATCTAAATGAAAAGATGGTACAAGTGTTATCATGACACGTGGGCTATAACACAATGGACCGTGTGACAAAGAAGAAAGGAGAGAAAGAAGAGGAAGAAAATGGAACTACCTGTAACATTACGTGATAGTCACTGGTAAGTATCACTTGACAATTCAGGTGAAAAAGGATTCCTTTATTAAAGGGTTCTCAGTCGCCTCAGGATCATGAAATACTAGGGTAAATGATATGAGAATGGGTAAGAAGCACCACTAAAGGAAATATGAGATGCAGGACATATATCTATAAACCCCTGAACTACATGATAGAAATAAAAAGAAGAAAAAAGAAAAAAAAGAAGAAAGAAGAAGAACACATAGAATGCGGAAAGAGAATGGGTACAACTACCTGAGTTACTGCAGGGAGGCCCCTGGTAGGTATTGTGAGGGTTAGTGGAATTCCTTCACTGAAGGGTTCTCAGTTGCCTCAGGTTCGTGAAAAATGCTATAGACAAATAATGCCCGGAGAAAAGGGGTTCATATACAGCGAATAATGGTAATACAAGGTACATGTGTCCCATGTAATAGTATAAATATATATATATTGTACTAAGCTCTACACCAGAAATAGAAAGTAGTCCCTCTGCCTTCTGTCTAGGTGCCCTGAGTTATGTCCTGTAAACTGTCACAGTGACCTAGACACACATGTGTAGTAGGGGAATATCCCTGCTGAGATGCCAGTGCTAGAGCACTCGTTTGCTGTGGAGTTGAACGCTATGTGAGTAGTTCTTACCTTCAATGAGCAGAAGTCTCTTTTTTCAGATTTCAATATCTCTGTGGGTATCTGGCAGAAATATGGAATACTCTTTACTGCTAAGACCCTGTACATCACTCCCACTAAAGGGGGCTTTACACGCTGCGACATCGCTAATGCGGAGTCGTTGGGGTCACGGAATTTGTGACGCACATCCGGCCGCATTAGCGATGTTGCTGCGTGTGATACCGATGAGCGATTTTGCATCGTTGCAAAAACGTGCAAAATCGCTCATCGGTGACATGGGTCTCCATTCTCGATTATCGTTACTGCAGCAGTAACGATGTAGTTCGTCGCTCCTGCGGTAGCACACATCGCTCCGTGTGACACCGCAGAAACGAGGAACCTCTCCTTACCTGCCTCCCAGCCGCTATGAGGAAGGAAGGAGGTGGGCGGGATGTTCCGGCCACTCATCTCCGCCCCTCCGCTGCTATTGGGCCGTCGCTCAGTGACGTCGCTGTGACGCCGCACGGACCGCCCCCTTAGAAAGGAGGCGGTTCGCCGGACACAGCGACGTCGCCGGGCAGGTAAGTATGTGTGACGGGTCTGGTCGGTGTTGTGCGGCATGGGCAGCGATTTGCCCGTGTCGCGCAACAGATGGGGGCGGGTACCCACACTAGCGATATCGGGACCGATATCGCAGTGTGTAAAGTAGCCTTTAGTCACATGACCAAGACTGTATCTGTGTCCCTACAACACACTTGAGACAAATGTGTGTGTGAGCCTGCATTGTGGGGTATATATAATATATTATAGAGCTGGGAAGGATCATTCTAAGCAGTGAGCTGTTCCAGTATTTGTAGGAAAATACCCAGTAGAAGCATCAAACACAGCACCAATACCTCCCATCAGTATTCCACCACAGTGCCATGTAACCCATGCCCTACACTCCCATCTACACCAATACTATACAGGCACAAACTAGTATATCTGACTAAAAGCCCCCAAAATATGAAGAACGGCCTATAGTTGAGTGTGGATATAAAATCTATGTGAGCAGAGCTAGAATAGAAATCACTGATCGCATTGAAGTCATTCTGACCATAAATCACCATGATATCAAGGTGAGGAGTTGTGTGTTACTGCTGGGAGGAAAGGGTTAACAGTGGAATATTAAGGTGCATTTCTGTGTGCAGTGTTACTAGTCAATGTAACAATTCAGTATGAGCTGCTCTTGGTGCCGGGGGAGGGAGATGCTCTCCTGAGCAAGATAGATGGGGAATGAACATGATATCTATATAGTGTAAGGCAGGGGGTCTCAAACCAGGTGATCATGTCTGATCAACTGGTTACATTATGTCTGATTACCTTGTCTAACAGTTTTTTCTCCCCTTTCTTTACCTTCCAGGTTCCCATAGTCACGTGAAATATCCCTGTTGCACTTGATTACGGCTCACTATTCACTATAGGATGTCTTATATCTAACATCACACTCTCACCCATCAGCACTCTATAGGTTTGTATAAGGTATGCGCTTACACATCCGGTCCTCCATAGGTATTTCCACTTATGTAACACTATCCCTATGATCACTCATAACTCATACCCTTGTAGTCAATTACAGCCTCCTCTCTCCCCCCTCCCCTTCTCCCTTTCCATCTATAATTTTGCCAGTACAATATTAGTTTACATTAGGCACACACTCACATATTCCTTTCCTTAGTGATTTATTGTAATTCACATTCACATACAATTCTCTATGCCTGCCCCATTACTACATTCATACCTACTTGACCCTATCCTGATACCCCTTGTCTCACCTTGTTGGTCCCTACACCTGTTATCATGTCCTTTCCTGTGTCTGTCTTGTCACACAACACATTTTAGCATATAACTTGTGCTCCTTATTACCTGTCCTGCCTATTAGAATTATGTCCATTATGTCCATGCATGGCCCAATGAATCAAGTCTGTACTTCATATTCATGGTTTAAGCCTTTGGGTTCCAATGTGCCCAGAGTATATATCCAGAAAGATTCCCTTTCTTTGAGCTTCCTAATTCTATTGCCTCCTCTGCGTATGGCTTGGACATGTTCGATGACTTGGAATCTTAATTGGATCACTGTGTGATTATGCGTCACAAAATGGTGTGGGACTGGTAATAGAATCTGCTTACAATGTATTGTTGACTTGTGTTTAGCTCAAAGAAAGAGAATCTTTCTGGATATGTACTCTGGGCACATTAGAACCCAAGGGCTTAAACCGTGAATATGAAGTAAAGACTTGATTCATTGGGCCGTGCACCATGTCACCAAGTGTCCAATTGCATTGTCCAATGGCTCACAATGGTTATGCGTTTTCATTGGATGGATAATCGAAGCCATGTTTTTTTCCTTTCTGTTGGGTTTGTTGTGTGAGTAGCCTATAGGATTAAGTTGGTTACCGCAGGCAGTGGATTTAACTTCCTGTCTTTGGTCCAGTGGTAGATGGATTGTCTGGTCTATGAGCTGTTATTGGTTTGAATGCAGGTGAATGCCCATGGGCTGCTTATGACTGTGTAAAATAGTATTGATTCATGATGGATTTCAGACTACATGTAGATATCTTCAGTCTTTCTATCCACATCATTTAAATGAACATTATCCATGCAGCTTGATGCCTTGTGGACTCGGTCTAGGGACTTTGGCTTCAACTAGAGGATCACTTGGCTACATGGCTTCAATCTAGGGGCTCCAATTCCGATTGGAGATCATAACCGCAATCTAGGGATTTCGACTCCGGCTGCCAGGATTATACCATATCATCATACCAGAGACTACTTAAGGAAGAAACCCAGGTTGGACAATTTTGTCACCTGGCTACAGACTTTGCAGACCTCAGCCAGCTTCCTAAATCTGGCGCTATTCTATTGTCGGTGGGTGCCCGACAAATTACACAGCTATGTAAAATTTTGGTTTATGAAACTTCAAATCCAGTGACTGATTATTATGTTTTCTAATGTCCTGATTTAAAAAAAAAAAAAATATTTTTTTTTTAACCATCAAATATTGATTTTGTACAATCCATGTGTGAAGTTACATACAAGTGACATGAACAAGAAAAATACTTATTGTAACCAAAAATATTCACAATTTTATATATAAAATACATTTATTTATTGTACAGTCATTCTGCAACTTTATTAGAAATTTATTCTTGCACTTTTTCCTTTTCTCTAAATCCCCCTTTTCTCTTATAGAAGGCCTGTGGATCTTCTCTGTGAAGCATCCGGCAATCATGTTCACGTTTCATTTACTTTGGTATCGTCGTTCCATCTCCTTGATATTCCGATGAAAACCTTCTTGTTCTTCCCACCAGCACCAAGGTTTTCAGACAAGTAGTCCAAATAGGAATGTAAAAAATGTAACTTCAAATTCATTAGACAACCCAAGGCTTTGAAACGTTTCAGCATGTTCTCCACGATGGACTTAAATTTTGATTCTTTGTTGTTACCTAGAAACGTATTTATTGCTTCTTTCAAAGAGTCCCAAGCCCTTTTTTCAACAGTTTTCATTATTGTTTAAAACACGTCATCCTTCATTCATGGGTTTCTGAATATCCGAACCCACAAAAATGCTTTTGTGCTGCCCCTGTGCCAGCAGCCGCCGTTGGTCGGATCCAGACCTTCTAAGAGAGTGGCTCGACCCGGGGGTCTCGCGGACATGTCGAATAAAAGGAGGAATGTAGATGTATGGGCTAGGCCGTATTAAGTTTGTGACGCCACCAACGGTGTGTGGTGAGGTGGGACACCACCGCTGCCGTTATGGGATACCCGGGAGAGATGTAGTGGCAGCTGGATGTTAACCCCTCCGTGTGTAGGGATGATTGCCCCGGGGCCCAGTGTCTTTGTGCAGGGTATGGTGATGGCAAGGGCCGGCGCGCCTGAGCAAGCAGGGGGATGTTTGGTTACTCACAGTAAATGAATCACACGAGTCTTTCGGTAAACCAAAGGTGCTGGTGGCCTGCCGCCCCGGCCGGTTGCATTCAGGTCCCCCACCCAGGCTGGTGGTCGCTGTCCTTTACTCTGCACTTGTTTTTGTGTATGGTGGACTGCCTGGTCTGGAACTCAGGAGTCCGCTCCCGGCTGGATATGGCCTAAGGAGCCGTGCCCGCAGGCGCTGGCCCGTGGGATCTAAGGGCCCTGGCGGTGGCCTTATCCCTATCAGTGGGCTGTTGTCTTCTTTGAGGGACTTTAGGTGGGATAGGACCTATAATCCTGCCCTCAATCATTTAATTAGCTAGGCCGCTGGTTTCGGTCCTGGCTTCAGGGTCCTAGGTGACTAGGGTTTCAGGTCGGCTGTGTGTTTCCTAAGTGAGGAAAGGTGTTGTGCGGGGGCCTATCTGTAACTACCTGGTTTTGCCAGGGCATCACACCTTCCTTCAGACTTGATTCTGACAGTCCCTGAAACTTGGTACACAGGTACTTAAACATCTCTCCTTCTTTCAGTAGCGCTTTCACAAACAGCTTCATCAGTCCAAGCTTACAGTGGAGTGGTGGCAAGAGAACTTTAGGTGGGATCAACTAAGCTTTATGCAACAATGTTCTTGAGTCCCGGTTACAAAGATGTTCTTGTTGGCCAATTTTTTTTGCTCCAGTGAAGAGTCCTAACCTGGCTTTCCAATTCACACAAAAAGCATGTGTTCTGCCTTCTTTTACGTAATGCTGTGAATCTCTAGCATACAGCTAAACCCTAGTTCACATTTCAAATAAACAGACTGTGGAGTTCAATAGCCTTGATTTATTAGCTGGTAACGTGAACTTGATTGCAGTATACATGGAATATACAGTGAATATAGGAATATCCAAGATGCAGTTGAAGACAGAATACGGTATATCCAAGATACTGTTTTATACGGGTAAAAACTATAACAAGAAAATGATTACAGTCAGTACAGTGTTAATACAGAGTTAACATAGCATAACAGTACATGAGATGCAGTTCTTACGAGAATGTAGGTGAAAGGTCACTGCATCTGCAATACATAGAAATCTTATCTAGACAAACAAGACAGGGATGACACTAAAGGTGTAGAAGTACAATGTACAATGCATTTACTACACTCTTCCATCTAGGATTCTATCACTAACACATGTAATTTGCTTTGCTCACCGGATTACACTAGGCAGGGGTGAATGTACAGAGAGGTAAGTCGGCATGTCCTTTCCTGACAAATCCAAAGAGAAAATGGCTGCAGGCTTCTTCTCAGCTCAGGGAGGCATTCCTTACCCAGAATACATTTAGCTTAAAGGGAAACTCAGCAATTCAAAAGAATAACAATGACCTCTAGGGGTTGTAACAGAAATTTCAATGAATGACTATTAGCAGGCTGCCATGAGGCAGAACAGCATGGGTATTTAATATATCCTCCTTGCTGCCCAAGAAGCAATGAGAACATTTTTAGACCACCACATATTGACCATCCATGCTCCTTGTAGTTAAGTTTCTTGAGAATAAAGTCTAAATTCTCACAGCTTTCTTCCAAGTGCATAGCATGTGTGACGCCCTGGACTAGCCAGGTAGTCACAAACACAAAATCACACACACCCCCTCCCCTGGATAGTCTACATCAGTCACACAAAATCCTTGTTGCCTCCTCCAGGGTCTGATGTCCACACCAGGTGGGGCGGAGCCAGGCGGTTGGCCCCACCCACCGAGGAGTTCACAGGCCTGGAGGCGGGAAAAAGCAGTTAGTTTAGTTTTGTAGTGGAAAGTGAGAGGACAGAAACTGTTAGTGTCTGGGTAGGAGCCCAGGCACTGTCAGCAAGGTCGGAAGACGGTGGTGGCCGTCTGCAGGAGGTGGTACAAGTCAGCTGAACCGTAGGACCGGGGACGGGCGGTGACCCGAGGGGAACTGAACCGGTGAGCGGATCTGTACCAAGCACAAAGGCAGGGCCATTGGACCCTGACCAGGCTAGGAGCCGCCGACAATGGTCAAATCCGAGAGTGACCGGAATCCCAGGGGTTCCCTAACACCCAAGACCCGACAGAAGGCAACCGTCCACACCGTGAGGATAAAAAGCCACCGCCATAGGCTAGAGATCCAAGGGCCAGCGCCTGCGGGCAAACGGGCTCCCTCGGTATGTACACCCCAGCCATCCAGCCTCCCCGTACCGCCACCGGGCCCCGGGATCACCAACCCCTACCCACGGAGGGGGAACCAACATCCTAGCTGCTCCCTGCCATCGCTCCCGGGATCCCCGTCACCAGCAGTGGTGGTGCCCATTATCACCACGACCTGTGGGTGACGTCACTAACTATCTCCCCAAACAAACCACCCCCTTTTCACTCGTGGGCGAGGAGCGCTGCTCGAGTCCCCGGATCTGGCCCTCCGCTCGAGCCACCGAGCAGCAGCAGCAGCAGAAGTCCCCGAACCCGAGCGTAGCGTGCGTGGCCCCTCTGCCCGCGACACATGCCCTACACACACTGAAGAATACTTACTGCCATTGAGCAGTAGCACAGCTTTCAGACTTTTTGGATGAAACAATGACGTGTCTCCACTCGCTCACATTGTACTTAATGTTACATTTTCCATCAGCACAGGAACATCGCTTGAATACACTAGAGCACCATCTTCAGAAAAGTATGGAGGGAATCTTTTCAGAATTCTAACCTTTTGGAAACCTATTGTCACGCTCTCCGGGTCCCCTGCTTCGCTCCCCGGCTCCTCTGGCAGACATCCCCCGCTCCACGGTCTCCAGCCTCCACCACCTGCGGTCCCCAGGCGGCCCGGTCCCCGCTCCCGGCGCCCGTCGGCAGCCCTGCTCCAGGCCGGCTCCCCTGCTTCCTATACACCGCTCCCTGCCCTGGCTTCTGGCACCCGGGCCTCGCGCATGCGCATTAGGGCGCGCGCGCGGTCATTGACCCTCTCTTAAAGGGCCAGCGTCCACTGACAGGAAATTGAACACACAGGTACAGGGTATAAAGGGGTTTAATGTCCAAGTGGGCGGGGCCTGTTCTTCGTGTTTCCTAAGCTAGGAGTCAGGTCTCCTTGTGTCTCTGTGATATACTTACCTATCTCTCTTCTAGAGCCGCTCCTGCCTCGCCATCCGGTCCTGCCGATTCCCGAACCCCGAACGCTGACTATCTGCCATCCCGTCAGTCCGTACCATCTCTGATCCCTGTGGTGACCCGTCCTCTCGCTCCATCGGTTCCGGACTCTGCCTGACATCTCGGCCTCCGAACCTGAGCTCCGTCACCCGGACTACCATCAGTGACTCCGTGGTCCCAGGGACTTCTCCATTCCACTCTTTTGCACGGACTGTCCTGCTACCCGTAGTGCTCCGGCTACCGGACCCCTTGCCTTCATTAAGGTGTTCGGCCCAGTGGATCCACCTCCTGGGTCTGCCCGTCCACCTGGCCCTAACACCTATAGAATCAGTGTTTGTGAAAAAACTGTGCGTGATGATATTTTTTCAATATTTTTACTGAGTCCAATGATCAAAAGTATGAAAAAAATCACATCTTTCAAAAATTTTTACCCTTGGAAACCTGTGTTATTATTACTATGCACGAGCCCTAAATTGTCTGAAAAACAACAAATATGCTGGTTGGATAGACCTTGACCCCACAATTCAACGGCCACAATTAAGGAGAAAAGTGCTAAGAGAGTTAAATTTGCCCCTGAAATAACCCATGATACGGGCCAAGGAGGGACACACCATTTTGATCCGAAAATAGCCCAACACCATGAGAGACGGGCAAATCCGTGAAAAGACAAAGTTCCAAGCTACAACTGACGCAGGATCTACAGCACATACGCCCATTGTAATTGTTCATGATTTCCGGCCACTACGCATTTCAGCCTTCAGGGACCTGGTAATTCGAATGCTATGTCCAGGAGTAGAGATGAGCGAACCGGTCCCGGTTCGGCTCGAGGTCGGTTCGCCGAACGGAGCTCCCGTTCGAGTTCGGCTCGTCGAACGTTCGACGAACCGAACTCGAGCCAATAGGAAACAATGGCAGGCAATCACAAACACAGTAAAACACCTAGAAAACACCCTCAAAGGTGTCCAAAAGGTGACAAACAACTCACAACACAACACAAACACATGGGAAAGTGACAAGGACATATACTCATGCGAAAACAAAACAGCTGGACAAGGAAAAAGAGGAGGACACACAGATATAGGCATGGCACGCCATTCTAAAATCATGTAAAACACCGCAAGGTGACTCCAAGCGGAGTCTCCCTTTTTTCCAAAAATTGGGCCACACAGACACCCACCCCATCAGTGGCAGCACTTGGGCCCTAGTTGCAAACAGGATGTTTTGATTTGCATCAAGCAAATTCAAAAATACGCCATAATTAACCGTCCCCAGGATGACACCGGGGTAGGTAGCAAAGTCTTTCCTGATCCCAGCTCTGTTCATCTTGGCTTCTTTTAAAAACACAGCAAGCAAGGGTTACTCCAAGCGGAGTCTCCCTTTTTTCCAAAAATTGGGCCACACAGACACCCACCCCATCAGTGGCAGGACTTGGGCCCTAGTTGCAAACAGGATGTTTTGATTTGCATCAAGCACATTCAAAAATACGCCATTCTTATCCGTCCCCAGGATGACACCGGGGTAGGTAGATAAAGTCTTTGCTGACCCATGACTTGTTCATCTTGGCTTCTTTTAAAAACACAGCAAGCAAGGGTTACTCCAAGCGGAGTCTCCCTTTTTTCCAAAAATTGGGCCACACAGACACCCACCCCATCAGTGGCAGCACTTGGGCCCTAGTTGCAAACAGGATGTTTTGATTTGCATCAAGCACATTCAAAAATACGCCATAATTAACCGTCCCCAGGATGACACCGGGGTAGGTAGCAAAGTCTTTCCTGATCCCAGCTCTGTTCATCTTGGCTTCTTTTAAAAACACAGCAAGCAAGGGTTACTCCAAGCGGAGTCTCCCTTTTTTCCAAAAATTGGGCCACACAGACACCCACCCCATCAGTGGCAGCACTTGGGCCCTAGTTGCAAACAGGATGTTTTGATTTCCATCAAGCACATTCCAAAATTCGCCATAATTAACCGTCCCCAGGATGACACCGGGGTAGGTAGCAAAGTCTTTCCTGATCCCAGCTCTGTTCATCTTGGCTTCTTTTAAAAACACAGCAAGCAAGGGTTACTCCAAGCGGAGTCTCCCTTTTTTCCAAAAATTGGGCCACACAGACACCCACCCCATCAGTGGAAGCACTTGGGCCCTAGTTGCAAACAGGATGTTTTGATTTGCATCAAGCACATTCAAAAATACGCCATAATTAACCGTCCCCAGGATGACACCGGGGTAGGTAGCAAAGTCTTTCCTGATCCCAGCTCTGTTCATCTTGGCTTCTTTTAAAAACACAGCAAGCAAGGGTTACTCCAAGCGGAGTCTCCCTTTTTTCCAAAAATTGGGCCACACAGACACCCACCCCATCAGTGGCAGCACTTGGGCCCTAGTTGCAAACAGGATGTTTTGATTTGCATCAAGCACATTCAAAAATACGCCATAATTAACCGTCCCCAGGATGACACCGGGGTAGGTAGCAAAGTCTTTCCTGATCCCAGCTCTGTTCATCTTGGCTTCTTTTAAAAACACAGCAAGCAAGGGTTACTCCAAGCGGAGTCTCCCTTTTTTCCAAAAATTGGGCCCCACACACACCCACCCCTTCAGTGGCAGCAGTTGTGCCCCAGTTGTACACTTCACAGCTACATTTGCATCAAGCACATTCAAAAATACGCTATTCTTAACCGTCCCCAGGATGACACCGGGGTAGGTAGCAAAGTCTTTCCTGATCCCAGCTCTGTTCATCTTGGCTTCTTTTAAAAACACAGCAAGCAAGGGTTACTCCAAGTGGAGTCTCCCTTTTTTCCAAAAATTGGGCCACACAGACACCCACCCCATCAGTGGCAGCACTTGGGCCCTAGTTGCAAACAGGATGTTTTGATTTGCATCAAGCACATTCAAAAATACGCCATAATTAACCGTCCCCAGGATGACACCGGGGTAGGTAGCAAAGTCTTTCCTGATCCCAGCTCTGTTCATCTTGGCTTCTTTTAAAAACACAGCAAGCAAGGGTTACTCCAAGCGGAGTCTCCCTTTTTTCCAAAAATTGGGCCCCACACACACCCACCCCTTCAGTGGCAGCAGTTGTGCCCCAGTTGTACACTTCACAGCTACATTTGCATCAAGCACATTCAAAAATACGCTATTCTTAACCGTCCCCAGGATGACACCGGGGTAGGTAGCAAAGTCTTTCCTGATCCCAGCTCTGTTCATCTTGGCTTCTTTTAAAAACACAGCAAGCAAGGGTTACTCCAAGCGGAGTCTCCCTTTTTTCCAAAAATTGGGCCACACAGACACCCACCCCATCAGTGGCAGCACTTGGGCCCTAGTTGCAAACAGGATGTTTTGATTTGCATCAAGCACATTCAAAAATACGCCATAATTAACCGTCCCCAGGATGACACCGGGGTAGGTAGCAAAGTCTTTCCTGATCCCAGCTCTGTTCATCTTGGCTTCTTTTAAAAACACAGCAAGCAAGGGTTACTCCAAGCGGAGTCTCCCTTTTTTCCAAAAATTGGGCCCCACACACACCCACCCCTTCAGTGGCAGCAGTTGTGCCCCAGTTGTACACTTCACAGCTACATTTGCATCAAGCACATTCAAAAATACGCTATTCTTAACCGTCCCCAGGATGACACCGGGGTAGGTAGCAAAGTCTTTCCTGATCCCAGCTCTGTTCATCTTGGCTTCTTTTAAAAACACAGCAAGCAAGGGTTACTCCAAGCGGAGTCTCCCTTTTTTCCAAAAATTGGGCCACACAGACACCCACCCCATCAGTGGCAGCACTTGGGCCCTAGTTGCAAACAGGATGTTTTGATTTGCATCAAGCACATTCCAAATCAACAAGCATTTACTCTCCCCAGGATGACACAGGGGTAGTAATTTCCTTATGGATCCATGACTTGTTCATTTTGATGAACGTCAGTCTGTCCACATTGTCACTGGACAGACGCGTGCGCTTATCTGTCAGCACACACCCAGCAGCACTGAATACACGTTCAGAGACAACGCTGGCAGCTGGACACGACAAAATCTCCAAGGCGTAACTGGAGAGCTCTGGCCATTTTTCTAGGTTTGAAGCCCAAAAGGAGCAAGGCTCCAGTTGCACAGTCATGGCATCGATGTTCATTTGGAGATACTCCTGTATCATCCTCTCCAGCCGTTGAGTATGTGTCAGACTTGTTGTCTCTGGTGGCCTTGCAAAAGAGGGTCTAAAAAAATTATGAAAAGATTCCATAAAATTGCTGTTACCGGCACCAGATACGGTCCTACTGGTACGGGTAGACTGTTGAAGATGACGAGACCGTCCCATGTTTGTCAAGTTACAACTGGGAGATTCCCTCCCTGCACCTGCACGGTTGTTTGGTGGAAAAGCCGAGCTAAGATCGAGTAACAGCTTCTGCTGATACTCCTGCATACGTGCGTCCCTTTCTATGGCTGGAATTATGTCACAAAATTTGGACTTGTACCGGGGATCTAATAGTGTGGCAATCCAGTAGTCATCATCACTTCTAATTTTGACAATACGACTGTCATGTTGGAGGTAGTGCAACAAAAAGGCACTCATGTGTCTTGCGCAGCCATGCGGACCAAGTCCACGCTGTGTTTGTGGCATAGAGGTGCTACCCGTTCTTTCTTCCTCTGACATCTCCCCCCAACCTCTTTCAACTGAAATTTGACCAAGGTCTCCCTCATCCGCTGAGTCTTCCATGTCCATGGACAGTTCGTCCTCCATTTCTTCATGTTCTCCTGCACCTTGCTCAACATTTCGCCTGCTACTATGCGCCCTTGTCGATCCCTGTTCCTCATGGTCCCATGCCTGCTGCGTTGGTGATGATGAACGTCTGGACCTTGGTGATGTTGTTGTCCCTTGCGCATATGAATCCTCCTGTAGTCCCTCCCCTTCATGTTGTCCCACCCCCTGACTCCGAATAGTGTTTAGCGTGTGCTCCAGCATGTAAATGACTGGAATCGTCATGCTGATAATGGCATTGTCAGAGCTAAACATATTCGTCGCCATGTCGAAACTGTGCAGAAGGGTGCATAGGTCCTTGATCTGAGACCACTCCATCAGGGTGATCTGCCCCACCTCTGCATCTCGTTGGCCCAGGCTATACGTCATGACGTATTGCACCAGGGCTCTGCGGTGCTGCCACAGTCGCTGTAACATGTGGAGAGTTGAATTCCAGCGTGTCGCCACATCGCATTTCAGGCGATGAACCGGCAGGCCGAAAGACTTCTGGAGCGATGCAAGTCGCTCTGCTGCGGCGCTTGAACGGCGGAAGTGAGCTGACAGTTTTCGTGCCCTGTTCAGAAGGCCATCTAGGCCGGGATAGTGTGTTAAAAATTGCTGGACGACAAGGTTCAACACGTGAGCCATACAAGGTACGTGTGTCACAATGCCCAGGCGAAGTGCCGCACCCAGGTTTGCAGCATTGTCGCACACGGCCTTACCAGGCTGCAGGTTGAGTGGAGACAACCATTTATTAAACTCGGACCGCAGAGCTGACCACAACTCCTCAGCTGTGTGACTCTTATTCCCAAGACATGTCAAGCTAAAGACCGCCTGATGCCGTTGCGCTCTGCTGCCAGCATAGTAATGAGGCGTGCGTGATTCCTTCTGCGCAGTGAGAACGCTGGTGGCCTGACCAGGCAGGCTTGGGGCGGAGGTGGAGGACCCAGATGAGGTGGAGGATGCAGAAGCTGTGGAGGAACTTGGACAGACAGAGGATTGACACACAAGTCGTGGGGACGGCAAGACTTGTGCAGCAGACCCTTCACCATCTATCACCATAGTTACCCAGTGCCCAGTCAGCGACATGTAACGTCCCTGTCCATGCTTACTGGTCCAAGTATCGGTGGTGAAATGCACCCGTTCACACACAGAGTTTCTCAAGGAAGCGGTGATGTTGTGTGCGACATGCTGGTGTAGCGCGGGCACACCTTTCTTAGAGAAGTAGTGGCGACTAGGCATCTGGTACTGGGGCACAGCGACAGACATAAGGTCTCTAAAATCCTGTGTGTCCACTAGGCGGAAAGGCAGCATTTCGGTAGACAACAGCTTACAGAGGGATAGAGTCAACCTCTTAGCTTTGTCATGGGTCGGAGGAAGTGGCCTTTTATTTGACCACATCTGAGGGACAGAGATCTGGCTGCTGTGTGTAGACGGTGTTGAGTAGGGTGTCCCTGGAAAAATGCAGGTTTGTGAGGAAAGTGCAGGCGGAGACATGATGTTGCCTTCATCCAACGTTGGTGCTATCGATGTCTGAGAGAGCTGTACACACTCACTTGTTTCCCCTTCCAAACCAACTGACGACCTTACAAGCAAACTGCCTGTTGCGGTTACAGTGGTGGAAGTTTGGCGTGGAAAAACAGGTGTGACAGCTGTCCCCACAGTCCTAGAAGATGAAGAGCGCGCGGATGCACTGGAAGGGGCGGGCGGTGGATGGTTCGCTCTTGCAGCATTGCAGCACAGTGAGCTTCCTACCGGGACCTATGATATTTATTCATGTGACGATTCATGGAAGAAGTTGTCAAAGTGCTGAGGTTTTGACCTCTACTAAGAGAATCATGACAAATTTTACATATCACATGATTTGGGCGATCTTTTTCTATGTCAAAAAAGGACCAGGCTAGGCAAGGCTTAGAGGCCATGCGACCTGTTGATCCACCCCGAATAATGCTCATAGGCAGAGTGGTGGCTGAGGATGCAGTTGTAGACGTGCTACCAGTGCTCCGACTCTGTCCAGGAAGGCGCAAGGTAACTTCGTCGTCGGTTGCATCCTCCTCCACCGCCTCTGTTGACCTCCTCGAGTGCCTGACTGGGGGTTGACAGTAGGTGGGATCTAGAACTTCATCATCAATTGTTGTGTTTGCACTCCCCTCCCCCTCAGACCGAGCCTCTTCTTGCCCTGACCGAATATTTAAGTTGTCATCCCAATCGGGTATCTGCGTCTCATCTTCATCAGTATGTTCCTCATTGTCTATAACCACAGGTGTTACAGTTTGTGACAAAGGGTCAACATTATGCTCAGAAACTTGGTCCTCACAGCCTGAATCAGAGTCACAAAGGTTCTGGGCATCACTGCAGACCATTTCCTGTTCTGTATTCACTGTAGCTTGGGAGCAGACCTCTGATTCCCAGGCTATAGTGTGACTGAACAGCTCTGCAGACTCAGCCATCTCAGTTCCACCATACTGTGCAGGGCTGATGGAGACTTCAGAGCTGGGAGAAATCAAGTGTGATTGGGATGACAACTCAGAGGACTGGTGTTTTTTGGATGCGGTACTTGAAGTGGCTGAGAGGGCACTTGTTGGACCACTTGAGATCCATTCAAGCATTTTCCTTTTTTGCCCATCATCTACCTTTCTTCCTGTTGTTCGTGTCCGTAAAAAAGGGAGCACATCGGATTGTCCACGGTAAGTAGTAGACATCTTACTTTTGCTGGTAGATGGTCTATCTTCAGCAGATGATAATGGAGCTTTGCCACTTTCCCCACAGACAAAACCTTTTTTGCCTTTTCCACCACGCCTCTTCCCCTTTCCACCAGCATCTGTCATTTTGCCACTCATGTTGATTGCGACAAGATTGTGGACTGAAAATGTGGTAGTAAAAATTGAGAGGTGGTGAAGATTGCAGTGGTGGTCTAGCTTTATTAACAGCAGAATAATAAAGAATAAATATCCCTGACAATGCAACTTATTTATAATGAGTTGGAGTGTGCAACGCAGGCAGATGCGCTCTGCAAATGTCTTGGCACTAGTGGGACTATAGCAAAGTCCAATAGCCACGTATAGGATGCCACTAGGTACACTGAGTGTTTGCTAGTATAATGGCTAAGTTAAAATTAGTTGGAGTGTGCAACGCAGGCAGATGCGCTCTGCAAATGTCTTGGCACTAGTGGGACTATAGCAAAGTCCAATAGCCACGTATAGGATGCCACTAGGTACACTGAGTGTTTGCTAGTATAATGGCTTACTTATAATTAGTTGGAGTGTGCAATGCAGGCAGATGCGCTCTGCAAATGTCTTGGCACTAGTGGGACTATAGCAAAGTCCAATAGCCACGTATAGGATGCCACTAGGTACACTGAGTGTTTGCTAGAATAATGGCTAAGTTAAAATTAGTTGGAGTGTGCAACGCAGGCAGATGCGCTCTGCAAATGTCTTGGCACTAGTGGGACTATAGCAAAGTCCAATAGCCACGTATAGGATGCCACTAGGTACACTGAGTGTTTGCTAGTATAATGGCTTACTTATAATTAGTTGGAGTGTGCAACGCAGGCAGATACGCTCTGCAAATGTCTTGGCACTAGTGGGACTATAGCAAAGTCCAATAGCCACGTATAGGATGCCACTAGGTACACTGAGTGTTTGCTAGTATAATGGCTTACTTATAATTAGTTGGAGTGTGCAACGCAGGCAGATGCGCTCTGCAAATGTCTTGGCACTAGTGGGACTATAGCAAAGTCCAATAGCCACAGATAGGATGCCACTAGGTACACTGAGTGTTTGCTAGTATAATGGCTTACTTATAATTAGTTGGAGTGTGCAACGCAGGCAGATGCGCTCTGCAAATGTCTTGGCACTAGTGGGACTATAGCAAGGTCCAATAGCCACGTATAGGATGCCACTAGGTACACTGAGTGTTTGCTAGTATAATGGCTTACTTATAATTAGTTGGAGTGTGCAACGCAGGCAGATGCGCTCTGCAAATGTCTTGGCACTAGTGGGACTATAGCAAAGTCCAATAGCCACGTATAGGATGCCACTAGGTACACTGAGTGTTTACTAGTATAATGGCTTACTTATAATTAGTTGGAGTGTGCAACGCAGGCAGATGCGCTCTGCAAATGTCTTGGCACTAGTGGGACTATAGCAAGGTCCAATAGCCACGTATAGGATGCCACTAGGTACACTGAGTGCTTGCTAGTATAATGGCTTACTTATAATTAGTTGGAGTGTGCAACGCAGGCAGATGCGCTCTGCAAATGTCTTGGCACTAGTGGGACTATAGCAAAGTCCAATAGCCACGTATAGGATGCCACTAGGTACACTGAGTGTTTGCTAGTATAATGGCTTAGTTTAAAAAAGTTGGAGTGTGCAATGCAGGCAGACGTGCTCTGCAAATGTCTTTGCACTAGTGGGACTATAGCAAAGTCCAATAGCCACAGATAGGATGCCACTAGGTACACTGAGTTTTTGCTAGTATAATGGCTTACTTATAATTAGTTGGAGTGTGCAACGCAGGCAGATGCGCTCTGCAAATGTCTTGGCACTAGTGGGACTATAGCAAGGTCCAATAGCCACGTATAGGATGCCACTAGGTACACTCAGTGTTTGCTAGTATAATGGCTTACTTATAATTAGTTGGAGTGTGCAACGCAGGCAGATGCGCTCTGCAAATGTCTTGGCACTAGTGGGACTATAGCAAGGTCCAATAGCCACGTATAGGATGCCACTAGGTACACTGAGTGTTTGCTAGTATAATGGCTTACTTATAATTAGTTGGAGTGTGCAACGCAGGCAGATGCGCTCTGCAAATGTCTTGGCACTAGTGGGACTATAGCAAAGTCCAATAGCCACAGATAGGATGCCACTAGGTACACTGAGTGTTTGCTAGTATAATGGCTTACTTATAATTAGTTGGAGTGTGCAACGCAGGCAGATGCGCTCTGCAAATGTCTTGGCACTAGTGGGACTATAGCAAGGTCCAATAGCCACGTATAGGATGCCACTAGGTACACTGAGTGTTTGCTAGTATAATGGCTTACTTATAATTAGTTGGAGTGTGCAACGCAGGCAGATGCGCTCTGCAAATGTCTTGGCACTAGTGGGACTATAGCAAGGTCCAATAGCCACGTATAGGATGCCACTAGGTACACTGAGTGTTTGCTAGTATAATATAATATAATTCCCATTGTAAGGAAGTGGGTCTATTTTAGTATAGCCCTTAGGCAGGGCAGCCAAAAATTGGGAGGCTCCACGTTGTCCCTGCATAGAGACGTGCATGAGGGCCTCAAAACATTGTTCCCATTGCAAAGGAGCGGGTCTCCTGTCGTTGTAATGTCCATTCTGCAAAGAATGGGCGAAAAAATTTACCACTGGGGGTATACCTGAAACAAAGGCCTAACTCTTGTAACGGTCATCCCTGCATTATAAAACCGGACATTTTCTTCACGGACGCCATTATCTGCCTTCTGCGTCTTTGGTGTCAGACATCACTGTCGCAGCTCCGTCCTCCTGAGTCCTATAGCCGATACAGCTGTATGCGCTGCATACACAGCGTTAGACAGCATAGGGAGAGCACTTTATAGCAGTCCTTTTAAGGGCTCAAACCGGCAGGGTCAGAGAGCCATAGGTGACAGGTCCTGCAAACAGCAACAGCATCTGTGTAGCCAAGGTCAGGGATTTCCTCCCTGCATTTCACCATTAGGAGGGAATAGAAAGGCAGGCTTCCATTCCTCTACCCAGAGCACCACAATCCTGCCACTGTACCCTCCTGTCCTCTGCACACTCCAACTCATTATAACTAAGCCATTATACTAGCAAACACTCAGTGTACCTAGTGGCATCCTATCTGTGGCTATTGGACTTTGCTATAGTCCCACTAGTGCAAAGACATTTGCAGAGCACGTCTGCCTGCATTGCACACTCCAACTTTTTTAAACTAAGCAATTTTACTAGCAAACACTCAGTGTACCTAGTGGCATCCTATACGTGGCTATTGGACTTTGCTATAGTCCCACTAGTGCCAAGACATTTGCAGAGCGCATCTGCCTGCGTTGCACACTCCAACTAATTTTAACTTAGCCATTATACTAGCAAACACTCAGTGTACCTAGTGGCATCCTATACGTGCCTATTGGACTTTGCTATAGTCCCACTAGTGCCAAGACATTTGCAGAGCGCATCTGCCTGTGTTGCACACTCCAACTAATTATAAGTAAGCCATTATACTAGCAAACACTCAGTGTACCTAGTGGCATCCTATCTGTGGCTATTGGACTTTGCTATAGTCCCACTAGTGCAAAGACATTTGCAGAGCACGTCTGCCTGCATTGCACACTCCAACTTTTTTAAACTAAGCAATTTTACTAGCAAACACTCAGTGTACCTAGTGGCATCCTATACGTGGCTATTGGACTTTGCTATAGTCCCACTAGTGCCAAGACATTTGCAGAGGGCATCTGCCTGCGTTGCACACTCCAACTAATTATAAGTAAGCCATTATACTAGCAAACACTCAGTGTACCTAGTGGCATCCTATCTGTGGCTATTGGACTTTGCTATAGTCCCACTAGTGCAAAGACATTTGCAGAGCACGTCTGCCTGCATTGCACACTCCAACTTTTTTAAACTAAGCAATTTTACTAGCAAACACTCAGTGTACCTAGTGGCATCCTATACGTGGCTATTGGACTTTGCTATAGTCCCACTAGTGCCAAGACATTTGCAGAGCGCATCTGCCTGCGTTGCACACTCCAACTAATTATAAGTAAGCCATTATACTAGCAAACACTCAGTGTACCTAGTGGCATCCTATCTGTGGCTATTGGACTTTGCTATAGTCCCACTAGTGCCAAGACATTTGCAGAGCGCATCTGCCTGCGTTGCACACTCCAACTAATTATAAGTAAGCCATTATACTAGCAAACATTCAGTGTACCTAGTGGCATCCTATACGTGGCTATTGGACCTTGCTATAGTCCCACTAGTGCCAAGACATTTGCAGAGCGCATCTGCCTGCGTTGCACACTCCAACTAATTATAAGTAAGCCATTATACTAGCAAACACTCAGTGTACCTAGTGGCATCCTATACGTGGCTATTGGACCTTGCTATAGTCCCACTAGTGCCAAGACATTTGCAGAGCGCATCTGCCTGCGTTGCACACTCCAACTAATTATAAGTAAGCCATTATACTAGCAAACACTCAGTGTACCTAGTGGCATCCTATCTGTGGCTATTGGACTTTGCTATAGTCCCACTAGTGCCAAGACATTTGCAGAGCGCATCTGCCTGCGTTGCACACTCCAACTAATTTTAACTTAGCCATTATACTAGCAAACACTCAGTGTACCTAGTGGCATCCTATACGTGGCTATTGGACTTTGCTATAGTCCCACTAGTGCCAAGACATTTGCAGAGCGCATCTGCCTGCGTTGCACACTCCAACTAATTATAAGTAAGCCATTATACTAGCAAACACTCAGTGTACCTAGTGGCATCCTATCTGTGGCTATTGGACTTTGCTATAGTCCCACTAGTGCAAAGACATTTGCAGAGCACGTCTGCCTGCATTGCACACTCCAACTTTTTTAAACTAAGCAATTTTACTAGCAAACACTCAGTGTACCTAGTGGCATCCTATACGTGGCTATTGGACTTTGCTATAGTCCCACTAGTGCCAAGACATTTGCAGAGGGCATCTGCCTGCGTTGCACACTCCAACTAATTATAAGTAAGCCATTATACTAGCAAACACTCAGTGTACCTAGTGGCATCCTATCTGTGGCTATTGGACTTTGCTATAGTCCCACTAGTGCAAAGACATTTGCAGAGCACGTCTGCCTGCATTGCACACTCCAACTAATTATAAGTAAGCCATTATACTAGCAAACACTCAGTGTACCTAGTGGCATCCTATACGTGGCTATTGGACTTTGCTATAGTCCCACTAGTGCCAAGACATTTGCAGAGCGCATCTGCCTGCGTTGCACACTCCAACTAATTATAAGTAAGCCATTATACTAGCAAACACTCAGTGTACCTAGTGGCATCCTATCTGTGGCTATTGGACTTTGCTATAGTCCCACTAGTGCAAAGACATTTGCAGAGCACGTCTGCCTGCATTGCACACTCCAACTTTTTTAAACTAAGCAATTTTACTAGCAAACACTCAGTGTACCTAGTGGCATCCTATACGTGGCTATTGGACTTTGCTATAGTCCCACTAGTGCCAAGACATTTGCAGAGGGCATCTGCCTGCGTTGCACACTCCAACTAATTATAAGTAAGCCATTATACTAGCAAACACTCAGTGTACCTAGTGGCATCCTATCTGTGGCTATTGGACTTTGCTATAGTCCCACTAGTGCAAAGACATTTGCAGAGCACGTCTGCCTGCATTGCACACTCCAACTTTTTTAAACTAAGCAATTTTACTAGCAAACACTCAGTGTACCTAGTGGCATCCTATCTGTGGCTATTGGACTTTGCTATAGTCCCACTAGTGCCAAGACATTTGCAGAGCGCATCTGCCTGCGTTGCACACTCCAACTAATTATAAGTAAGCCATTATACTAGCAAACACTCAGTGTACCTAGTGGCATCCTATACGTGGCTATTGGACTTTGCTATAGTCCCACTAGTGCCAAGACATTTGCAGAGCGCATCTGCCTGCGTTGCACACTCCAACTAATTATAAGTAAGCCATTATACTAGCAAACATTCAGTGTACCTAGTGGCATCCTATACGTGGCTATTGGACCTTGCTATAGTCCCACTAGTGCCAAGACATTTGCAGAGCGCATCTGCCTGCGTTGCACACTCCAACTAATTATAAGTAAGCCATTATACTAGCAAACACTCAGTGTACCTAGTGGCATCCTATACGTGGCTATTGGACCTTGCTATAGTCCCACTAGTGCCAAGACATTTGCAGAGCGCATCTGCCTGCATTGCACACTCCAACTAATTATAAGTAAGCCATTATACTAGCAAACACTCAGTGTACCTAGTGGCATCCTATACGTGGCTATTGGACTTTGCTATAGTCCCACTAGTGCCAAGACATTTGCAGAGCGCATCTGCCTGCGTTGCACACTCCAACTAATTTTAACTTAGCCATTATACTAGCAAACACTCAGTGTACCTAGTGGCATCCTATACGTGGCTATTGGACTTTGCTATAGTCCCACTAGTGCCAAGACATTTGCAGAGCGCATCTGCCTGCGTTGCACACTCCAACTCATTATAAATAAGTTGCATTGTCAGGGATATTTATTCTTTATTATTCTGCTGTTAATAAAGCTAGACCACCACTGCAATCTTCACCACCTCTCAATTTTTACTACCACATTTTCAGTCCACAATCTTGTCGCAATCAACATGAGTGGCAAAATGACAGATGCTGGTGGAAAGGGGAAGAGGCGTGGTGGAAAAGGCAAAAAAGGTTTTGTCTGTGGGGAAAGTGGCAAAGCTCCATTATCATCTGCTGAAGATAGACCATCTACCAGCAAAAGTAAGATGTCTACTACTTACCGTGGACAATCCGATGTGCTCCCTTTTTTACGGACACGAACAACAGGAAGAAAGGTAGATGATGGGCAAAAAAGGAAAATGCTTGAATGGATCTCAAGTGGTCCAACAAGTGCCCTCTCAGCCACTTCAAGTACCGCATCCAAAAAACACCAGTCCTCTGAGTTGTCATCCCAATCACACTTGATTTCTCCCAGCTCTGAAGTCTCCATCAGCCCTGCACAGTATGGTGGAACTGAGATGGCTGAGTCTGCAGAGCTGTTCAGTCACACTATAGCCTGGGAATCAGAGGTCTGCTCCCAAGCTACAGTGAATACAGAACAGGAAATGGTCTGCAGTGATGCCCAGAACCTTTGTGACTCTGATTCAGGCTGTGAGGACCAAGTTTCTGAGCATAATGTTGACCCTTTGTCACAAACTGTAACACCTGTGGTTATAGACAATGAGGAACATACTGATGAAGATGAGACGCAGATACCCGATTGGGATGACAACTTAAATATTCGGTCAGGGCAAGAAGAGGCTCGGTCTGAGGGGGAGGGGAGTGCAAACACAACAATTGATGATGAAGTTCTAGATCCCACCTACTGTCAACCCCCAGTCAGGCACTCGAGGAGGTCAACAGAGGCGGTGGAGGAGGATGCAACCGACGACGAAGTTACCTTGCGCCTTCCTGGACAGAGTCGGAGCACTGGTAGCACGTCTACAACTGCATCCTCAGCCACCACTCTGCCTATGAGCATTATTCGGGGTGGATCAACAGGTCGCATGGCCTCTAAGCCTTGCCTAGCCTGGTCCTTTTTTGACATAGAAAAAGATCGCCCAAATCATGTGATATGTAAAATTTGTCATGATTCTCTTAGTAGAGGTCAAAACCTCAGCACTTTGACAACTTCTTCCATGAATCGTCACATGAATAAATATCATAGGTCCCGGTAGGAAGCTCACTGTGCTGCAATGCTGCAAGAGCGAACCATCCACCGCCCGCCCCTTCCAGTGCATCCGCGCGCTCTTCATCTTCTAGGACTGTGGGGACAGCTGTCACACCTGTTTTTCCACGCCAAACTTCCACCACTGTAACCGCAACAGGCAGTTTGCTTGTAAGGTCGTCAGTTGGTTTGGAAGGGGAAACAAGTGAGTGTGTACAGCTCTCTCAGACATCGATAGCACCAACGTTGGATGAAGGCAACATCATGTCTCCGCCTGCACTTTCCTCACAAACCTGCATTTTTCCAGGGACACCCTACTCAACACCGTCTACACACAGCAGCCAGATCTCTGTCCCTCAGATGTGGTCAAATAAAAGGCCACTTCCTCCGACCCATGACAAAGCTAAGAGGTTGACTCTATCCCTCTGTAAGCTGTTGTCTACCGAAATGCTGCCTTTCCGCCTAGTGGACACACAGGATTTTAGAGACCTTATGTCTGTCGCTGTGCCCCAGTACCAGATGCCTAGTCGCCACTACTTCTCTAAGAAAGGTGTGCCCGCGCTACACCAGCATGTCGCACACAACATCACCGCTTCCTTGAGAAACTCTGTGTGTGAACGGGTGCATTTCACCACCGATACTTGGACCAGTAAGCATGGACAGGGACGTTACATGTCGCTGACTGGGCACTGGGTAACTATGGTGATAGATGGTGAAGGGTCTGCTGCACAAGTCTTGCCGTCCCCACGACTTGTGTGTCAATCCTCTGTCTGTCCAAGTTCCTCCACAGCTTCTGCATCCTCCACCTCATCTGGGTCCTCCACCTCCGCCCCAAGCCTGCCTGGTCAGGCCACCAGCGTTCTCACTGCGCAGAAGGAATCACGCACGCCTCATTACTATGCTGGCAGCAGAGCGCAACGGCATCAGGCGGTCTTTAGCTTGACATGTCTTGGGAATAAGAGTCACACAGCTGAGGAGTTGTGGTCAGCTCTGCGGTCCGAGTTTAATAAATGGTTGTCTCCACTCAACCTGCAGCCTGGTAAGGCCGTGTGCGACAATGCTGCAAACCTGGGTGCGGCACTTCGCCTGGGCATTGTGACACACGTACCTTGTATGGCTCACGTGTTGAACCTTGTCGTCCAGCAATTTTTAACACACTATCCCGGCCTAGATGGCCTTCTGAACAGGGCACGAAAACTGTCAGCTCACTTCCGCCGTTCAAGCGCCGCAGCAGAGCGACTTGCATCGCTCCAGAAGTCTTTCGGCCTGCCGGTTCATCGCCTGAAATGCGATGTGGCGACACGCTGGAATTCAACTCTCCACATGTTACAGCGACTGTGGCAGCACCGCAGAGCCCTGGTGCAATACGTCATGACGTATAGCCTGGGCCAACGAGATGCAGAGGTGGGGCAGATCACCCTGATGGAGTGGTCTCAGATCAAGGACCTATGCACCCTTCTGCACAGTTTCGACATGGCGACGAATATGTTTAGCTCTGACAATGCCATTATCAGCATGACGATTCCAGTCATTTACATGCTGGAGCACACGCTAAACACTATTCGGAGTCAGGGGGTGGGACAACATGAAGGGGAGGGACTACAGGAGGATTCATATGCGCAAGGGACAACAACATCACCAAGGTCCAGACGTTCATCATCACCAACGCAGCAGGCATGGGACCATGGGGAACAGGGATCGACAAGGGCGCATAGTAGCAGGCGAAATGTTGAGCAAGGTGCAGGAGAACATGAAGAAATGGAGGACGAACTGTCCATGGACATGGAAGACTCAGCGGATGAGGGAGACCTTAGTCAAATTTCAGTTGAAAGAGGTTGGGGGGAGATGTCAGAGGAAGAAAGAACGGGTAGCACCTCTATGCCACAAACACAGCGTGGACTTGGTCCGCATGGCTGCGCAAGACACATGAGTGCCTTTTTGTTGCACTACCTCCAACATGACAGTCGTATTGTCAAAATTAGAAGTGATGATGACTACTGGATTGCCACACTATTAGATCCCCGGTACAAGTCCAAATTTTGTGACATAATTCCAGCCATAGAAAGGGACGCACGTATGCAGGAGTATCAGCAGAAGCTGTTACTCGATCTTAGCTCGGCTTTTCCACCAAACAACCGTGCAGGTGCAGGGAGGGAATCTCCCAGTTGTAACTTGACAAACATGGGACGGTCTCGTCATCTTCAACAGTCTACCCGTACCAGTAGGACCGTATCTGGTGCCGGTAACAGCAATTTTATGGAATCTTTTCATAATTTTTTTAGACCCTCTTTTGCAAGGCCACCAGAGACAACAAGTCTGACACATACTCAACGGCTGGAGAGGATGATACAGGAGTATCTCCAAATGAACATCGATGCCATGACTGTGCAACTGGAGCCTTGCTCCTTTTGGGCTTCAAACCTAGAAAAATGGCCAGAGCTCTCCAGTTACGCCTTGGAGATTTTGTCGTGTCCAGCTGCCAGCGTTGTCTCTGAACGTGTATTCAGTGCTGCTGGGTGTGTGCTGACAGATAAGCGCACGCGTCTGTCCAGTGACAATGTCATCAAAATGAACAAGTCATGGATCCATAAGGAATTTACTACCCCTGTGTCATCCTGGGGAGAGTAAATGCTTGTTGATTTGGAATGTGCTTGATGCAAATCAAAACATCCTGTTTGCAACTAGGGCCCAAGTGCTGCCACTGATGGGGTGGGTGTCTGTGTGGCCCAATTTTTGGAAAAAAGGGAGACTCCGCTTGGAGTAACCCTTGCTTGCTGTGTTTTTAAAAGAAGCCAAGATGAACAGAGCTGGGATCAGGAAAGACTTTGCTACCTACCCCGGTGTCATCCTGGGGACGGTTAAGAATAGCGTATTTTTGAATGTGCTTGATGCAAATGTAGCTGTGAAGTGTACAACTGGGGCACAACTGCTGCCACTGAAGGGGTGGGTGTGTGTGGGGCCCAATTTTTGGAAAAAAGGGAGACTCCGCTTGGAGTAACCCTTGCTTGCTGTGTTTTTAAAAGAAGCCAAGATGAACAGAGCTGGGATCAGGAAAGACTTTGCTACCTACCCCGGTGTCATCTTGGGGACGGTTAATTATGGCGTATTTTTGAATGTGCTTGATGCAAATCAAAACATCCTGTTTGCAACTAGGGCCCAAGTGCTGCCACTGATGGGGTGGGTGTCTGTGTGGCCCAATTTTTGGAAAAAAGGGAGACTCCGCTTGGAGTAACCCTTGCTTGCTGTGTTTTTAAAAGAAGCCAAGATGAACAGAGCTGGGATCAGGAAAGACTTTGCTACCTACCCCGGTGTCATCCTGGGGACGGTTAAGAATAGCGTATTTTTGAATGTGCTTGATGTAAATGTAGCTGTGAAGTGTACAACTGGGGCACAACTGCTGCCACTGAAGGGGTGGGTGTGTGTGGGGCCCAATTTTTGGAAAAAAGGGAGACTCCGCTTGGAGTAACCCTTGCTTGCTGTGTTTTTAAAAGAAGCCAAGATGAACAGAGCTGGGATCAGGAAAGACTTTGCTACCTACCCCGGTGTCATCCTGGGGACGGTTAATTATGGCGTATTTTTGAATGTGCTTGATGCAAATCAAAACATCCTGTTTGCAACTAGGGCCCAAGTGCTGCCACTGATGGGGTGGGTGTCTGTGTGGCCCAATTTTTGGAAAAAAGGGAGACTCCGCTTGGAGTAACCCTTGCTTGCTGTGTTTTTAAAAGAAGCCAAGATGAACAGAGCTGGGATCAGGAAAGACTTTGCTACCTACCCCGGTGTCATCCTGGGGACGGTTAAGAATAGCGTATTTTTGAATGTGCTTGATGCAAATGTAGCTGTGAAGTGTACAACTGGGGCACAACTGCTGCCACTGAAGGGGTGGGTGTGTGTGGGGCCCAATTTTTGGAAAAAAGGGAGACTCCGCTTGGAGTAACCCTTGCTTGCTGTGTTTTTAAAAGAAGCCAAGATGAACAGAGCTGGGATCAGGAAAGACTTTGCTACCTACCCCGGTGTCATCCTGGGGACGGTTAATTATGGCGTATTTTTGAATGTGCTTGATGCAAATCAAAACATCCTGTTTGCAACTAGGGCCCAAGTGCTGCCACTGATGGGGTGGGTGTCTGTGTGGCCCAATTTTTGGAAAAAAGGGAGACTCCGCTTGGAGTAACCCTTGCTTGCTGTGTTTTTAAAAGAAGCCAAGATGAACAGAGCTGGGATCAGGAAAGACTTTGCTACCTACCCCGGTGTCATCCTGGGGACGGTTAATTATGGCGTATTTTTGAATGTGCTTGATGCAAATCAAAACATCCTGTTTGCAACTAGGGCCCAAGTGCTGCCACTGATGGGGTGGGTGTCTGTGTGGCCCAATTTTTGGAAAAAAGGGAGACTCCGCTTGGAGTAACCCTTGCTTGCTGTGTTTTTAAAAGAAGCCAAGATGAACAGAGCTGGGATCAGGAAAGACTTTGCTACCTACCCCGGTGTCATCCTGGGGACGGTTAATTATGGCGAATTTTGGAATGTGCTTGATGGAAATCAAAACATCCTGTTTGCAACTAGGGCCCAAGTGCTGCCACTGATGGGGTGGGTGTCTGTGTGGCCCAATTTTTGGAAAAAAGGGAGACTCCGCTTGGAGTAACCCTTGCTTGCTGTGTTTTTAAAAGAAGCCAAGATGAACAGAGCTGGGATCAGGAAAGACTTTGCTACCTACCCCGGTGTCATCCTGGGGACGGTTAATTATGGCGTATTTTTGAATGTGCTTGATGCAAATCAAAACATCCTGTTTGCAACTAGGGCCCAAGTGCTGCCACTGATGGGGTGGGTGTCTGTGTGGCCCAATTTTTGGAAAAAAGGGAGACTCCGCTTGGAGTAACCCTTGCTTGCTGTGTTTTTAAAAGAAGCCAAGATGAACAGAGCTGGGATCAGGAAAGACTTTGCTACCTACCCCGGTGTCATCCTGGGGACGGTTAATTATGGCGTATTTTTGAATGTGCTTGATGCAAATCAAAACATCCTGTTTGCAACTAGGGCCCAAGTGCTGCCACTGATGGGGTGGGTGTCTGTGTGGCCCAATTTTTGGAAAAAAGGGAGACTCCGCTTGGAGTAACCCTTGCTTGCTGTGTTTTTAAAAGAAGCCAAGATGAACAAGTCATGGGTCAGCAAAGACTTTATCTACCTACCCCGGTGTCATCCTGGGGACGGATAAGAATGGCGTATTTTTGAATGTGCTTGATGCAAATCAAAACATCCTGTTTGCAACTAGGGCCCAAGTCCTGCCACTGATGGGGTGGGTGTCTGTGTGGCCCAATTTTTGGAAAAAAGGGAGACTCCGCTTGGAGTAACCCTTGCTTGCTGTGTTTTTAAAAGAAGCCAAGATGAACAGAGCTGGGATCAGGAAAGACTTTGCTACCTACCCCGGTGTCATCCTGGGGACGGTTAATTATGGCGTATTTTTGAATTTGCTTGATGCAAATCAAAACATCCTGTTTGCAACTAGGGCCCAAGTGCTGCCACTGATGGGGTGGGTGTCTGTGTGGCCCAATTTTTGGAAAAAAGGGAGACTCCGCTTGGAGTAACCCTTGCTTGCTGTGTTTTTAAAAGAAGCCAAGATGAACAGAGCTGGGATCAGGAAAGACTTTGCTACCTACCCCGGTGTCATCCTGGGGACGGTTAAGAATAGCGTATTTTTGAATGTGCTTGATGCAAATGTAGCTGTGAAGTGTACAACTGGGGCACAACTGCTGCCACTGAAGGGGTGGGTGTGTGTGGGACCCAATTTTTGGAAAAAAGGGAGACTCCGCTTGGAGTCACCTTGCGGTGTTTTACATGATTTTAGAATGGCGTGCCATGCCTATATCTGTGTGTCCTCCTCTTTTTCCTTGTCCAGCTGTTTTGTTTTCGCATGAGTATATGTCCTTGTCACTTTCCCATGTGTTTGTGTTGTGTTGTGAGTTGTTTGTCACCTTTTGGACACCTTTGAGGGTGTTTTCTAGGTGTTTTACTGTGTTTGTGATTGCCTGCCATTGTTTCCTATTGGCTCGAGTTCGGTTCGTCGAACGTTCGACGAGCCGAACTCGAACGGGAGCTCCGTTCGGCGAACCGACCTCGAGCCGAACCGGGACCGGTTCGCTCATCTCTACTCCTGGACATAGCATTCGAATTACCAGGTCCCTGAAGGCTGAAATGCGTAGTGGCCGGAAATCATGAACAATTACAATGGGCGTATGTGCTGTAGATCCTGCGTCAGTTGTAGCTTGGAACTTTGTCTTTTCACGGATTTGCCCGTCTCTCATGGTGTTGGGCTATTTTCGGATCAAAATGGTGTGTCCCTCCTTGGCCCGTATCATGGGTTATTTCAGGGGCAAATTTAACTCTCTTAGCACTTTTCTCCTTAATTGTGGCCGTTGAATTGTGGGGTCAAGGTCTATCCAACCAGCATATTTGTTGTTTTTCAGACAATTTAGGGCTCGTGCATAGTAATAATAACACAGGTTTCCAAGGGTAAAAATTTTTGAAGGATGTGATTTTTTTCATACTTTTGATCATTGGACTCAGTAAAAATATTGAAAAAATATCATCACGTACAGTTTTTTCACAAACACTGATTCTATAGGTGTTAGGGCCAGGTGGACGGGCAGACCCAGGAGGTGGATCCACTGGGCCGAACACCTTAATGAAGGCAAGGGGTCCGGTAGCCGGAGCACTACGGGTAGCAGGACAGTCCGTGCAAAAGAGTGGAATGGAGAAGTCCCTGGGACCACGGAGTCACTGATGGTAGTCCGGGTGACGGAGCTCAGGTTCGGAGGCCGAGATGTCAGGCAGAGTCCGGAACCGATGGAGCGAGAGGACGGGTCACCACAGGGATCAGAGATGGTACGGACTGACGGGATGGCAGATAGTCAGCGTTCGGGGTTCGGGAATCGGCAGGACCGGATGGCGAGGCAGGAGCGGCTCTAGAAGAGAGATAGGTAAGTATATCACAGAGACACAAGGAGACCTGACTCCTAGCTTAGGAAACACGAAGAACAGGCCCCGCCCACTTGGACATTAAACCCCTTTATACCCTGTACCTGTGTGTTCAATTTCCTGTCAGTGGACGCTGGCCCTTTAAGAGAGGGTCAATGACCGCGCGCGCGCCCTAATGCGCATGCGCGAGGCCCGGGTGCCAGAAGCCAGGGCAGGGAGCGGTGTATAGGAAGCAGGGGAGCCGGCCTGGAGCAGGGCTGCCGACGGGCGCCGGGAGCGGGGACCGGGCCGCCTGGGGACCGCAGGTGGTGGAGGCTGGAGACCGTGGAGCGGGGGATGTCTGCCAGAGGAGCCGGGGAGCGAAGCAGGGGACCCGGAGAGCGTGACAATAGGTTTCCAAAAGGTTAGAATTCTGAAAAGATTCCCTCCATACTTTTCTGAAGATGGTGCTCTAGTGTATTCAAGCGATGTTCCTGTGCTGATGGAAAATGTAACATTAAGTACAATGTGAGCGAGTGGAGACACGTCATTGTTTCATCCAAAAAGTCTGAAAGCTGTGCTACTGCTCAATGGCAGTAAGTATTCTTCAGTGTGTGTAGGGCATGTGTCGCGGGCAGAGGGGCCACGCACGCTACGCTCGGGTTCGGGGACTTCTGCTGCTGCTGCTGCTCGGTGGCTCGAGCGGAGGGCCAGATCCGGGGACTCGAGCAGCGCTCCTCGCCCACGAGTGAAAAGGGGGTGGTTTGTTTGGGGAGATAGTTAGTGACGTCACCCACAGGTCGTGGTGATAATGGGCACCACCACTGCTGGTGACGGGGATCCCGGGAGCGATGGCAGGGAGCAGCTAGGATGTTGGTTCCCCCTCCGTGGGTAGGGGTTGGTGATCCCGGGGCCCGGTGGCGGTACGGGGAGGCTGGATGGCTGGGGTGTACGTACCGAGGGAGCCCGTTTGCCCGCAGGCGCTGGCCCTTGGATCTCTAGCCTATGGCGGTGGCTTTTTATCCTCACGGTGTGGACGGTTGCCTTCTGTCGGGTCTTGGGTGTTAGGGAACCCCTGGGATTCCGGTCACTCTCGGATTTGACCATTGTCGGCGGCTCCTAGCCTGGTCAGGGTCCAATGGCCCTGCCTTTGTGCTTGGTACAGATCCGCTCACCGGTTCAGTTCCCCTCGGGTCACCGCCCGTCCCCGGTCCTACGGTTCAGCTGACTTGTACCACCTCCTGCAGACGGCCACCACCGTCTGCCGACCTTGCTGACAGTGCCTGGGCTCCTACCCAGACACTAACAGTTTCTGTCCTCTCACTTTCCACTACAAAACTAAACTAACTGCTTTTCCCGCCTCCAGGCCTGTGAACTCCTCGGTGGGTGGGGCCAACCGCCTGGCTCCGCCCCACCTGGTGTGGACATCAGACCCTGGAGGAGGCAACAAGGATTTTGTGTGACTGATGTAGACTATCCAGGGGAGGGGGTGTGTGTGATTTTGTGTTTGTGACTACCTGGCTAGTCCAGGGCGTCACACATGCTATGCACTTGGAAGAAAGCTGTGAGAATTTAGACTTTATTCTCAAGAAACTTAACTACAAGGAGCATGGATGGTCAATATGTGGTGGTCTAAAAATGTTCTCATTGCTTCTTGGGCAGCAAGGAGGATATATTAAATACCCATGCTGTTCTGCCTCATGGCAGCCTGCTAATAGTCATTCATTGAAATTTCTGTTACAACCCCTAGAGGTCATTGTTATTCTTTTGAATTGCTGAGTTTCCCTTTAAGCTAAATGTATTCTGGGTAAGGAATGCCTCCCTGAGCTGAGAAGAAGCCTGCAGCCATTTTCTCTTTGGATTTGTCAGGAAAGGACATGCCGACTTACCTCTCTGTACATTCACCCCTGCCTAGTGTAATCCGGTGAGCAAAGCAAATTACATGTGTTAGTGATAGAATCCTAGATGGAAGAGTGTAGTAAATGCATTGTACATTGTACTTCTACACCTTTAGTGTCATCCCTGTCTTGTTTGTCTAGATAAGATTTCTATGTATTGCAGATGCAGTGACCTTTCACCTACATTCTCGTAAGAACTGCATCTCATGTACTGTTATGCTATGTTAACTCTGTATTAACACTGTACTGACTGTAATCATTTTCTTGTTATAGTTTTTACCCGTATAAAACAGTATCTTGGATATACCGTATTCTGTCTTCAACTGCATCTTGGATATTCCTATATTCACTGTATATTCCATGTATACTGCAATCAAGTTCACGTTACCAGCTAATAAATCAAGGCTATTGAACTCCACAGTCTGTTTATTTGAAATGTGAACTAGGGTTTAGCTGTATGCTAGAGATTCACAGCATTACGTAAAAGAAGGCAGAACACATGCTTTTTGTGTGAATTGGAAAGCCAGGTTAGGACTCTTCACTGGAGCAAAAAAAATTGGCCAACAAGAACATCTTTGTAACCGGGACTCAAGAACATTGTTGCATAAAGCTTAGTTGATCCCACCTAAAGTTCTCTTGCCACCACTCCACTGTAAGCTTGGACTGATGAAGCTGTTTGTGAAAGCGCTACTGAAAGAAGGAGAGATGTTTAAGTACCTGTGTACCAAGTTTCAGGGACTGTCAGAATCAAGTCTGAAGGAAGGTGTGATGCCCTGGCAAAACCAGGTAGTTACAGATAGGCCCCCGCACAACACCTTTCCTCACTTAGGAAACACACAGCCGACCTGAAACCCTAGTCACCTAGGACCCTGAAGCCAGGACCGAAACCAGCGGCCTAGCTAATTAAATGATTGAGGGCAGGATTATAGGTCCTATCCCACCTAAAGTCCCTCAAAGAAGACAACAGCCCACTGATAGGGATAAGGCCACCGCCAGGGCCCTTAGATCCCACGGGCCAGCGCCTGCGGGCACGGCTCCTTAGGCCATATCCAGCCGGGAGCGGACTCCTGAGTTCCAGACCAGGCAGTCCACCATACACAAAAACAAGTGCAGAGTAAAGGACAGCGACCACCAGCCTGGGTGGGGGACCTGAATGCAACCGGCCGGGGCGGCAGGCCACCAGCACCTTTGGTTTACCGAAAGACTCGTGTGATTCATTTACTGTGAGTAACCAAACATCCCCCTGCTTGCTCAGGCGCGCCGGCCCTTGCCATCTCCATACCCTGCACAAAGACACTGGGCCCCGGGGCAATCATCCCTACACACGGAGGGGTTAACATCCAGCTGCCACTACATCTCTCCCGGGTATCCCATAACGGCAGCGGTGGTGTCCCACCTCACCACACACCGTTGGTGGCGTCACAAACTTAATACGGCCTAGCCCATACATCTACATTCCTCCTTTTATTCGACATGTCCGCGAGACCCCCGGGTCGAGCCACTCTCTTAGAAGGTCTGGATCCGACCAACGGCGGCTGCTGGCACAGGGGCAGCACAAAAGCATTTTTGTGGGTTCGGATATTCAGAAACCCATGAATGAAGGATGACGTGTTTTAAACAATAATGAAAACTGTTGAAAAAAGGGCTTGGGACTCTTTGAAAGAAGCAATAAATACGTTTCTAGGTAACAACAAAGAATCAAAATTTAAGTCCATCGTGGAGAACATGCTGAAACGTTTCAAAGCCTTGGGTTGTCTAATGAATTTGAAGTTACATTTTTTACATTCCTATTTGGACTACTTGTCTGAAAACCTTGGTGCTGGTGGGAAGAACAAGAAGGTTTTCATCGGAATATCAAGGAGATGGAACGACGATACCAAAGTAAATGAAACGTGAACATGATTGCCGGATGCTTCACAGAGAAGATCCACAGGCCTTCTATAAGAGAAAAGGGGGATTTAGAGAAAAGGAAAAAGTGCAAGAATAAATTTCTAATAAAGTTGCAGAATGACTGTACAATAAATAAATGTATTTTATATATAAAATTGTGAATATTTTTGGTTACAATAAGTATTTTTCTTGTTCATGTCACTTGTATGTAACTTCACACATGGATTGTACAAAATCAATATTTGATGGTTAAAAAAAAATATTTATTTTTTTTTTAAATCAGGACATTAGAAAACATAATAATCAGTCACTGGATTTGAAGTTTCATAAACCAAAATTTTACATAGCTGTGTAATTTGTCGGGCACCCACCGACAATAGAATAGCGCCAGATTTAGGAAGCTGGCTGAGGTCTGCAAAGTCTGTAGCCAGGTGACAAAATTGTCCAACCTGGGTTTCTTCCTTAAGTAGTCTCTGGTATGATGATATGGCATAATCCTGGCAGCCGGAGTCGAAATCCCTAGATTGCGGTTATGATCTCCAATCGGAATTGGAGCCCCTAGATTGAAGCCATGTAGCCAAGTGATCCTCTAGTTGAAGCCAAAGTCCCTAGACCGAGTCCACAAGGCATCAAGCTGCATGGATAATGTTCATTTAAATGATGTGGATAGAAAGACTGAAGATATCTACATGTAGTCTGAAATCCATCATGAATCAATACTATTTTACACAGTCATAAGCAGCCCATGGGCATTCACCTGCATTCAAACCAATAACAGCTCATAGACCAGACAATCCATCTACCACTGGACCAAAGACAGGAAGTTAAATCCACTGCCTGCGGTAACCAACTTAATCCTATAGGCTACTCACACAACAAACCCAACAGAAAGGAAAAAAACATGGCTTCGATTATCCATCCAATGAAAACGCATAACCATTGTGAGCCATTGGACAATGCAATTGGACACTTGGTGACATGGTGCACGGCCCAATGAATCAAGTCTTTACTTCATATTCACGGTTTAAGCCCTTGGGTTCTAATATGCCCAGAGTACATATCCAGAAAGATTCTCTTTCTTTGAGCTAAACACAAGTCAACAATACATTGTAAGCAGATGCTATTACCAGTCCCACACCATTTTGTGACGCATAATCACACAGTGATCCAATTAAGATTCCAAGTCATCGAACATGTCCAAGCCATACGCAGAGGAGGCAATAGAATTAGGAAGCTCAAAGAAAGGGAATCTTTCTGGATATATACTCTGGGCACATTGGAACCCAAAGGCTTAAACCATGAATATGAAGTACAGACTTGATTCATTGGGCCATGCATGGACATAATGGACATAATTCTAATAGGCAGGACAGGTAATAAGGAGCACAAGTTATATGCTAAAATGTGTTGTGTGACAAGACAGACACAGGAAAGGACATGATAACAGGTGTAGGGACCAACAAGGTGAGACAAGGGGTATCAGGATAGGGTCAAGTAGGTATGAATGTAGTAATGGGGCAGGCATAGAGAATTGTATGTGAATGTGAATTACAATAAATCACTAAGGAAAGGAATATGTGAGTGTGTGCCTAATGTAAACTAATATTGTACTGGCAAAATTATAGATGGAAAGGGAGAAGGGGAGGGGGGAGAGAGGAGGCTGTAATTGACTACAAGGGTATGAGTTATGAGTGATCATAGGGATAGTGTTACATAAGTGGAAATACCTATGGAGGACCGGATGTGTAAGCGCATACCTTATACAAACCTATAGAGTGCTGATGGGTGAGAGTGTGATGTTAGATATAAGACATCCTATAGTGAATAGTGAGCCGTAATCAAGTGCAACAGGGATATTTCACGTGACTATGGGAACCTGGAAGGTAAAGAAAGGGGAGAAAAAACTGTTAGACAAGGTAATCAGACATAATGTAACCAGTTGATCAGACATGATCACCTGGTTTGAGACCCCCTGCCTTACACTATATAGATATCATGTTCATTCCCCATCTATCTTGCTCAGGAGAGCATCTCCCTCCCCCGGCACCAAGAGCAGCTCATACTGAATTGTTACATTGACTAGTAACACTGCACACAGAAATGCACCTTAATATTCCACTGTTAACCCTTTCCTCCCAGCAGTAACACACAACTCCTCACCTTGATATCATGGTGATTTATGGTCAGAATGACTTCAATGCGATCAGTGATTTCTATTCTAGCTCTGCTCACATAGATTTTATATCCACACTCAACTATAGGCCGTTCTTCATATTTTGGGGGCTTTTAGTCAGATATACTAGTTTGTGCCTGTATAGTATTGGTGTAGATGGGAGTGTAGGGCATGGGTTACATGGCACTGTGGTGGAATACTGATGGGAGGTATTGGTGCTGTGTTTGATGCTTCTACTGGGTATTTTCCTACAAATACTGGAACAGCTCACTGCTTAGAATGATCCTTCCCAGCTCTATAATATATTATATATACCCCACAATGCAGGCTCACACACACATTTGTCTCAAGTGTGTTGTAGGGACACAGATACAGTCTTGGTCATGTGACTAAAGGCTACTTTACACACGGCGATATCGGTCCCGATATCGCTAGTGTGGGTACCCGCCCCCATCTGTTGCGCGACACGGGCAAATCGCTGCCCATGCCGCACAACACCGACCAGACCCGTCACACATACTTACCTGCCCGGCGACGTCGCTGTGTCCGGCGAACCGCCTCCTTTCTAAGGGGGCGGTCCGTGCGGCGTCACAGCGACGTCACTGAGCGACCGCCCAATAGCAGCGGAGGGGCGGAGATGAGTGGCCGGAACATCCCGCCCACCTCCTTCCTTCCTCATAGCGGCTGGGAGGCAGGTAAGGAGAGGTTCCTCGTTTCTGCGGTGTCACACGGAGCGATGTGTGCTACCGCAGGAGCGACGAACTACATCGTTACTGCTGCAGTAACGATAATCGAGAATGGAGACCCATGTCACCGATGAGCGATTTTGCACGTTTTTGCAACGATGCAAAATCGCTCATCGGTATCACACGCAGCAACATCGCTAATGCGGCCGGATGTGCGTCACAAATTCCGTGACCCCAACGACTCCGCATTAGCGATGTCGCAGCGTGTAAAGCCCCCTTTAGTGGGAGTGGTGTACAGGGTCTTAGCAGTAAAGAGTATTCCATATTTCTGCCAGATACCCACAGAGATATTGAAATCTGAAAAAAGAGACTTCTGCTCATTGAAGGTAAGAACTACTCACATAGCGTTCAGCTCCACAGCAAACGAGTGCTCTAGCACTGGCATCTCAGCAGGGATATTCCCCTACTACACATGTGTGTCTAGGTCACTGTGACAGTTTACAGGACATAACTCAGGGCACCTAGACAGAAGGCAGAGGGACTACTTTCTATTTCTGGTGTAGAGCTTAGTACAATATATATATATTTATACTATTACATGGGACACATGTACCTTGTATTACCATTATTCGCTGTATATGAACCCCTTTTCTCCGGGCATTATTTGTCTATAGCATTTTTCACGAACCTGAGGCAACTGAGAACCCTTCAGTGAAGGAATTCCACTAACCCTCACAATACCTACCAGGGGCCTCCCTGCAGTAACTCAGGTAGTTGTACCCATTCTCTTTCCGCATTCTATGTGTTCTTCTTCTTTCTTCTTTTTTTTCTTTTTTCTTCTTTTTATTTCTATCATGTAGTTCAGGGGTTTATAGATATATGTCCTGCATCTCATATTTCCTTTAGTGGTGCTTCTTACCCATTCTCATATCATTTACCCTAGTATTTCATGATCCTGAGGCGACTGAGAACCCTTTAATAAAGGAATCCTTTTTCACCTGAATTGTCAAGTGATACTTACCAGTGACTATCACGTAATGTTACAGGTAGTTCCATTTTCTTCCTCTTCTTTCTCTCCTTTCTTCTTTGTCACACGGTCCATTGTGTTATAGCCCACGTGTCATGATAACACTTGTACCATCTTTTCATTTAGATTCCACCTACAATTATTTACCGATTCCAGTTCTGGAATAGGCTTTCATCATCTACTCACTAGAATTCTCAAGTTCATAAGGTACTGAGACATATACATGTTCACACCATTATAAAGAACAAAGTATAAACATTGAGGTTTTTCTCACACCCATGTTCCTGTGTTCTTTGATATGATATGTGTTCATTTCCTTCACTATATAGGATTGCAAGTTTTCCATTTGTACCTTAATGGCAATGACGCTATACAATTGAACACATATCATCCTGTTATCCATATAGGTGTGTATTTACCTGCTTGACTATTTTTGGCTGTTTGATCCAGAATGTTTCTCCAGATAGGTCATGTGGAAATTTTCTTTCCTCAGTACAAATGTTTTCACTATGGCTTTGGAAAATTTTTTTGTATGTGCATCATGGTCATTTGACCCATTGTACTCTCAAGTAGCAATATATTGTACTGTTATGTTGTACTATGTACTAATTACGTGTTTATATGGTTTTGTAACCCTTTATGATCTTAGATAACTTTATCCTTGATAAAGACCTAAAAACAAGCTCGAAACGTTGGATGAATTATCCTTTTGCACAAATAAAGAATTTTCAGCATTCTAAGAGTTCTTTTCTTACGTTATTGATCACTATAGTGTGCCAGAGCTATTTCTATTGAATTGACTCTTATTTTTTCTGACCACCTGCTATATACACAGTGAGCCAGACATATTCAATTTTCATTCAGAAGGCAGAGGGAAGCCTTAGCAGCTGAGCCTATATCTTGGCTTGTGAGCATTAGAACAGGCCGGCGATTACAGGGTAACATGAAAAATGTCCAGCTTGCATTATGACTAGAACATGACAATATCCTTTTAAGTACTAACCTATGATGCGTTCCTAAGCAGTTGATGTTATATGTTCTACATTTCATTTTCTGCATACTTTCCAAGTAGTAGAATTTGCAGAGCAAAAACAAGGAGAATGGTGCTTTTTGCAGCCGCCGCCCACTGCAATGAATCTGAATAACTCCTCCTTTTGGGCACAAGCACCTCCCCTCCCCCTTGCAGTCTTTCCAATTCATGATACAAAAAGACGGACGGACAGGACAGGACAGGACCATCTGCCTGACTTTCCGTCACTGCCACCCTTTGCCATCCTTGCCCGTAGAAAGCCCTTTCATCATCCCCAAACCCTAATCTTTTCCCTTCCCTTCCCAGCTGCGTCTCACTCCCTTTCATTAGGAAGTGAGCGCAGCCTTTTCTCCGTTCTGCACATGCGCGACGTTAAACACAAATGCGCAGGCGTGCGTTCCATTAGCCTCACTGCATTCCACTCCCATACAGGAAGTGGGCACAGCTATTACTACGGTCGCACATAAAAGAACCCACGGCCACCACTGCACATAGCTGACTCCACCACAGGACACCCACTTCTACACCAACGCAGGTAAGACAGGATCGGCACCTCTATGCTCCCGTTACAATCAGGCTCAGTCACCATGTGATAACGCTCTCAACTCTTTAGTTGCAGGCTCCCCTTGCTTCACCTCCACTGGCTGTGCTGCCATTTCCTCTCCCACCTGGAAGGTATACTTTATTCCACTATTTTCCTGTTTCTCTCTTCCCCCTTTTCCCATAACCTACTTTTATCTGCATTTGTGGGGTATCTATATGCTATTTACATCATAGTTTTATTCATTAATATGGAAGGGAAGAGTGCCCATGAGAGTGTTGAACTGCGGAGAGCAAAAGATTAAGCTGCTCCGATTTGCCACCATTGATAAGCTGTTCTCAGTAGATACACATGCTATCCAAACAGCAGCATCCACCATTGCTTCAGCCCACCCATTCAGTGACAGCTCACCAAGTCAGCCAGAGGAGTGGTGTAAGGAATTACACGTAGGCACTGACTCCACACCTTCACATCACAAGAAGGGGGTCTACAGGCTAGTGCAAGAATACGAGCAAGTCTTCAGCAAACATCCGCTAGACTTTTGAAAAATAAAAGGGGTCAAACACTACATCCCCACAAGTGCACACCCACCCATCAAAGAGAGATATAAGCCAAATCTACCTGCACATTACCAGTGTACCAAGGACATGTTGAGCAACATGAAGGAGGCTGGGGTTATCCGTGACAGTTGTAGCCTCTGGGCAGCTCCGTTGGTCCTGTTAAAGAAGAAGGACAGCACCACTCCCCTGTATTGAGGAATAGCTAGCTGCATTGACAACTGCAAATTATTTTTCTACCCTTGATCTCACTAGTCACTATTGGCAAGTGTCCGTTGCTGAGGCAGACCGGGAGAAGACCGCCTTTGCCACCCCGATGGGTCTCTGCGAGTTCAAAAGCATGCCCTTCGAGCTGTGCAATTTGCCAGGAACCTTCCAGAGGCTGATGGAATGCTGCTTGGGACACCGAAACTTTGAAACGGTACTGCTATACCTTTATGATGTTATTGTTTATTCTAACGCAAACAAGATTTTAGGGTGTATAAAAAGGGAGATTAGATCCGATGATCCCAACGTATTGTTACCCCTCTATAAATCACTTGTAAGGCCACATCTGGAATATGGGGTAAAGTCCTGAGCAGGTTGATAACCATTGGTTTGAGCATGGTAGGGTGTAGTACGCATCTTCCTGCATCGGTAAAAGCTGCAGAAGTCCTTGAAGATTTCCGCTTCAAAGGCAGTGCCTTGATCTGTGAGGACTCTCTCTGAGTAGCCATGAGGTCTGCATAAGTGTGCTTGGAAGACCTTCGCTGCAGTATGGGCCATTAGATCTTTGACTTGTACCACAACCATAAATCTCGAGTAGTTGTCTACCATCGTAAGTGCATACGTGAGCTCACCTCGATATTCTGCAACAAAACTCCCTTTTTCGATTTCAGTTTCAGCAAACACTCCTCTTCCTGTAGAAAATATTTATCATTACCTAAGACAGTCATTCTAATGCATGACAATATTAAGGCAATTTAGTTAAAACTTGTTTTAACTCACCTTTAAGGGGATTGATGTATTTCATGGTCAATCCAGGTTTGTCAGTGATGGCACTGACATAATGTATGGCGTCTTTTTCGGGCGTTATCCTTTGCCTTTTCATTGTGAAAATCCAGTTGCCTATATCAAAGCAAATTCTACTACTTGGAAAGTATGCAGAAAATGAAATGTAGAACATATAACATCAACTGCTTAGGAACGCATCATAGGTTAGTACTTAAAAGGATATTGTCATGTTCTAGTCATAATGCAAGCTGGACATTTTTCATGTTACCCTGTAATCGCCGGCCTGTTCTAATGCTCACAAGCCAAGATATAGGCTCAGCTGCTAAGGCTTCCCTCTGCCTTCTGAATGAAAATTGAATATGTCTGGCTCACTGTGTATATAGCAGGTGCTCAGAAAAAATAAGAGTCAATTCAATAGAAATAGCTCTGGCACACTATAGTGATCAATAACGTAAGAAAAGAACTCTTAGAATGCTGAAAATTCTTTATTTGTGCAAAAGGATAATTCATCCAACGTTTCGAGCTTGTTTTTAGGTCTTTATCAAGGATAAAGTTATCTAAGATCATAAAGGGTTACAAAACCATATAAACACGTAATTAGTACATAGTACAACATAACAGTACAATATATTGCTACTTGAGAGTACAATGGGTCAAATGACCATGATGCACATACAAAAAAATTTTCCAAAGCCATAGTGAAAACATTTGTACTGAGGAAAGAAAATTTCCACATGACCTATCTGGAGAAACATTCTGGATCAAACAACCAAAAATAGTCAAGCAGGTAAATACACACCTATATGGATAACAGGATGATATGTGTTCAATTGTATAGCGTCATTGCCATTAAGGTACAAATGGAAAACTTGCAATCCTATATAGTGAAGGAAATGAACACATATCATATCAAAGAACACAGGAACATGGGTGTGAGAAAAACCTCAATGTTTATACTTTGTTCTTTATAATGGTGTGAACATGTATATGTCTCAGTACCTTATGAACTTGAGAATTCTAGTGAGTAGATGATGAAAGCCTATTCCAGAACTGGAATCGGTAAATAATTGTAGGTGGAATCTAAATGAAAAGATGGTACAAGTGTTATCATGACACGTGGGCTATAACACAATGGACCGTGTGACAAAGAAGAAAGGAGAGAAAGAAGAGGAAGAAAATGGAACTACCTGTAACATTACGTGATAGTCACTGGTAAGTATCACTTGACAATTCAGGTGAAAAAGGATTCCTTTATTAAAGGGTTCTCAGTCGCCTCAGGATCATGAAATACTAGGGTAAATGATATGAGAATGGGTAAGAAGCACCACTAAAGGAAATATGAGATGCAGGACATATATCTATAAACCCCTGAACTACATGATAGAAATAAAAAGAAGAAAAAAGAAAAAAAAGAAGAAAGAAGAAGAACACATAGAATGCGGAAAGAGAATGGGTACAACTACCTGAGTTACTGCAGGGAGGCCCCTGGTAGGTATTGTGAGGGTTAGTGGAATTCCTTCACTGAAGGGTTCTCAGTTGCCTCAGGTTCGTGAAAAATGCTATAGACAAATAATGCCCGGAGAAAAGGGGTTCATATACAGCGAATAATGGTAATACAAGGTACATGTGTCCCATGTAATAGTATAAATATATATATATTGTACTAAGCTCTACACCAGAAATAGAAAGTAGTCCCTCTGCCTTCTGTCTAGGTGCCCTGAGTTATGTCCTGTAAACTGTCACAGTGACCTAGACACACATGTGTAGTAGGGGAATATCCCTGCTGAGATGCCAGTGCTAGAGCACTCGTTTGCTGTGGAGTTGAACGCTATGTGAGCAGTTCTTACCTTCAATGAGCAGAAGTCTCTTTTTTCAGATTTCAATATCTCTGTGGGTATCTGGCAGAAATATGGAATACTCTTTACTGCTAAGACCCTGTACACCACTCCCACTAAAGGGGGCTTTACACGCTGCGACATCGCTAATGCGGAGTCGTTGGGGTCACGGAATTTGTGACGCACATCCGGCCGCATTAGCGATGTTGCTGCGTGTGATACCGATGAGCGATTTTGCATCGTTGCAAAAACGTGCAAAATCGCTCATCGGTGACATGGGTCTCCATTCTCGATTATCGTTACTGCAGCAGTAACGATGTAGTTCGTCGCTCCTGCGGTAGCACACATCGCTCCGTGTGACACCGCAGAAACGAGGAACCTCTCCTTACCTGCCTCCCAGCCGCTATGAGGAAGGAAGGAGGTGGGCGGGATGTTCCGGCCACTCATCTCCGCCCCTCCGCTGCTATTGGGCGGTCGCTCAGTGACGTCGCTGTGACGCCGCACGGACCGCCCCCTTAGAAAGGAGGCGGTTCGCCGGACACAGCGACGTCGCCGGGCAGGTAAGTATGTGTGACGGGTCTGGTCGGTGTTGTGCGGCATGGGCAGCGATTTGCCCGTGTCGCACAACAGATGGGGGCGGGTACCCACACTAGCGATATCGGGACCGATATCGCAGTGTGTAAAGTAGCCTTTAGTCACATGACCAAGACTGTATCTGTGTCCCTACAACACACTTGAGACAAATGTGTGTGTGAGCCTGCATTGTGGGGTATATATAATATATTATAGAGCTGGGAAGGATCATTCTAAGCAGTGAGCTGTTCCAGTATTTGTAGGAAAATACCCAGTAGAAGCATCAAACACAGCACCAATACCTCCCATCAGTATTCCACCACAGTGCCATGTAACCCATGCCCTACACTCCCATCTACACCAATACTATACAGGCACAAACTAGTATATCTGACTAAAAGCCCCCAAAATATGAAGAACGGCCTATAGTTGAGTGTGGATATAAAATCTATGTGAGCAGAGCTAGAATAGAAATCACTGATCGCATTGAAGTCATTCTGACCATAAATCACCATGATATCAAGGTGAGGAGTTGTGTGTTACTGCTGGGAGGAAAGGGTTAACAGTGGAATATTAAGGTGCATTTCTGTGTGCAGTGTTACTAGTCAATGTAACAATTCAGTATGAGCTGCTCTTGGTGCTGGGGGAGGGAGATGCTCTCCTGAGCAAGATAGATGGGGAATGAACATGATATCTATATAGTGTAAGGCAGGGGGTCTCAAACCAGGTGATCATGTCTGATCAACTGGTTACATTATGTCTGATTACCTTGTCTAACAGTTTTTTCTCCCCTTTCTTTACCTTCCAGGTTCCCATAGTCACGTGAAATATCCCTGTTGCACTTGATTACGGCTCACTATTCACTATAGGATGTCTTATATCTAACATCACACTCTCACCCATCAGCACTCTATAGGTTTGTATAAGGTATGCGCTTACACATCCGGTCCTCCATAGGTATTTCCACTTATGTAACACTATCCCTATGATCACTCATAACTCATACCCTTGTAGTCAATTACAGCCTCCTCTCTCCCCCCCTCCCCTTCTCCCTTTCCATCTATAATTTTGCCAGTACAATATTAGTTTACATTAGGCACACACTCACATATTCCTTTCCTTAGTGATTTATTGTAATTCACATTCACATACAATTCTCTATGCCTGCCCCATTACTACATTCATACCTACTTGACCCTATCCTGATACCCCTTGTCTCACCTTGTTGGTCCCTACACCTGTTATCATGTCCTTTCCTGTGTCTGTCTTGTCACACAACACATTTTAGCATATAACTTGTGCTCCTTATTACCTGTCCTGCCTATTAGAATTATGTCCATTATGTCCATGCATGGCCCAATGAATCAAGTCTGTACTTCATATTCATGGTTTAAGCCTTTGGGTTCCAATGTGCCCAGAGTATATATCCAGAAAGATTCCCTTTCTTTGAGCTTCCTAATTCTATTGCCTCCTCTGCGTATGGCTTGGACATGTTCGATGACTTGGAATGTTAATTGGATCACTGTGTGATTATGCGTCACAAAATGGTGTGGGACTGGTAATAGAATCTGCTTACAATGTATTGTTGACTTGTGTTTAGCTCAAAGAAAGAGAATCTTTCTGGATATGTACTCTGGGCACATTAGAACCCAAGGGCTTAAACCGTGAATATGAAGTAAAGACTTCATTCATTGGGCCGTGCACCATGTCACCAAGTGTCCAATTGCATTGTCCAATGGCTCACAATGGTTATGCGTTTTCATTGGATGGATAATCGAAGCCATGTTTTTTTCCTTTCTGTTGGGTTTGTTGTGTGAGTAGCCTATAGGATTAAGTTGGTTACCGCAGGCAGTGGATTTAACTTCCTGTCTTTGGTCCAGTGGTAGATGGATTGTCTGGTCTATGAGCTGTTATTGGTTTGAATGCAGGTGAATGCCCATGGGCTGCTTATGACTGTGTAAAATAGTATTGATTCATGATGGATTTCAGACTACATGTAGATATCTTCAGTCTTTCTATCCACATCATTTAAATGAACATTATCCATGCAGCTTGAAATCCATCCAATAAGAGAAGCAACCTTGTACAACCAATCTGATAAGGGCACAGTATATCCTAAGGGAAGGTTATGGCGGATGCAGGAAGATGCGCACTACACCCTACCATGCTCAAACCAATGGTTATCAACCTGCTCAGGACTTTACCCCATATTCCAGATGTGGCCTTACAAGTGATTTATAGAGGGTTAACAATACGTTGGGATCACCGGATCTAATCTCCCTTTTTATACACCCTAAAATCTTGTTTGCTTTAGAATAAACAATAACATCATAAAGGTATAAGATGACGCCATTATTAGCGTCACCATACCGCTACTCTGCCTTCTAAAACGGTCTCTGCTCAAAACCAAACATGATGCATTGCAGGCGGAGCGCGATGAGTTGCAGCAAGAAACAGTAGTGGGTGTGGGTGATAACACACAGCCCAGCCTCGTCTCATCACAACGTGCAGTGGAGGACTATGACGAGGAGGAGGATGAAGACATGGAGCAAATCTCCGGCCAAATTGAGGATATGACATGCACACCAGTCATATCCTCGGTTCAGCGTGGCTGGCCAGAGGACAGGGTAGATGAGGAGGAGGAGGAGGAGGAGGAGGACAGCATGTTCAGTCAACGTGTTGGTCAGGCTACTGAAGTCCTGGCTGTTAAGAGTCTGGCGCACATGGCTGACTTTATGGTAAGCTGCCTGTCTCGTGACCCTCGCGTTAAGAACATCTTGGCCGACAATCATTACTGGTTGGTAACACTGTTAGACCCACGCTACAAGGAGAACTTTATGTCTCTTATTCCCGAGGCGGAGAGGTCAACCAAAATGCAGCAGTTCCGGAAGGCCATAGTCACGGAAGTAGGCAAAGCATTCCCCTCACAAAACGCTAGCGGCATAGGTCAGGAATCAGTGGACAACCAAGGCGTACAGCCGAGAGAGGCACAAGTCCAATCCGCCAGAGGTAGGGGAACAGTCTTTAAGATGTGGGACAGTTTTCTCAGCCCCTCACGTACCACAGCCCCTGAGGTGCGGGGTAGTGCCACAAGAAATCCTAAGTTTGCCCAGATGCTCAAGGAGTACCTTGCAGATCGAACAACTGTACTCCGACATTCCTCTGTGCCTTACAATTATTGGGTATCCAAGGTGGACACGTGGCATGAATTGGCTCTCTACGCCTTGGAAGTCCTGGCCTGCCCTGCCGCTAGCGTTTTGTCAGAGCGTGTTTTTAGTGCCGCAGGTGGAATCATTACAGATAAACGCACCCGCCTGTCAACTGAAAATGCTGACAGGCTGACTCTGATCAAGATGAACAAGGGTTGGATTGGGCCAGACTTCACCACACCACCAGCAAATGAGAGCGGAATTTAAAGTTTGTAACGGGAATTTGCCATGTACCTCCAGTCACCCATGGGTACACACTTCTGGACTTTGGATAATCGCTGGACTGCTCCTCCTTCTCCTCATGCGCCACCATGATGACCGTTACAAGAGTTAGGCCTTTGTTTCAGGTATACCCCCAGTGGTAAATTTTTTCGCCCATTCTTTGCAGAATGGACATTACAACGACAGGAGACCCGCTCCTTTGCAATGGGAACAATGTTTTGAGGCCCTCATGCACGTCTCTATGCAGGGACAACGTGGAGCCTCCCAATTTTTGGCTGCCCTGCCAAAGGGCTATACTATAATACACCCACTTCCTGACAATGGACACTTAATGTTTTGAGGCCCTCATGCACGTCTCTATCCAGGGACAACGTGGAGCCTCCCAATTTTTGGCTGCCCTGCCAAAGGGCTATACTACAAAAGACCCACTTCCTGACAATGGACACTTAATGTTTTGAGGCCCTCATGCACGTCTCTATCCAGGGACAACGTGGAGCCTCCCAATTTTTGGCTGCCCTGCCTAAGGGCTATACTATAATACACCCACTTCCTGACAATGGACACTTAATGTTTTGAGGCCCTCATGCACGTCTCTATCCAGGGACAACGTGGAGCCTCCCAATTTTTGGCTGCCCTGCCAAAGGGCTATACTATAATACACCCACTTCCTGACAATGGACACTTAATGTTTTGAGGCCCTCATGCACGTCTCTATCCAGGGACAACGTGGAGCCTCCCAATTTTTGGCTGCCCTGCCAAAGGGCTATACTACAAAAGACCCACTTCCTTCCAATGGGCACTTCAGGTTTACAGGCCCTCATGCACGTCTCTATCCAGGGACAACGTGGAGCCTCCCAATTTTTGGCTGCCCTGCCTAAGGGCTATACTATAATACACCCACTTCCTGACAATGGACACTTAATGTTTTGAGGCCCTCATGCATGTCTCTATCCAGGGACAACGTGGAGCCTCCCAATTTTTGGCTGCCCTGCCAAAGGGCTATACTACAAAAGACCCACTTCCTTCCAATGGGCACTTCAGGTTTACAGGCCCTCATGCACGTCTCTATCCAGGGACAACGTGGAGCCTCCCAATTTTTGGCTGCCCTGCCAAAGGGCTATACTACAAAAGACCCACTTCCTTCCAATGGGCACTTCAGGTTTACAGGCCCTCATGCACGTCTCTATCCAGGGACAACGTGGAGCCTCCCAATTTTTGGCTGCCCTGCCTAAGGGCTATATTATAATACACCCACTTCCTGACACTGGACACTTAATGTTTTGAGGCCCTCATGCACGTCTCTATCCAGGGACAACGTGGAGCCTCCCAATTTTTGGCTGCCCTGCCTAAGGGCTATACTACAATAGACCCACTTCCTTACAATGGGCACTTCAGGTTTACAGGCCATCATGCACGTCTGTATGCAGGGGCATTGGTGAACCTCACAATTTTGGACTGCCCTGGCAAAGGAAAATACTACAAAGACTCAGTTCCTCAAAATGGGCACATTAGACTCAGAGGCCTTTATGTACGTCTCTTCTCAGGGACATCGGAGTGCCACACAATGTTTTACGTAAAATCTTTCATGTATTGATCTCAAAAAGTAACATACATTAGCTCTATCTCACTATTGGGTATGTGCCCTTAACATTTCCGCTATGAAAAATCATTTTGGTGTCATTTTGGAAGGTTTTCTGGTGAGTCCGTAAAAATGGCGTAAAACGCGGACAAAATTATTCAAAGCTGTGACTTTTGAGTGATAAATGCTTCAAGGGGTCTTCCCCATGCTGTTGCCATGTCATTTGAGCACTCTTCGGAGACTTTTGTGCCATTTTTAGGGTTTCTACATGCTGCCAGTGGTCATTTCACAAAAATACTCGGGTCTCCCATAGGATAACATTGGGCTCGGTGCTCGGGCCGAGTACACGAGTATCTTGGGAGGCTCGGCCCAAGCTTCGAGCACCCGAGCTTTTTAGTACTCGCTCATCACTACTAATAAACCTAAAAAATAAAAATAAATTGAATAAAAATCATGAATGTTGTGTTATAACAGGAAATTCGGTGTAAGAATGAATATCCGGGATGAGAGTTCAGCGAATGAGTTATAGAAATTGTTACAAAAAGGAGTGTGTACGGTTTATGCGTAAATTTTCAGAATGCGTACATGAAAATTATATGTATGTGAGAATGTCCCCCATGCTTTGTAAAAAGTTATTTATGAAAATGTAAATAAAATATATAAAAATGCCTAATTATTTATAATTTATGAGAAAGATATATATGTATGGAAGAATGTTATAAGGTGTCCAAGAACCATAAAGAAAAAGGGTGCATATATAATGTTAGAGGTCTAGAGTTCCACCAGGCTATATCACCCCTAAAGAAATAGAAAGAAGACCTTACTACCTGTGTACCCCAAAAAAAGCTATATTTCTTAGCCAGGATTATGGTGGAGATATGCACAAGTGAAATAAGAATATAAAGTAATACAATAAGATTATAAAACCAATATGTGTGCATTCATGCACCACCCGGTACGCTACCCTTGCCAAATTGCTCACTCTAGATCCCCACACGATCCATGAAGCCGTTCCCCCGGTCACACCGCCTGCTGCCGGTTCCCACTCATCCCTGGGGGAGTTAGGCGAGTGGTATCGAGAGCTACATGTCGGCACTGATGATACCCCCATACACCACAAGGAAGGGGTATACCGGGTGGTACAGGAGTATGAGCGGGTTTTTAGCAAGCACCCTCTAGATTTTGGGCAGATTAAAGGGGTTCAACACCACATCCCTACCGGTACATACTCCCCTATTAAAGAGAGATACAGGCCTATTCCCCCTGCGCACTACCAATGCGCCAAAGACATATTGAGGAACATGAAGGAGGCAGGGGTTATTAGGGACAGCTGTAGTCCCTGGGCCGCTCCGTTGGTGCTGGTTAAGAAGAAGGATGGCACCATGCGGATGTGTGTGGATTACCGGAAGATTAACCAGATAACGCATAAGGATGCTTACCCTCTGCCCCGCATCAAAGAGTCCCTGGCCTCGCTGAGAACCGCTAACTACTTCTCCACCCTTGACCTCACCAGCGGGTACTGGCAGGTGGCCGTGGCACCGGAAGACCGAGAGAAGACTGCCTATGGGACCGTTTTGCTGTACTTGGATGATGTGATTGTGTACTCACAGACGTATGAAGCCCACCTGGAGCACCTAGCCGAGGTGTTCGCGTCCCTTGCCAAGTATGGGATGAAGTTGAAGCCCTCAAAGTGTCATCTGCTGAAACCCAGAGTGCAGTACCTAGGACATGTGGTTGGTGCGGAAGGTGTCGCCCCCAACCCCGAGAAGATCACCGCCATCCAAGACTGGCCGAGACCGACCACAGTGAGGGAAGTGAGGCAGTTTCTGGGCCTGGTGGGATATTACCGTCGCTTCATTAAGGGGTACACAAAGATGGCTGCCCCCATGCAAGACCTCCTCGTAGGACAGACCAAGGGTGGTAGATCCCTAGTAGCCCCATTGGTGTGGGAAGAAAAGCATGAGGAATCCTTCCGCCAGCTGAGAACAGCCCTGACCGGAGAGGAAATCCTAGCATACCCTGACTACAGCCGCCCATTCATCCTCTACACCGACGCCAGCAATGTGGGCTTGGGGGCTGTTCTATCCCAGGTCCAAGACAGAAGGGAAAAGGTAATAGCTTATGCTAGCCGAAAACTCCGACCGACTGAGAGGAACCCTGAGAACTACATCTCCTTCAAGCTTGAGCTCTTGGCACTGGTGTGGGCTATCACCGAGCGTTTCCGCCATTACCTGGCAGCAGCCAAGTTCACCGCGTACACAGACAATAACCTGCTGACCCATCTAGATACGGCCAAGCTGGGCGCGTTGGAGCAGCGGTGGGTGACCAGGTTAGCCAACTACGATTTCACCATCAAGTACCGGGCCGGCCGTACCAACGTCAATGCCAATGCACTCTCCCGGATGCCCCACCTGTCGGAAGAGGGGCCAGAGGATGATGACCTCGAAGAGATCGAGTTGCCTGCATTTCACCGGCCATTCACTGAGAAGGTGCACGTCTACCAACAACGGGTGAACCTGGATCCGCTGCCCCGACAGGACTGGCAGGAAGCTCAGGACCAGGCACCTGCTGTCCGCCTGGTCAAGACTCTAGTGGAACAGGGTTCTGCTGGGATAGACCCTGCTGCCCCTGCCGAAGCCCAACGTCTGTGGCAAGAACGGACCCGGCTATACCTACACCAGGGGAAGTTGTATCGCGAGCTGATTAATCCAAAGACTCACGAGAAGATCCGCCAGCTGGTGATTCCCCAGGCTAAAGTGCCCACCGTCCTGCAAGCATACCATGATGGTGCAGTGCACTTCGGGTGGAAGAAGCTAGAGATGTTGTTAAGAGAGCGGTTCTATTGGAGTGGAATGCGGGAATCTGTGGAGGCCTGGTGCCGAGAATGTGGCCCTTGCGCATTGAGAAGGAAGGACGAGGCCAGCCAGAAGGCACCCCTACACCCGATCATTACACACCAACCGCTGGAGCTGGTTCCCCTTGACCATGTAAAGCTCACCCCCAGCCGAAGTGGGTACACCTACGCTCTGACCATCGTAGACCACTACTCGAGGTTCCTGGTGGTTGTCCCAGTTAAGGACTTAACCGGCCGCACCGCTGCTAAGGCTTTCCAGGCTTATTTCTGTTGACCGCATTGGTACCCGGAGAGGGTGCTTACCGACCAGGGTCCGGCCTTTGAAGCAGAGGTATTCCAGGAATTCTGCCAGTTGTACGGCTGCAAGAAAATCCGGACCACGCCTTACCACGCCCAAACCAATGGCATTTGTGAAAAGATGAACCACTTGGTCCTGGGCCTCCTCAAGACGTTACCACTGGAAGAGCGGAACCTGTGGCTGGAGAAGCTACCTGACCTGGTCGATATGTACAACAACATCCCTTCCAGCTCTACGAAATGCACTCCAGCATACCTGATGAGAGCTCGTCCCGGCCGGCTACCAGTGGATCTGGAAATGGGCTTGGAAGCTTCAGAAGCACTCCTGTCGACAGCTGAATGGGACACTCGGCGGAGGACACAGTACCGACAGGTCCAGGAGTATGTTGAAAAGAACTTGTGCCGGAGTCGGGGACAACAGGAGCAGTGCTTCAACAAGAAGGCGCCTGCCGGTTCCTTCCAACCTGGGGATGTAGTGCTGAAGCGGAAAAGAAGGGCCCACAAGCTGGATGATCAATGGGAAAAAACCCCGTATGTAGTCCAGCCCACAGGATGGGAGAATGGGAAGGCCTACCAGATCAGCCGTGACCAGGGGGGGACTTTGGCCACGGTTTCCCGAGACCACCTGAAGAAGTGCCCACCAGCATTGAGAGTAGCGGATGAGGCTCCAGTTCCCAGTCCAGTGGAGAAGGAAAAAGAGGTAATCCACACCATGATGGGTGATTTTCCAGCAGACTGGCCTACACAGAACGGTGCGGTGATCCTTCCAGTGATACTGTTCCCACAACCCGTGGATGAAGAAATGATGGAAACGGTTAACCGCGAGCCAGTGCCCAGGGATGTACCTGTACCCAGCTCCCCTACGCCTCCGCCTGCCCCACATGATAGCAGGGAGGAGGAACTGACTGTTCCCTCTGCCCCACTGCCTGTCACCACTGACACCGGACCCCGAAGGTCCACTCGCTCCAACCTAGGTAGACCCCCACTTAGGTACAGGGAAACTACTCTTTAAAAGGGGGGGGCTTTATGTGTTGAGTGTACCAGTTTGAAAGTTTTAAATGATAAGTAAAGATGATCAACCTCTATAAATCACTTGTAAGGCTACATCTGGAATATGGGAACCAGTTTTGGGCTCCACATTTTAAAAAGGACATTCAGAAGTTAGAGTCAGTTCAAAGGTGGGCAACTAGACTACTACAAGGAATGGAAGGCCTCCCATATGATGACAAGTTGAAAAAGTTATTAAGTGATTATTGGCTGCAATGGGGCTTTCTGGCTGGTGCCAGCCTCTCTTCTTAGCACACAGGAACCACAATCCCTACACCATGCTTCAATGGATTCTCTCATCCCAGCCCAGTAAAACTACATATTTTACACAGTCATAAGCAGCCCATGGGCATTCACCTGCATTCAAACCAATAACAGCTCATAGACCAGACAATCCATCTACCACTGGACCAAAGACAGGAAGTTAAATCCACTGCCTGCGGTAACCAACTTAATCCTATAGGCTACTCACACAACAAACCCAACAGAAAGGAAAAAAACATGGCTTCGATTATCCATCCAATGAAAACGCATAACCATTGTGAGCCATTGGACAATGCAATTGGACACATGGTGACATGGTGCACGGCCCAATGAATCAAGTCTTTACTTCATATTCACGGTTTAAGCCCTTGGGTTCTAATGTGCCCAGAGTACATATCCAGAAAGATTCTCTTTCTTTGAGCTAAACACAAGTCAACAATACATTGTAAGCAGATTCTATTACCAGTCCCACACCATTTTGTGACGCATAATCACACAGTGATCCAATTAAGATTCCAAGTCATCGAACATGTCCAAGCCATACGTAGAGGAGGCAATAGAATTAGGAAGCTCAAAGAAAGGGAATCTTTCTGGATATATACTCTGGGCACATTGGAACCCAAAGGCTTAAACCATGAATATTTTGTTTGGTTATCTTGCAATCCCGAGATAATCGTCTCCATGCTCCAAATCCATTTTAAAGCCATTTTTAAGGCATTTCGCGCATACATGAAATGAACACATTTTTCTCCAAAACTATAACAGATGCAAGCTTGTCCTGTTTGGTGGAGATGATATTTAATAAAATAAGTAGAAATCCACTAAAAGTTTTGTTTGGTTATCTTGCAATCCCGAGATAATCGTCTCCATGCTCCAAATCCATTTTAAAGCCATTTTTAAGGCATTTCGCGCATACATGAAATGAACACATTTTTCTCCAAAACTATAACAGATGCAAGCTTGTCCTGTTTGGTGGAGATGATATTTAATAAAATAAGTAGAAATCCACTAAAAGTTTTGTTTGGTTATCTTGCAATCCCGAGATAATCGTCTCCATGCCCCAAATCCATTTTAAAGCCATTTTTAAGGCATTTCGCGCATACATGAAATGAACACATTTTTCTCCAAAACTATAACAGATGCAAGCTTGTCCTGTTTGGTGGAGATGATATTTAATAAAATAAGTAGAAATCCACTAAAAGTTTTGTTTGGTTATCTTGCAATCCCGAGATAATCGTCTCCATGCTCCAAATCCATTTTAAAGCCATTTTTAAGGCATTTCGCGCATACATGAAATGAATACATTTTTCTCCAAAACTATAACAGATGCAAGCTTGTCCTGTTTGGTGGAGATGATATTTAATAAAATAAGTAGAAATCCACTAAAAGTTTTGTTTGGTTATCTTGCAATCCCGAGATAATCGTCTCCATGCTCCAAATCCATTTTAAAGCCATTTTTAAGGCATTTTGCGCATACATGAAATGAACACATTTTTCTCCAAAACTATAACAGATGCAAGCTTGTCCTGTTTGGTGGAGATGATATTTAATAAAATAAGTAGAAATCCACTAAAAGTTTGTTTGGTTATCTTGCAATCCGAGATAATCGTCTCCATGCTCCAAATCTATTTTAAAGCCATTTTTAAGGCATTTCGCGCATACATGAAATGAACACATTTTTCTCCAAAACTATAACAGATGCAAGCTTGTCCTGTTTGGTGGAGATGATATTTAATAAAATAAGTAGAATCCACTAAAAGTTTTGTTTGGTTATCTTGCAATCCCGAGATAATCGTCTCCATGCTCCAAATCCATTTTAAAGCCATTTTTAAGGCATTTCGCGCATACATGAAATGAACACATTTTTTCTCCAAAACTATAACAGATGCAAGCTTGTCCTGTTTGGTGGAGATGATATTTAATAAAATAAGTAGAAATCCACTAAAAGTTTTGTTTGGTTATCTTGCAATCCCGAGATAATCGTCTCCATGCTCCAAATCCATTTTAAAGCCATTTTTAAGGCATTTCGCGCATACATGAAATGAACACATTTTTCTCCAAAACTATAACAGATGCAAGCTTGTCCTGTTTGGTGGAGATGATATTTAATAAAATAAGTAGAAATCCACTAAAAGTTTTGTTTGGTTATCTTGCAATCCCGAGATAATCGTCTCCATGCTCCAAATCCATTTTAAAGCCATTTTTAAGGCATTTCGCGCATACATGAAATGAACACATTTTTCTCCAAAACTATAACAGATGCAAGCTTGTCCTGTTTGGTGGAGATGATATTTAATAAAATAAGTAGAAATCCACTAAAAGTTTTGTTTGGTTATCTTGCAATCCCGAGATAATCGTCTCCATTCTCCAAATCCATTTTAAAGCCATTTTTTAAGGCATTTCGCGCATACATGAAATGAACACATTTTTCTCCAAAACTATAACAGATGCAAGCTTGTCCTGTTTGGTGGAGATGATATTTAATAAAATAAGTAGAAATCCACTAAAAGTTTTGTTTGGTTATCTTGCAATCCCGAGATAATCGTCTCCATGCTCCAAATCCATTTTAAAGCCATTTTTAAGGCATTTCGCGCATACATGAAATGAACACATTTTTCTCCAAAACTATAACAGATGCAAGCTTGTCCTGTTTGGTGGAGATGATATTTAATAAAATAAGTAGAAATCCACTAAAAGTTTTGTTTGGTTATCTTGCAATCCCGAGATAATCGTCTCCATGCTCCAAATCCATTTTAAAGCCATTTTTAAGGCATTTCGCGCATACATGAAATGAACACATTTTTCTCCAAAACTATAACAGATGCAAGCTTGTCCTGTTTGGTGGAGATGATATTTAATAAAATAAGTAGAAATCCACTAAAAGTTTTGTTTGGTTATCTTGCAATCCCGAGATAATCGTCTCCATGCTCCAAATCCATTTTAAAGCCATTTTTAAGGCATTTCGCGCATACATGAAATGAACACATTTTTCTCCAAAACTATAACAGATGCAAGCTTGTCCTGTTTGGTGGAGATGATATTTAATAAAATAAGTAGAAATCCACTAAAAGTTTTGTTTGGTTATCTTGCAATCCCGAGATAATCGTCTCCATGCTCCAAATCCATTTTAAAGCCATTTTTAAGGCATTTCGCGCATACATGAAATGAACACATTTTTCTCCAAAACTATAACAGATGCAAGCTTGTCCTGTTTGGTGGAGATGATATTTAATAAAATAAGTAGAAATCCACTAAAAGTTTTGTTTGGTTATCTTGCAATCCCGAGATAATCGTCTCCATGCTCCAAATCCATTTTAAAGCCATTTTTAAGGCATTTCGCGCATACATGAAATGAACACATTTTTCTCCAAAACTATAACAGATGCAAGCTTGTCCTGTTTGGTGGAGATGATATTTAATAAAATAAGTAGAAATCCACTAAAAGTTTTGTTTGGTTATCTTGCAATCCCGAGATAATCGTCTCCATGCTCCAAATCCATTTTAAAGCCATTTTTAAGGCATTTCGCGCATACATGAAATGAACACATTTTTCTCCAAAACTATAACAGATGCAAGCTTGTCCTGTTTGGTGGAGATGATATTTAATAAAATAAGTAGAAATCCACTAAAAGTTTTGTTTGGTTATCTTGCAATCCCGAGATAATCGTCTCCATGCTCCAAATCCATTTTAAAGCCATTTTTAAGGCATTTCGCGCATACATGAAATGAACACATTTTTCTCCAAAACTATAACAGATGCAAGCTTGTCCTGTTTGGTGGAGATGATATTTAATAAAATAAGTAGAAATCCACTAAAAGTTTTGTTTGGTTATCTTGCAATCCCGAGATAATCGTCTCCATGCTCCAAATCCATTTTAAAGCCATTTTTAAGGCATTTCGCGCATACATGAAATGAACACATTTTTCTCCAAAACTATAACAGATGCAAGCTTGTCCTGTTTGGTGGAGATGATATTTAATAAAATAAGTAGAAATCCACTAAAAGTTTTGTTTGGTTATCTTGCAATCCCGAGATAATCGTCTCCATGCTCCAAATCCATTTTAAAGCCATTTTTAAGGCATTTCGCGCATACATGAAATGAACACATTTTTCTCCAAAACTATAACAGATGCAAGCTTGTCCTGTTTGGTGGAGATGATATTTAATAAAATAAGTAGAAATCCACTAAAAGTTTTGTTTGGTTATCTTGCAATCCCGAGATAATCGTCTCCATGCTCCAAATCCATTTTAAAGCCATTTTTAAGGCATTTCGCGCATACATGAAATGAACACGATTTTTCTCCAAAACTATAACAGATGCAAGCTTGTCCTGTTTGGTGGAGATGATATTTAATAAAATAAGTAGAAATCCACTAAAAGTTTTGTTTGGTTATCTTGCAATCCCGAGATAATCGTCTCCATGCTCCAAATCCATTTTAAAGCCATTTTTAAGGCATTTCGCGCATACATGAAATGAACACATTTTTCTCCAAAACTATAACAGATGCAAGCTTGTCCTGTTTGGTGGAGATGATATTTAATAAAATAAGTAGAAATCCACTAAAAGTTTTGTTTGGTTATCTTGCAATCCCGAGATAATCGTCTCCATGCTCCAAATCCATTTTAAAGCCATTTTTAAGGCATTTCGCGCATACATGAAATGAACACATTTTTCTCCAAAACTATAACAGATGCAAGCTTGTCCTGTTTGGTGGAGATGATATTTAATAAAATAAGTAGAAATCCACTAAAAGTTTTGTTTGGTTATCTTGCAATCCCGAGATAATCGTCTCCATGCTCCAAATCCATTTTAAAGCCATTTTTAAGGCATTTCGCGCATACATGAAATGAACACATTTTTCTCCAAAACTATAACAGATGCAAGCTTGTCCTGTTTGGTGGAGATGATATTTAATAAAATAAGTAGAAATCCACTAAAAGTTTTGTTTGGTTATCTTGCAATCCCGAGATAATCGTCTCCATGCTCCAAATCCATTTTAAAGCCATTTTTAAGGCATTTCGCGCATACATGAAATGAACACATTTTTCTCCAAAACTATAACAGATGCAAGCTTGTCCTGTTTGGTGGAGATGATATTTAATAAAATAAGTAGAAATCCACTAAAAGTTTTGTTTGGTTATCTTGCAATCCCGAGATAATCGTCTCCATGCTCCAAATCCATTTTAAAGCCATTTTTAAGGCATTTCGCGCATACATGAAATGAACACATTTTTCTCCAAAACTATAACAGATGCAAGCTTGTCCTGTTTGGTGGAGATGATATTTAATAAAATAAGTAGAAATCCACTAAAAGTTTTGTTTGGTTATCTTGCAATCCCGAGATAATCGTCTCCATGCTCCAAATCCATTTTAAAGCCATTTTTAAGGCATTTCGCGCATACATGAAATGAACACATTTTTCTCCAAAACTATAACAGATGCAAGCTTGTCCTGTTTGGTGGAGATGATATTTAATAAAATAAGTAGAAATCCACTAAAAGTTTTGTTTGGTTATCTTGCAATCCCGAGATAATCGTCTCCATGCTCCAAATCCATTTTAAAGCCATTTTTAAGGCATTTCGCGCATACATGAAATGAACACATTTTTCTCCAAAACTATAACAGATGCAAGCTTGTCCTGTTTGGTGGAGATGATATTTAATAAAATAAGTAGAAATCCACTAAAAGTTTTGTTTGGTTATCTTGCAATCCCGAGATAATCGTCTCCATGCTCCAAATCCATTTTAAAGCCATTTTTAAGGCATTTCGCGCATACATGAAATGAACACATTTTTCTCCAAAACTATAACAGATGCAAGCTTGTCCTGTTTGGTGGAGATGATATTTAATAAAATAAGTAGAAATCCACTAAAAGTTTTGTTTGGTTATCTTGCAATCCCGAGATAATCGTCTCCATGCTCCAAATCCATTTTAAAGCCATTTTTAAGGCATTTCGCGCATACATGAAATGAACACATTTTTCTCCAAAACTATAACAGATGCAAGCTTGTCCTGTTTGGTGGAGATGATATTTAATAAAATAAGTAGAAATCCACTAAAAGTTTTGTTTGGTTATCTTGCAATCCCGAGATAATCGTCTCCATGCTCCAAATCCATTTTAAAGCCATTTTTAAGGCATTTCGCGCATACATGAAATGAACACATTTTTCTCCAAAACTATAACAGATGCAAGCTTGTCCTGTTTGGTGGAGATGATATTTAATAAAATAAGTAGAAATCCACTAAAAGTTTTGTTTGGTTATCTTGCAATCCCGAGATAATCGTCTCCATGCTCCAAATCCATTTTAAAGCCATTTTTAAGGCATTTCGCGCATACATGAAATGAACACATTTTTCTCCAAAACTATAACAGATGCAAGCTTGTCCTGTTTGGTGGAGATGATATTTAATAAAATAAGTAGAAATCCACTAAAAGTTTTGTTTGGTTATCTTGCAATCCCGAGATAATCGTCTCCATGCTCCAAATCCATTTTAAAGCCATTTTTAAGGCATTTCGCGCATACATGAAATGAACACATTTTTCTCCAAAACTATAACAGATGCAAGCTTGTCCTGTTTGGTGGAGATGATATTTAATAAAATAAGTAGAAATCCACTAAAAGTTTTGTTTGGTTATCTTGCAATCCCGAGATAATCGTCTCCATGCTCCAAATCCATTTTAAAGCCATTTTTAAGGCATTTCGCGCATACATGAAATGAACACATTTTTCTCCAAAACTATAACAGATGCAAGCTTGTCCTGTTTGGTGGAGATGATATTTAATAAAATAAGTAGAAATCCACTAAAAGTTTTGTTTGGTTATCTTGCAATCCCGAGATAATCGTCTCCATGCTCCAAATCCATTTTAAAGCCATTTTTAAGGCATTTCGCGCATACATGAAATGAACACATTTTTCTCCAAAACTATAACAGATGCAAGCTTGTCCTGTTTGGTGGAGATGATATTTAATAAAATAAGTAGAAATCCACTAAAAGTTTTGTTTGGTTATCTTGCAATCCCGAGATAATCGTCTCCATGCTCCAAATCCATTTTAAAGCCATTTTTAAGGCATTTCGCGCATACATGAAATGAACACATTTTTCTCCAAAACTATAACAGATGCAAGCTTGTCCTGTTTGGTGGAGATGATATTTAATAAAATAAGTAGAAATCCACTAAAAGTTTTGTTTGGTTATCTTGCAATCCCGAGATAATCGTCTCCATGCTCCAAATCCATTTTAAAGCCATTTTTAAGGCATTTCGCGCATACATGAAATGAACACATTTTTCTCCAAAACTATAACAGATGCAAGCTTGTCCTGTTTGGTGGAGATGATATTTAATAAAATAAGTAGAAATCCACTAAAAGTTTTGTTTGGTTATCTTGCAATCCCGAGATAATCGTCTCCATGCTCCAAATCCATTTTAAAGCCATTTTTAAGGCATTTCGCGCATACATGAAATGAACACATTTTTCTCCAAAACTATAACAGATGCAAGCTTGTCCTGTTTGGTGGAGATGATATTTAATAAAATAAGTAGAAATCCACTAAAAGTTTTGTTTGGTTATCTTGCAATCCCGAGATAATCGTCTCCATGCTCCAAATCCATTTTAAAGCCATTTTTAAGGCATTTCGCGCATACATGAAATGAACACATTTTTCTCCAAAACTATAACAGATGCAAGCTTGTCCTGTTTGGTGGAGATGATATTTAATAAAATAAGTAGAAATCCACTAAAAGTTTTGTTTGGTTATCTTGCAATCCCGAGATAATCGTCTCCATGCTCCAAATCCATTTTAAAGCCATTTTTAAGGCATTTCGCGCATACATGAAATGAACACATTTTTCTCCAAAACTATAACAGATGCAAGCTTGTCCTGTTTGGTGGAGATGATATTTAATAAAATAAGTAGAAATCCACTAAAAGTTTTGTTTGGTTATCTTGCAATCCCGAGATAATCGTCTCCATGCTCCAAATCCATTTTAAAGCCATTTTTAAGGCATTTCGCGCATACATGAAATGAACACATTTTTCTCCAAAACTATAACAGATGCAAGCTTGTCCTGTTTGGTGGAGATGATATTTAATAAAATAAGTAGAAATCCACTAAAAGTTTTGTTTGGTTATCTTGCAATCCCGAGATAATCGTCTCCATGCTCCAAATCCATTTTAAAGCCATTTTTAAGGCATTTCGCGCATACATGAAATGAACACATTTTTCTCCAAAACTATAACAGATGCAAGCTTGTCCTGTTTGGTGGAGATGATATTTAATAAAATAAGTAGAAATCCACTAAAAGTTTTGTTTGGTTATCTTGCAATCCCGAGATAATCGTCTCCATGCTCCAAATCCATTTTAAAGCCATTTTTAAGGCATTTCGCGCATACATGAAATGAACACATTTTTCTCCAAAACTATAACAGATGCAAGCTTGTCCTGTTTGGTGGAGATGATATTTAATAAAATAAGTAGAAATCCACTAAAAGTTTTGTTTGGTTATCTTGCAATCCCGAGATAATCGTCTCCATGCTCCAAATCCATTTTAAAGCCATTTTTAAGGCATTTCGCGCATACATGAAATGAACACATTTTTCTCCAAAACTATAACAGATGCAAGCTTGTCCTGTTTGGTGGAGATGATATTTAATAAAATAAGTAGAAATCCACTAAAAGTTTTGTTTGGTTATCTTGCAATCCCGAGATAATCGTCTCCATGCTCCAAATCCATTTTAAAGCCATTTTTAAGGCATTTCGCGCATACATGAAATGAACACATTTTTCTCCAAAACTATAACAGATGCAAGCTTGTCCTGTTTGGTGGAGATGATATTTAATAAAATAAGTAGAAATCCACTAAAAGTTTTGTTTGGTTATCTTGCAATCCCGAGATAATCGTCTCCATGCTCCAAATCCATTTTAAAGCCATTTTTAAGGCATTTCGCGCATACATGAAATGAACACATTTTTCTCCAAAACTATAACAGATGCAAGCTTGTCCTGTTTGGTGGAGATGATATTTAATAAAATAAGTAGAAATCCACTAAAAGTTTTGTTTGGTTATCTTGCAATCCCGAGATAATCGTCTCCATGCTCCAAATCCATTTTAAAGCCATTTTTAAGGCATTTCGCGCATACATGAAATGAACACATTTTTCTCCAAAACTATAACAGATGCAAGCTTGTCCTGTTTGGTGGAGATGATATTTAATAAAATAAGTAGAAATCCACTAAAAGTTTTGTTTGGTTATCTTGCAATCCCGAGATAATCGTCTCCATGCTCCAAATCCATTTTAAAGCCATTTTTAAGGCATTTCGCGCATACATGAAATGAACACATTTTTCTCCAAAACTATAACAGATGCAAGCTTGTCCTGTTTGGTGGAGATGATATTTAATAAAATAAGTAGAAATCCACTAAAAGTTTTGTTTGGTTATCTTGCAATCCCGAGATAATCGTCTCCATGCTCCAAATCCATTTTAAAGCCATTTTTAAGGCATTTCGCGCATACATGAAATGAACACATTTTTCTCCAAAACTATAACAGATGCAAGCTTGTCCTGTTTGGTGGAGATGATATTTAATAAAATAAGTAGAAATCCACTAAAAGTTTTGTTTGGTTATCTTGCAATCCCGAGATAATCGTCTCCATGCTCCAAATCCATTTTAAAGCCATTTTTAAGGCATTTCGCGCATACATGAAATGAACACATTTTTCTCCAAAACTATAACAGATGCAAGCTTGTCCTGTTTGGTGGAGATGATATTTAATAAAATAAGTAGAAATCCACTAAAAGTTTTGTTTGGTTATCTTGCAATCCCGAGATAATCGTCTCCATGCTCCAAATCCATTTTAAAGCCATTTTTAAGGCATTTCGCGCATACATGAAATGAACACATTTTTCTCCAAAACTATAACAGATGCAAGCTTGTCCTGTTTGGTGGAGATGATATTTAATAAAATAAGTAGAAATCCACTAAAAGTTTTGTTTGGTTATCTTGCAATCCCGAGATAATCGTCTCCATGCTCCAAATCCATTTTAAAGCCATTTTTAAGGCATTTCGCGCATACATGAAATGAACACATTTTTCTCCAAAACTATAACAGATGCAAGCTTGTCCTGTTTGGTGGAGATGATATTTAATAAAATAAGTAGAAATCCACTAAAAGTTTTGTTTGGTTATCTTGCAATCCCGAGATAATCGTCTCCATGCTCCAAATCCATTTTAAAGCCATTTTTAAGGCATTTCGCGCATACATGAAATGAACACATTTTTCTCCAAAACTATAACAGATGCAAGCTTGTCCTGTTTGGTGGAGATGATATTTAATAAAATAAGTAGAAATCCACTAAAAGTTTTGTTTGGTTATCTTGCAATCCCGAGATAATCGTCTCCATGCTCCAAATCCATTTTAAAGCCATTTTTAAGGCATTTCGCGCATACATGAAATGAACACATTTTTCTCCAAAACTATAACAGATGCAAGCTTGTCCTGTTTGGTGGAGATGATATTTAATAAAATAAGTAGAAATCCACTAAAAGTTTTGTTTGGTTATCTTGCAATCCCGAGATAATCGTCTCCATGCTCCAAATCCATTTTAAAGCCATTTTTAAGGCATTTCGCGCATACATGAAATGAACACATTTTTCTCCAAAACTATAACAGATGCAAGCTTGTCCTGTTTGGTGGAGATGATATTTAATAAAATAAGTAGAAATCCACTAAAAGTTTTGTTTGGTTATCTTGCAATCCCGAGATAATCGTCTCCATGCTCCAAATCCATTTTAAAGCCATTTTTAAGGCATTTCGCGCATACATGAAATGAACACATTTTTCTCCAAAACTATAACAGATGCAAGCTTGTCCTGTTTGGTGGAGATGATATTTAATAAAATAAGTAGAAATCCACTAAAAGTTTTGTTTGGTTATCTTGCAATCCCGAGATAATCGTCTCCATGCTCCAAATCCATTTTAAAGCCATTTTTAAGGCATTTCGCGCATACATGAAATGAACACATTTTTCTCCAAAACTATAACAGATGCAAGCTTGTCCTGTTTGGTGGAGATGATATTTAATAAAATAAGTAGAAATCCACTAAAAGTTTTGTTTGGTTATCTTGCAATCCCGAGATAATCGTCTCCATGCTCCAAATCCATTTTAAAGCCATTTTTAAGGCATTTCGCGCATACATGAAATGAACACATTTTTCTCCAAAACTATAACAGATGCAAGCTTGTCCTGTTTGGTGGAGATGATATTTAATAAAATAAGTAGAAATCCACTAAAAGTTTTGTTTGGTTATCTTGCAATCCCGAGATAATCGTCTCCATGCTCCAAATCCATTTTAAAGCCATTTTTAAGGCATTTCGCGCATACATGAAATGAACACATTTTTCTCCAAAACTATAACAGATGCAAGCTTGTCCTGTTTGGTGGAGATGATATTTAATAAAATAAGTAGAAATCCACTAAAAGTTTTGTTTGGTTATCTTGCAATCCCGAGATAATCGTCTCCATGCTCCAAATCCATTTTAAAGCCATTTTTAAGGCATTTCGCGCATACATGAAATGAACACATTTTTCTCCAAAACTATAACAGATGCAAGCTTGTCCTGTTTGGTGGAGATGATATTTAATAAAATAAGTAGAAATCCACTAAAAGTTTTGTTTGGTTATCTTGCAATCCCGAGATAATCGTCTCCATGCTCCAAATCCATTTTAAAGCCATTTTTAAGGCATTTCGCGCATACATGAAATGAACACATTTTTCTCCAAAACTATAACAGATGCAAGCTTGTCCTGTTTGGTGGAGATGATATTTAATAAAATAAGTAGAAATCCACTAAAAGTTTTGTTTGGTTATCTTGCAATCCCGAGATAATCGTCTCCATGCTCCAAATCCATTTTAAAGCCATTTTTAAGGCATTTCGCGCATACATGA